>NC_056746.1:8445519-8800519 GCF_019279795.1 Protopterus annectens
TGCACAATGTGCCGGTATGAGTAGGCTGTGTTGGACCCATATATATATATATATATATATATATATATATATATATATATATATATATATATAGAACAAGGCAAACTCTTTCTCAGTTTGACAGGTCAGACTATAATGATGTTTCCCTCTACAAAAATATGCTGTGAATATGTTTGTGCCATAGTTGTGGTTCCATTTTAATTTTAAAATTGCAATATAATGTAACTTTGGTATTTGGCATAATATTTTGTAGTTACAACTTCTTTTATGTTAAATACATTGTAAGCATTTTCATATTTATGTATTGAATGGTGGCCCACGTTGTGGCTAAAAAGGGTCTTAGGACCACTCCACCTCCATAGATGTCAAATCAAATAAATAAATAAATAAATTGTTAAAGGCATCTTTCCTATAAGTCTAGAAGAAATAATGTTTGATTAGTAAAAGCTTTGTGAGTTGGCATTGTTTTTGAATGTTCATCACTGCAGGAGTACATGGGCATTAAATAAGATTCAAATCCATGGCTGCAGATTTCATCAAAGACATAGGTGATCTTCAGATGCTGGACCCAACCTAGTTTGGCGTTGTCAAGGGAAAGTCATGCCCACTAAACCTGATGGACGTCTTTGAGAATGTCACCAAGGCAATGGATGAGGGGGAAAATGGTGCATACCATTTCCCTGGACCTGGCTAAGGTGTTTGACACAATACCCTACTTGGATATAGTTGACAAACTCACTGAACTGGGCCTAAACTGCTACATAATTCAGTGGATTGTCAGCTGGCTCGCAGACAGAACCCAGGAAGTCAGGATTGGTGAGACCACCTCCACTAAGAGACCAGTCTCCAGCAGGGTACCACAGGGCTATGTACTGAGACCACTACCATTTGACATCTACTTTTCAGAGGGAAAGGCTAATGTCAAGGGTCTTTGGCTGACCAAGTTGTCAGATGACTGCAAATTGGAAACTGACACAAACATCTTACCAGAGAGTTTAACCCAGACAAATGACTGGTGCGAAAGTCACAGATTGAAACTCAATGCCAAGAAATGCATTAAAACCCCTTTTAAGAAAACTGCCACCCAGGCTATTTACTGCATTGATAAGACACCACTAAGAGATGACCCAGTAGTCAGGAATTTGGTAACATATGAAGACAGTCATCTGTTTTTGACCAACATGTGGGCAAGGTAGTAAGAAAATCATTCTATGTTACCCAACTTATACGTAAGGACATGACATCCAGGTCCAAGGAAGTCATAGTGCCATTTCATTCAGCCCTTATCAGACCCATCATTGAGTATAATGCCCCATTCAGCATGTATCTGACCAGATATATGCAACAGCTGGAAAGCCCATAAAGGTTCCTTACCAGGAGAATCCAGAGTATAAACACATTGTCCTGTACAGATTGCATTAAAGCCCTATTTCTATACTTGTTCTCCTGCAGGTTACTGAGAGGTGATCTATGCCTGGCATACAAGGCATCTTTGGATTCAGCTCTGATGGACTTTTTGCACATCCACAAAATGACAAGCATCAGAGTCATTAGATCCATGGATTTAAATTTTCCTTCTGACATAAATAAGACATGTTGCTGAGAGAGATATGTGTCTCAGGGGATCCCCATGCTGTGGAACAGGCTCTCCATCCATGGAAAGAAGTGTCTGTCCCTAACTCTATTTAACTGTAACTTTGACCAATGGATGGGAAAGTGAAAATTCATCTCGGGTCTGGTCCCCATGTCTTTGATAGACAGAGGCAGACAGTAATGCCCAGACTAACACATGCTCCCATATAACCTCTAAAAACTGAGAACTGAACTGAAACATTTGCTGTAAAAATTTCTTCTGTAATCTCCCTAGTACTTAGCTGTACAGAGAGCAGCAAGTTTATGTGTTGAGTATCTCTGTCCTAAGAGTTTATTCTTAGATAGTCTTTTGTAGTTTATACCCTTACAGCATGCTAGCTGGCCAGCTGTAAACCCTTCATGTACGATCTCCTTGTAAAACAAGTAAATAGGATCTGTAACTGTGGACATGCACCATATTACTATATCCAGAGCCAACTTGGCTGTATTTGGGTGCGCTAAGATAATGTAGCAGTTGTCTCATATACACTGACAGTCACCTAATTATAAAATAAACTGATCCAGTATGTGAGAGATGTAGTTGCACAATATCTCTGGAGGCAAGTATCTCTCTTACTTACACTAAAAATACCAAACAGGTTGTCAGTAACACACACATTGCACCGACCGCACATAGTGTAGATAAAACACACACACCACATATGCTGATGTTCTTAAATGTAAACTTCACAAATCTCAAAACCTACCAAATGCTGCACTTACAATAAGGAACCTTATAAGCAATCTGCAAACACAGCACCCACTATGACACATACATCCACATCAGAAGGTAATCCAACCTCTAAGCCCACAAAGCATACCATTACACAACGTAATATTTTGATCATAGTAGACTCCATTGTGAGACACACTGATATCCCACTTACTAGGTTGAGTAATGAGAGAGTCATAGCCAGTTCTTATCATGTGCCACAATTCGCCAGATTATGTAAGCATTCAGGTCATTGAACCACACGTACTAGTGTGACTCAGTTGTAGTCCATGTGGATTTAAATGACCTGAGACATACCTCCTTGGACTATATGAAGAGAGACATGATGGAGCTCTTAGACTATGTGTCCCAGGCTGGTATGAGCCTAACAATGAGTAGTATTCTACCTTCTCCAAGGGAGAATGCCATAACATGAACGGAAGATAACTGACTTTAATAAATGGCTTACTTTCTGATGTCAGTCAAAAGGGTGTGATCCCCCTCCTCTGGGCCAGTAATCAAGGATCCTTAATCCTCACCACTGACACTGGTGAGGGACGTTCACTTGAAACAAAGATAGGTACACACAGTATTTCCAGATGCAGCTCTCTCAATCAAGCACAATTTCCCTTAAGAACACACAGGGAACACACTCTGTCTGGGGGCTGGATTTCCCTATGTCTCTCTCCAGGCCCCCAGTAAAACTCACATTGGCACAGTTATAGAGTTGAGCCCTCAGCCAAGTGTCCAGGCCAAGTACTCCACCACCCTCTCTGTGAAACCAGTGCTCTGTGTCCCTGTTCCAAGCAGCTCACACACACACACACACACACACACACACACACACACACACACACACACACACACACACACACACACACACACACACCTGGGAAAGGCTGGCACAGATTTACTAGCTATGGCCTCTTCTGCCACACTATAAGGTAGTTACTGCTACCAGACACTCCAAAGCCAGCTACTCTAAAGCTCTTACAGGGGTACCCAGTTATACTGAGTGAAATTAATACTAATACAAATGGTAGTGTTTGACCAATGTAGTAAGGCTTTCAGGAGCCTGATTACATACTAAAGCAAGGCAAGATGAAGTGGGTGAGTGATATATGTCAGGTTACAAAAACAGACCGCCCTGAGACTTTAGTTTCATCTAGTATTAAAACATAATTTCTGTGCTGGATTACAGAATGACATCAAATACATCTGGTCATCTGACTTCTGGTTTCCATACTACCCCCTTTACTAGACGCTGCCAGGATTTAGCACAGATGTGTTACCTTACACACCTAGAGCTTTGCTAAGATCTGTTGCAGCTTCTGGAAGTCATAAAATAATTTCAAACTCCCACCCCTCCAGAGTAGCAATTAGTTCACTCCAAGGACAGTACAGAAGGCTTCCTAGTGCAGACTTTTTGTCTCTGGCTCCATTGTGACCTGTGAGATAAATCTTTATGGCCTAAATTAAGTACTTTAATTTCAGGATATTTTTCTAAAAGTTAGCTGGGGCTGAACTTAACCTCTTTTCTTCCAGTATCCTCTGTTACAATATTAATTTCAACAGTTAAAATACAGTCTGACATACAGGTGTATTTCTTTTTCTGTACAGCAGGACCAACTGTTAGTACATTTTTTAACACAAGCAGCTTTCCAAATACATTTTCAGCACAAGCACCTGCATAAATCAGTTTGACATGCAAATGACATATAATTCTTTACAAATCTCCAGCTAACTATGCTGGTATATGTTACTCATCCACCGCCCTACTTCTCCTGGCATAGCTGGCAATGCCTCACATTGTCACATCTCTCCCCCCCTTTAAAGATTCAAGCTAGTTTTTCAAGTGACCCTTGAGAAACATTGCTTAAGAGGAATGAGCCTGTCTGGGAATACATTAACCCATACACTGTCTTGAGAACCCATCTTCATTGGCATTGCTGACCCCACTATAGTGCTGCACTGTCATGTCACATGTGCAACCCTAGGCTCCACTTTAATAACTTGGTATTTTGCTGGCTGGCTCAATGTAGCCATAGATCACCATCAGACTCCTCCTGCCAACTACTGCAAATACTTAGCACAAGGGACTCCCTGTCATGGTAAAGCTTCATCATGTTAACATGGTACAATTTGTGCCCCTGCCTCCTGCCTAGCATGTTTACCATATAGTTAACTTCACTGACCTTCGTTACCACTTCAAAGGGTCCCTCCATGGCTGCTTGCAGCTTATTGTTTTTGACAAGAATGAGAACCATAACCTGCTGATACACAGCATACTCTCAGACTTGAGCATTCCTGTCATACCAGACCTTTTTCTACTGCTGGGCTCTGCCAGTTTCTCCTGGGCCAAGCCCATGAGCTACCTAAGCCTTGTTCTGAGCTTTAGGACATATGCCACAGCAGACTCCTTGTGGGATTCACACTCATTCTCCCACTTATCACAAAGCAAATCTAAAGGCCACCTCACCCTATGTCCATACAGCAGCTCAGGGTGAAAACCCTGTGAATTCCTAGGGTACCTCTTTGTATGAAAACAGCAGATGGGGCAAAAATTTGTCCCACTCTCCTTTAAACTGGTCTGCAAATGCCCATAGCATGGTCTTTAGTGTAGAGTTTAACCTCTCCACTAGACCATTTGTCTGGGGGTGGTAGGGGGTGGTCTTTAGGTGCTTCACCCCACAGTACTCCCACAAACAAGCCAGCAGGTCTGACAAGAAATTGGCACCTCTGTCAGTCAGTATTTCTCTTGGGAAACCTACCTTGCTGAAAATCTCTAACTAGGCATATGCCACTTTCTCTGCCTTGATGGAGGACTGAGGCACCACTTCAGGGTATCTAGTAGCATAATGTACTACCACTAGGATATACTTTTTCCCTGCAGAACTTGGGATACTCAGGGACCCCACAATATTCATAGCTACCCTCTGAAACCAATCCTGAATCACAGGCAAAGGCATCAAATGAGCTTTGACCTTGTCTCTTGCCTTGCCTACTTTTTGGCACTACTCACAAGTCCTGTAGTACGCTGTTACATCTCTTGCAATCCCCGGCCAATACAAGTTCTGCATAATACATCTCTTGGTACACTTTATGCCCATATGACCTGAAAAGTGAATATCATGGGCTATGGCTAGAAGTACCGGACAGCAGGCTCTAGGCACTACCAACTGCTGCATTACCTTACCTTCTAGCCATCCCTTCGGGTTCCAATCTTTATATAGTAACCCTTTGTTCGAGCATATAGACTTCCCTTTTCCTTGAGAATCAAGTGCCTCCTTACCTACCTCCCTCAAGCCTCGTAATGTAGTGTCCAAGAGCTGAGCCTGTCTCAACTTTATCTTTGTGACCCTTCCCCGCTCCTTCTCAACAGGAAGCCTGGTATCCTCTGACAGCAGTACCTTGCTGTCAGCCTGGGAACTAACACTCACCTCTGCCCTTGCTGTCACTCTGTCCAAGGGAACATCAGTACCTACTAGCAGCTGTGGCTCACCTTCAGACCCTCTGCTGCAAGGTAGCTTTCTTCCTGAGATAGCCACCTCACCAGCCCTGGATTCAGATGTGGGGTCTATCTGGGTCTCCCCCAGGCTACCAGACCCACATGTCTGTCTCCAAGCCTGACTGCATGTAATTGCATGCACACAGGGTACTGCATTATCAAAATCATTCCCTATCAAGCCATCTGCAGGGATATCCTCATACACACCTACTTGCTTGCTTCCTTTTCCACCCTCACAGTCAAGGTGAACCCTGGCCAAAGGCATTTAGAATGGGGTCCATTCTAAAGCTCTGACTGGAGTGGACTGCCCAAGCAAGTACATCTTCTGTTTAACCACTACAGGCTTCACAATGGTTATGTCAGAGGCTGTGTCTTTCTCTTAGCAGTGGCCTGTTTTCCATCCACTAAGATAGGAAATAAACTCTGGTGATAGTTTGGTACCCCATTATCTCCAGACAGCTTACCACTGGTATACTGCTATTTCCACTTGCTGGCTCTCCCACCTTGCTTCCATGGACATGTATATGATACATGGCCCCACTGGTTACATTTAAAACATCTAACCCGTGATCCTGGCTGTGTGTCTGAACTAGTGGCTTCCCCTGTTACTGGTGGACTCTGTTGGGGTAGTTTAGGCTTCCCACCATGGGTTCCCTTATATCCATGTGCAGCACTGGGTGTCCCCTTCTTGTGCAGTGATGCCCTGCCTGCTAAGTAGAGATCCACTTTTTCCCCCCAACTCATCTGCAGAGTTACACCCTGGTCTGCCAACCAGATTCTCATATCCTCAGGCAAAGTACTAATGGCTTGTTCCCTCACCAAAAGGTCTGCCAACCTTTCTAAAGTGGTGACCTGACACCCACTCACCCATCTATGAATATAAGTGCTTAACTCAATAATATAATCACATACAGTTTCATCTGCCTTGCATCTATGTTCATAACACTTTTTTTCTCTAAGTTTCAGGTGTTAACTTAAAACATTCTAGTAAACAATGTTTTACTTTATCATAGTTTAAACAATCAATATCAGAAATTTAGAAACAGCAGTTACAGCTTTACCATGGAGTAAGGGGGTCAGGAACCATACCCAGAGCCCTTGGTCAGCATTATACTGTTTACATATTCTTTCAAATATATGAATACAACTATCAAAATTGTCACCCTCTGTAAACTGTGGAAGAAATTTATTGACCTTTATTGCTTCTGGGGTTCAATTATTCCCTTTCTCATTACCTCCATGACCCTGACAAAGAGTCAGCATCTTCATCTTATGTTGACACTACTTTTTATTTTCTTTGGCCTCCAAATACTGCATTTTCTCTGCTGATTCTAATTCCAAATGTTTGGCCTCCACTTCAAGTCTCTTTAACTCCAGATGGATTTTTAAGTCCTCTGTGGAAAAGTGAACTGTCCTGTTTCTGAGGGCTGCAAATTCCCATCACCAGACTGGTTATCCTCCTGGTTGCTGGTCTGAGCTGCAACTAAGGCTGAAATCACTTCCTCTTTAGTCAGGTTGGCATTAACCAGTCCTTTGGTTTTGCACACCTTGGCCAATTGATTCTTTGTCAGTTTACCATATTCCTCTGCTGACATCTTTGCCTGCTTTCCCTGACTAAATTAAAACTAACTAAAAAATGAATAAAACTGTTATGAAAATGAAACCCTGTATGTTTACCTTGTGGCTGCTTAGAGTACACAAACCTTCAGGGACAACTGCCTACAGGCTACAGAAGATTAATTAATATCCACACCACTGCTCACCAGTATGTGATATTCCCCTCTCTGAGCTAGGAGCCAAGGAGCCTGAATCCTCACCACTGACACTGGAGAGGGACGTTCACTTGGGACAAAGATAGGTACACACAGTATTTCCAGATGCAGCTCTCTGCATCAAGCACAATTCCTCTTAAGAGCACACAGGGAACACACTCAGTCCTGGGGATGGTTTTGCCCTCTCTGTCTCTCCAGGCCCCCATTAAGCCTCCTCACTGACACAGCTGTAAAGCTGAGTCCTGGGCCGAGTATCCAAGCCAAGATCTTCACCACCCTCTTGTGAAACCAGTGCTCTGTGTCCCTGTTCTAAGCAACTGACACACACAAACACACACACATACACACACACACACACACACACACACACACACACACACACACACACACACACACACACACACCTAGGAAAAGCTGGCAGAGATTTACTAGCTATGCCCCGTTCTACCCAGACTATAAGGTAGTTACTGACACTAGACACTCCAAAGCCAGCTACTCTAAGGCTCTTACAAGGGTACCCAATTATACTGAGTGAAATTGATACTATTACAAATGGTTGTGTTTGAACAATGCAGTATAGCTTTCAGGAGTGGCCACAGTGTTACCAAATAAATATAAGTACTCTCAAAGGTTAAAATATTGTCTAAAGGACCAGCCACAATGAAAAGTTTAAAAATATTTAATAATAAATAATAAAAGAACATAAAAATACTAAATATCTATTTACAATAGACACCAGAGTTTTAGTCACAGGAAATATTAAAAATAACACAGGTGGATAGGTTCACACAGTTATAGAAAACAGTACTTACCTAAGTTCACTATATTTCCTGACTGATCTAAAACATTATTATTCCCTGGTTACTTACTAAAGCAAGGCAAGATGAAGTAGGTGAGTGATCCTTCTATGTCAGGTTACAAAAACAGACTGCCCTGAGACTTCAGTCTCATCTGGTATTAAAACATCATTTTTTGTGCTGGATTACATACATTTGGTCATCTGACGTCTGGTTTTTATACTACCCACCTTTACTAGAGGCTTCCAGGATTTAGTATAGATGTGTTACCTCACACACCTGGACAGTATATAGATTATATTAAAAACTACAGCTGTGTTACATGGAGTACATTATTTGCACCCTATCCTATGGCATTATTGGAAGCTTTGCATTGCCCTATATGACAATTATTTGAAAAAGAGACTGCCTAAATATTGGAATACATTGAGGTCTTGTCTTTTTCGATACACTTTGTACTATGAATTGATGTGAATTTGAATGAGACTCTGTGAAGTATTGTTCTTTCACTGCTGTAGCATATCTGCTGTATTATTATTGAAAGCACAAATTATAGGGAAGGGTTGTAAAAATACAGGTCATTCAGAGTCCAGCCATGGCATCTACATTGGAGCTTACTTTCTGGCACTGACTGGTCAAGGTTCACTGAACATAATGTTTGCAGTGAGTGGTAACAGCTTGCTGCCATTTCTGCAAGGATTTTGTTCAGTAAAGCAAAATGAATCAGAAGATTTTTTTGCTCCCTGGAGCACACCTGTAATTAGACAAGTACCAGTTAGTCATGACTCAGCCTGGAAAAATATAAAGGTAATAGCTCTGTATAAGGTTAGCGACTGTACTGTATTATCAGAAATAAATGCACAAAGAAAGTCAGCAAAGAAAAGGCAGGCTTCTTAAATCACAGAACTTGCTTTAGTATGAAATACATTGTGAAAGAAAGGAAGAAGACATTAAACATTAATGGGCAGTGGGTTATTGATCCCAATAGTGTTGCAGAACTATTTTATTTATTTATTTATTTGCAGTTTGTTTGCCAGGATGGTCCATTGGGCCAAGAAAAACCCGTTTTCAATGGAGTCCTGGGGAGAAAAGCTCCATAATAACAAAAAAAGTTATAATCATGTAATTGTATCACAGCAAATACAGAAGTACAAGTATTTAAAGATACAAAGTTAAGAAGAATGAGAATTGTTGTAAACTTTTGCTACTACTTTGCAAGGGAAAGAAACAGGAGTTTGAAGTACATGAGATGACTGAGGTATAGAGAGGAGAAGAGATTATGTGGGATGGGAGCAGGAGCATTCCCGGAGAGGTGTTAGATATAAGTGGAGTGAGGTCTTGAAGGACGAGTGACTAGAGATGGTACAGATGGGTGGTGGTAGGGAGTTCCACTGCCAAGCAAGGGCAAAGGATAGTAGATTTTTGCCAGGGGCGTGGGTGGGTTTATGCAATTCTATCAAGTTTGATTGTTGGATCTTAAGGATCTTTCTGGAAGGTGCATTTAAAGGAGGAGGATAGAGAGGGACAGAGGGAGGGGCTAAAAATGAGTTTGTGAACATGAGTGAGTTAAATGTAGGTGAGATAATTGGGTAGCTCAAACCAATTTAGTTTGTGAAGGGCAATACAGTGATGGGTAGAAGATTTGTGGCTAGTGATAAACTTGGCAATCTTATTGTAGCAGGAGGAGATTTTTGACTTAAGTGAGGATTGTAGGTTGGTTAGGAGTGGGGCACCATATAGGAGGGAAGGGATGATGAATGTGGTAGAGAGAGTGGACTTAGTAGAGGAAGTGAGATAGTGACAATGGCGGTAGAGCATACCAAGTTTCTGGTGGGTTTTTTTGATGTTTGTAGGTGGGAGTTGAATTTAAGCTGGTCATCAATGAGGACACCTAATAGTTTGGCATCAGATACTATTTCGAGAGGTGTGTTGTTGTGGCTGGTGATAGAGAATGGGTTTTTATCAATAGAGATTGTTTTAGAAGGGGTAAATAACATAACTTTTGTTTTTGAGGCATTGAGTGCTAGGTGATTGTCTCTCATCCACTGTTCAGTGGTAGAAAAAGCATCCTAGGTTAGTTTTAAGAGAGTGGGGATATAGGTGGCAGAACAGATTATAGTTGAGTCTTTGGCGCTTTGAATAAGGTTTGTGTTAGGGATTGAGTGGTGGCTATCATTTATGAAAATATTAAACAGAAGGGGACCCAGTATAGAGTCTTGTGGTACTCCTGTGGGGGTGTTAAGGAATGGGGAGGTGGCTCTTTTCCATTTAACTGCTTGTTGCCTATTTGAGAGGTAACTGGAGAACCAGTTGAGAGAGGAAAGGGACAGGTTTAGATTAGAGAGTTTAGTTAAGAGAAGGTTCTGTGAGATGGTATCGAAGGCCTAAGAGAGGTCCAGTAGGAGGGTAAATACAATACAGCCAGAGTCACTGCCTTTGTTAACAGTTTCTAGGAAGGAAAGAAGAGCAGTGGTAGTGCTATGGCCTGGTCTGAAACCATGCTGTGTGGGAGTTACTAAGTGGTTGTCTATAAGATAGGGTAGGAGTTGTAGATGGATGCATTTTTCAAGTACTTTGGAGATGGGGGATAAGATGGCGCTTGGACGGAAATTTGTGATATTATTGTTGTTGCCCCCTTTGTGAAGGGGTAAAACGAAGGCCAATTTCCAAAGTTGGGGTACATAGCCTTCTTGGATAGAGCGATTGATTAAAATAGAGATGGGAAAGGCAATGGCTTTGGTGGCTATGCTAAGAAAGTAAGGGGATGTTGTTGGGGGCATTGGAACAAGGTTTCAGTTTCCGGAGGAGTTTTTTTATGGTGGATGTGGGAATGGGTTTTAGAGAAAAAGGAGAGTGTTGTGGGGTAGAGGCATTTAAGAGTGAAGGGGAAGGGGAGGATAGGGGAGGAGGTGAAGTAGTAGGGGGACTAGTATTGTCAGTGAAGGATGAGGTAAGTTTGCTAACTGAGTTGATGAAGAAAGAGTTGAATTGTGTGGCCAGATCTATGTCTAGAGCATTAGGGTCAGGATAAGGGTTTTCTTTTTTGCCAGGATTAAGGATGGTGGAGATTCCATTCCAGAATTTTTTAGGATTTGTTTTATGGGTACTTTGTAGTATGAAGAAATAGGCTTTGCAGTCTACTGTGATAAGCTTTTTTGACATTGTTGCAGAGTGCTTTGTATTCATTAAGGGTGGAGGGGTCTTATTTTTCTGATGGTGTAGCCAAGCTTTGTTTCTAAGGTGCATGGCAGTTAGTGTGTCCTTGGTTAGCCATGGGGGCAGTTTTGCTTTTTATTCTTTTAGTTTTTAAAGGGGCAAATGCATCTAGGAAGTTTAAGAATGTTGAGTTGAAGTAGGTTATGGCATTATCTAGGGGAGAGTTTTCAGAGGTCTCCAGTTTATTGATTTTAGTGAGGTAGAGAAGGTATTGGGATTAAAGTTTTTAGGGAACGAGTGGAAATATAGTTATGAGATATTTGTAAGGGGGAAGAAAGGTGGTGGGCAAATGTGGGGAGGTGGTCACTGAGGGAACTGGGAACCATACCACTACTGGAGAAATAATGAGGGTGAGAAACTAAGATCCTGTCTAGGATACTGCCACTGGAGAGGTCTTTAGAGGGTCTAGTAGTAGAATTGATTAGCTGAGTGAAATTATAAAGGTTAATATTAAGGGAGTTTGTGGGGGACTGGATGGAGGACCAATTTATATTCATGTCACCTAAGATTATTGTTTCATTACTAATGTTGGTGGAAAGCCAGGAGAGAATATCTTCAAGTACAGAGATATTGTCCCACGCGGAATGTATAGCAAGGCTATGCATATGTATTTGTGTTTATTTAGTTGAAGTAGTGCCAAGATTATTTCGGCATTGTTGAATTGGGGAATAGGTTTAGTATAGGGAACAACAGATAGGGATGATGAGTATAGGAGAGCTACTCCTCCACCTCTTTTGTGGGTTCTATCTTTTCTGATGATAGAATAGTTGGGGTGGGGCGTTATTTCTGACTCCTTTATATGAGGTTTTAACCAGGTTTCAGAAATAGCCAGGATATCTGGTTGATTGTGGTGGAGCCAGGTATGGAGGTTGGGGATTTTGTTGGCTATGCTTTGGGCATTTAGAGAGGTGAATAGGATGGATTTGGATGTTGAGGTGGGGTATGGGGGCCTGGGTTAGGGTGTATGTCGCCAGAGAGAAGGATGGTAGTTAGCTCGTGAATTAGGTTGAGGAGGTGCTTGGATAGTTTATTATCAGAGTAGAGTGTCATGAGATTTGTAGAGGCATGGTAGGTTGCTGAGGGAGCTGAGTGCTCATGGAAAGAAATGAGTTTGTAGGGAAACAGTAGGTGGTTGCTGATGGGATATAGGCAGGGTGATATAAGGATTGATGGGTGGGAGGGTGGTTTGGGAAGTGGATTGGTAATATGAAAAGATGGTAAATGGTTGAAGGAAAGGGGCTGAGTGAGATAGTAAATATAGGATAAGGTGAGAAGGATGAGTGTTTGAGATGAGAAGGAAGTAGGTTTAGGAAGCATGGTGAAATTTGAATTAATTGGAGGGTGGTTATGATACAGAATAGATGGAGAAGTAGGTTAGGCAGAGTATAGTGGGAGAGGTGAGTAGTGATAGGTAGGGGGTGGGTTGTAAAATTTGGGTGGATTGGATCGTAAGGGAGTGGGTGTGGGCATTTGGAGTATAAGTTTAAATTTTTAGTTTAGAAAATGTACAGATTTTATTTGGCTACCAGTTGAGGGGTTCCTGTTGATCCATTGACAGCACTTTCATCAAGTACTGTATGATCGACAGACCAACAGTGAAATATGTTTTTCTCCACTGTTACACAACCTTGTAATAGGTATATTTAAGTGAGGGGGTGACTGGGGATGTGGCGGATACAGGGGGGGGGCTTGCCCCTGCAAAAAACAAAAAAAAAAAAAAAAAACTTACCTCAGAGGTTCAGCAAAAAGTTGCTTTACTGTTTCTCCATCGATCGTACAATACAGCACTCAATGAAAGTAATATTGATGAATCAACATATATCCCAGCTGAGTATGCCATAGACAGGGAAAAGTTGTGTAATTGCATTAGGACAGAGAGCATATCTGGGTGCCCACCAGACTTTAAAAAAGGGTTGAATCACAAAAACATGATAATGATTTTATTAACAGAAGCCCCTTAAAAAAAATCTATCTATATATCTAGCTGTATCTCTATTATTCTGTCTCTCTCTATGTATGTGTCACTTTAACAAGTTCTTTAGAGCCAGCAATTGTTTTGTTGTTTACTGAGTTATTCAGGAGTAATGGCTCCTGTTCATCCCACTATTCGATCTTCTTTTCATTGGTTTGTATTATTCTCAGATTTTTACCGGGTTCAGTCTCTAACCATAAGTAATTTTTGGGATATACTCTAATATCACTAAGTTAGATTTTATGGGTTTCCCCAAAATTAATTTACACCTGGTAATGTCTTCATAGCCGTTCCCTTGCAGTACATTGTTAGCAGCTTCCTCTTTATAGGGAGATTCTCAAAGGTTTGAAAAACTGACAACATACCTTTATCAAAACAAATATACTGTACTGGTGCTAAATTTTTCGGAGCAGTTTCTGTACATTCTCTCCAATGCAGATTTCTAGAGAAAGAAATTGCTGCACAAATTTATCAAAAATAAATAAATAAATAACAAATCCTGTAGTCCAAAATACTTCAGAGCTCCTACCCCTACTAAGTCTATAATAAAATGAATGGACAATGGAAAGTCAGTAGACTTTGTGGTCTTAGTTTAATCTTGTAAGGGTTTAAGACATACATTATAATGGTGATACAGAGGGGGTGCAGTTAGAGGCTGCGGGTCCCTGAAAATACTTTGCATTGTAGCTTGATGTATCCTTACCTTCTTGCTGCCTAGACATGTTTGACACTTTTCCACAAAATTTCTAGACTCCCCTAGAGACGACAGGAAGACTGTCATGAAGGGTACAATTTTCCCCAGCCCTGAATATGCTTTCAATTCAGTTGCATCATCTAAAAAGTTAAGCAAGCTCCACCAGGCAACCCAAAACAAAGTTTTGGCATTTTTTGGCAGGAACACCATCCAGGTCCACCATGCACTACACTGTCTAATGGTAAGTGTTTTACAGTTGCTTTGCATACTGTTGCTCATGTATATTATAATCTGTAAAGTTGTTAACCTAGACCTTTGCAGAACACTGTTGCGAATACTAAAACAACTGCACTTAGCAGGATATTATGATTCAGTACCTCTGCAAGGAGAGATGTTAATATTTTATAAAAACTAATGCAGTGCACCTCTAGGGCTTTCTTAATTCTTGACCACAGATCTGGGAATTTTGTCCTTTATAAGTTCATAGGTTCATAGGTGTGTACTAGGCTAATGGCCCTGGGGCCTTTACAAGCCTAGCCATAGGATTACCCTGGCATCATGCCACCTGACCTTAGTTACCAGTGCCTCTGAGTAGAGCCACCAAAGTGATCCCCGGGGTGAATTTTCTGTTTCCCATCCACTCATCAAGATTTCTTTTGAAGAGGGTCAGTGAGGTACTCTGCTTGACATGTATGGGAAGTCTATTCCATAGCATGGGCAGTCTCTGGGTTGTGAACCTGTCCCTCCAGCATGTTCTGTTAATTGTGGTAATGAGGTTGAGGTCTCTGGAGCGTGTGGTGTGGAGGGACTGGGATTTCTTTAGATGTAGCATTTCTAACAGAGCTGGGTCAGACATGGCTTTGTAAGTCAAGCAGAGATCGCCTCTAAGTAGGCGATATGAGACAGAGAATAGTTGGAGTTTTTTGAGTCTGTCCATATAGGACAAGTGTTTAAGGCCTAGGATCTTCTTTGTGAGGTACTTTTGTGGCCTCTCCAGTTGTTGCAGGTGTCTAGTGAGGTACATGCCAAATGGGGCATTGTACTCAATGACTGGCCTAATGAGGGAAGAGTAGAGGGAGACAGTGACCTGACCTCTTTCTTCCTGGATGCAAAACCCTTAATAATGAGATGTGCCACATGGAAGGACTTTCTGACCACAGCGGCAATGTGGTGATCAAAAGAGAGGTTGCTGTTAACCTGTGTTCCCAGATCTCTTATAATGCCTTCTGTGTTCAGTGGACTACCATCAATGTGGTAATTCAAGGGAACCGGGTTTTTCCCAAGGGGAATGACGACACATTTTATAGCATTGAGCCTAAGGCCATGGTTCTGACACCAGTCGTTGGTCTCATTGAGGCCTTTCTGTAGGATGTCAGCATCACTTGGGGAGTTAATAATAGCTCCCAACTTGCAATCATCTGCGAACTTTGTCAGCCAGAGTCCCTTCGTGTTAGCCTGGACTTCAGAGAAGTAGATACCAAACAGGAGAGGATCCAGGACTGAACCCTGTAGGACTCCACTCGTGACTGGTAGGCAGTCTGACTTGGAGTCAGCTACTTTCGCACTGTGGGTTCTATCTGTGAGCCAGTTTGCAACCCACCTAGTGATATAGGGGTTGATGCCAAGCTGAGTTTTTCTATGATTCCTGAGTGGGGAATGGTATCAAAAGCCTTGGCCAGATCAAGGTAGGCTGTATGAACCACCTTGCCTTCAACTACACCTCAGGTGACTGACTCAAAGAAGTCGACCAAGTTGAGCAGGCATGATCTACCCTTCACAAAACCAAACTGTGTGAGATCCAGAGTTTGGAGATTCGCTATATCCTTGTTTATTAGGTGCATGATGATGCATTAAACAGCTTTGCATGTCAGACTCGTCAGGCTAATGGGGCGATAGTTCCCAGGGTCTGTAATCGCTCCTCCTTTGTGGAGACAAATGACTGTAGGAGTGTGCCATTTGGTAGGGACAAAGCCTGAGGTGAGGCTGTGATTGAACAGGGCACACAGGTGAGGTGCCATTTCACTCTGTAGTTCATGTAGAACACAACCATGCAGTTAAGCCTTTGATCACTCAAGGTTTTAAGCAATCCTGTAAATGTATGGGCACAGTTATATAACCACGATTTTATTCATTAATTTTTTCCTGCCCAGGTGAGTCAGGGGGTCTTAGAACAGACAAGCATCTGTTTTGTATTATTATTTTTTTCATATTTCAGGTCGTGGTTTAATAGTAGTAATACTTCATATCTGCTTGCTGCTGTAAGCAATTTCTAAGATCATGTTAAAATGTTAATTTCTTGTATCAGGGTCATGGCTTAAAAGGATCCGTGTAGTCCATATCATTTTATTTAACTGTATAAAATAGAATGGGTGGTTTATTAGGGCTCATTGAAATCTATTTCAGCCATTATGTGAGATGTGGCAATAGGAAATCTGTTTCAGCTATTATGTGAAATGCGGTAATAGGAAATCTGTTTCATCTGTTATGTGAAATGTGGTAATAGGAAATCTATTTCAGCTATTATGTGAAATGTGGTAATAGGAAATCTATTTTGGCTATTATGTGAAATGTGGTAATAGGAAATCTATTTCTGCTATTGTGTGAAATGGGGTAATAGGAAATCTATTTCAGCTATTATGTGAAATGGGGTAATAGGAAATCTGTTTTAGCTATTATGTGAAATGGGGTAATAGGAAATCTGTTTCAGCTATTATGTGAAATGTGGTAATAGGAAATCTGTTTCAGCTATTATGAAAAATGGGGTAATAGGAAACCTGTTTCAGCTATTATGTGAAATGTGGTAATCACCAATGGGAAGATGATGAATAAGCCACTGTGAGCCCAGAAGAGAACTACATTGCCGTAAGGAGACATTAAAATCATTCAACTCACATTTGGTGACTTTTATGTTACCTGGTATTTATAACGTTAGAGGGGCTGTGGAGTACCCCCAAAACCTGATAATAGGGAGACTAGGAATGAGACTATGCACATAAACAGGAGATATGAGAGAGATAATGCAGAGGAAAGCTACAAAAGTTACACTTAAAATGTGCCTGCTAATATGCTGAAATATGCTGTCTGAATTGTTTTTCACTTGTTTCATGGATAAAGGTGCCAAATCTCTTAGAAAGTTTTTCTGCCATAACCTAACTTCACCTATATTTATGAAAGTAAAAACTGAACTACTTGGAGATGTCCAAATCATGCACATGCTGACAAGAGAAGCAACACATGTAAAGTAGGACCAAATTGCAAGCATTACATGGCTGCATGCCGGAAGATCACCATATCTAAGCTTCTTACTCAAAAAGAGAACAGAAGAGTGAAACTTCTATCTTTAAATTGAAAACTTTTATATTTAAAATGTTTAACTCTGCTGTAAACCCCCTTTCCCCCGATGTGGGGGGTGTTCTCTACATACCTCTGATGCTAACTGACTTAGAGATTGCTATTATCTAGGAGTAAGGGGGATTCTCCAAGATGCTGTAATCTTAGAACTACTACATAAGAACCATACTTAGACTTTACTTATGATTTTTTTAAACACCTTTATTGAATTCTCACTTCTGACACAGGAAAATTTATATTTATACAAAAGTAAGCAAATTGTTCTAAATTAACATTAACAAACATTATACTTCATATATATTGCTATATGTCATATAACCTAATCAACGTTACATAAATTATTCAACTCCCAGTTGCCCTAGGTGTCCCTCAAGGATCCATATTGGGTCATTTGCTCTTCTCCATCTTTACAAATGACATCCATTCTGTAATTCTATAAGCTGACTGTATCCAATACGCAAATGACTCCACACTCATATGCTCTGCTACTTCCCAATCAGAACTTCAGTCACTAACCCAAAAGACCTTTAGCACAGTCGAAAATTGGCTCCTACATAGGTGTCTTATTTTAAATCCAAAAAAAACGAAAATGCTACTATTCACCCCCACCCGCAGAACCTCCCCACTTAACTTTACTGTCACTTCAAATAATGGAACTATAATATCTCCTGAGCCAACCACCAAACTACTCGGAGTACTAATAGATAATAACTTGTCTTTTGAGCCTCACATTAATAACACCATAAAAACAGTGAATAAGAAACTAGGTTCCCTCTACAGGATCAAACCCTTTCTAACTCCTCTAGCCAGGGTCACCATTGCTCGCACCCACCTTACCTCTACCCTGCTCTATGCCTCCCCTATCTATACCAAAATATGCAGAAGTAATCTGAGCAAACTGTCATCCTACTACAACAATATTGCCAGATTTGCAGCTGGGTCCTCCTATAGAACTCATCACTGTATCAACCTGAATCAACTTGGATGGTTAGAATTGCCAAATCTAATACTTTACAAACAACTAATAGTAGCCCACAAGATCCTGTATCTACCTCAAAATACACCCATACTTACATCCCTAGTCACCCCCTATAACAATCTCAAAACCTTACGCTCATCTAACAAACTACTTGTACAAATATCTAAATCCAACAATTCAGCTGGTGACACCCTGTTCTCTAATACAGTAGGTAAAACCTGGAACAACCTCCCAAGTCAACTAACCTCACTATCCTCAGTTAACCTATTTAAAAGCAAGCTCAAACCCTACCTCAAATCACACTGGCTATGCCCCTAGAATAACCCAGACTAACCACCATACCCTTTTCTAGACTCCCTTGATTCCTAGCCTCTTATGAACATTATCTTGTGTTTACTCGCCGATAATAGTGTGCTTGACCATTCTGAGGATTATTCCTCATGTAAATCTGTATATACAATTGAATGACTAACCATTTTCATATAAGACCACAACTCTTGTGAGACTGAACATTATAATTGTATCCTTGTACTTTGCTTTGGAATACTCTATCCACTTAACACTAGTGTTTTTCTTTTGATATTTTTGTGCGACTTTAGAATCTATAGCATCTCTTAGATATCATTTGCATTATTAATACAAACTACTGTTGCATCTAGTTTTATTTACATCAGTTTTTTCCCTATTGGAATACAGAATATAAAATCCTAGATATGTAATATGTTATAAAGCTTTGTAATGTACCAATTTCTATTGTAAATATCATTGTCTTGGCCTATTTTTTGTTGTTTGTGGAGCTTTTCTCCCCGGGCCTCCACTGAAAATGGACATATGTCCAGCTGGACTAGCTCAGTCAACAAATGTAAAATAAAATAAAATAAAAATAAATAAATAAATAAATAAATAAATTCAATTCCTGTCCTTTTTTAAACAAGAAACATCTTTATTAAACCATCGCTTATGACATAGGCAATCATACATTTATATAAATGAAAACAAACCACATCGACACAATCCTAGTTGCAAGCATTATCCATCACAAACCATACTGACACACTCACAGTTGCAAACATTATACTACATTTATAATCTACCCATTCATTTTCAGTCAAACATTACATAAAGTCCTGCCTTCTTTTAAACCTCATTCATCCGATGTATGCATTGTTCCCACAATTCCCATTTTTTCTATGTAGTTTGTTGTTTGCACTTTTGATTGTCAAACTTAGGTGTGGTGAGATTCTGTATTACATGCTGTTTGCTTAATGTGTACTGTGTATATATATATATATATATATATATATATATATATATATATGTGTATAAAAAACTGTTTTTTTTTTTTTTCATTGTGCTGAGATCAGATGACCAAGAAGGAAATAACTAGAAAGACAGGAACTGGGGAAAGTTTATGTGATGCCACTGAGGAATTTATAGGTAATGTTAGTTAATCATTTCAAGAATTTTAGTCTGAGAGGTGAAGAAAAGGATGATAAAGTAGGTATTGGGTGGATATTTGTATAAAAGGCTTTATTTACCCAGAGATGGGGTGTGGTAAATTAGTTTGGCATAATATATTATGAACAAAGCCTAGTATATGAGGTCTGAGTGATTAATATTAAGCTGTGCAGTTTGTAGATAATGACACAGAAGAGCTGCTCTGTCGGCAATCAAAATCTGCTGTGCCCTTGACAGGGCAACAGTAATTTCAAATTATTTATTTATTTGTTGCAGCCATTATACAATATATGGTGAAACACATAATTATATAGTATATAGGTGAACAGAGATACATATAAAATATATAAACATAATAAAACATTGTATAACGCTTGTTTATAATGTAAGGAACATAATGGAATATTAATCAATAGGAAATGATACTGAAGTAAAACCATTTTAGGAGACACGAATCAGTATGCAGTTTGACATGTAATAAATGCAAATAGCAGTACAGCATTTCACATTCCAGAAGCATTTAGAAAAGCATATTATACAATGACCGCCGATGAGTATTCCAAAACATGCACGCTGATTGGCCAGCCCAACCAGCGTGCTCATTGTAAATCCAACATATATTAATGGAAAAAGGTCTGGTCACCCGGACCTTTTCCATTAGTATAAGTCTTGATTTATTTTTTGTTTGTGTTAGGTAGCAATAGAGAACAGAAGATCTCCGTTGCTGTAATCTCGCTATGTTATACGTTTAACATAGCGAGATATCTTAAAAAGAAAAGCAGCGGAGATCTTCCTTTCTCTGTTGCTTTTTTTAAAGATATCTCGCTATGTTAAACTCGTTTAACATAGCGAGACAGCTTTAAAAAAGCAATGGAGATCTTCCTTTCTCTGTTGCTTCCTCTACACAGCTCTAATGTACTGTGTAAGCATATGCATGTGCAGTACATCAGGAAAAGCCCAAGGATAGCGGAAAACCACTGAAGGGCACCACGCAGGTATTATACAAAGGCATTATTTAAGAAAAGTAAGGATATTTTTTCTTGAATAATGTCATTGTATAATAGCAATAACCCACGTCTGGGTGTGGTTAATGCTATATTTACCCATGGTTGTCTTTGTTTGGTCACTCGGGCTTCGCCGTCGTGACCAAACCACACCAACCGTGGGTAAATCTAGCATTACCCACACCCAGACGTGGGTTATTGCTTAATCACATTACAGTAGAGCATGTACTGAATCTGCAAGAGATTAAATAAGGGGTATAAGACAGTGAGAGGAACTCGGGTGATTAACAAAGAGTACGGTAGTTATACCTAAAAAGCTATGTCCTGTGTGACTACACAAGGTAAATGAAATTTTGTTGTAGTGGACACTGCCAGAGATATTGATTTATCCAAGGAGAGAGGTACAACAACAGATCCAGGTATTCCTGGGCCAGCAGAGTAATCCAGGCTGCAGAGAGCTGAATAAGCGACTTTTCTTGATACTAAGTATATTTTTTGTTGCTTTCCACATCTGAATACCTAGCGACTGTATTTCGCCTGCCTTTCTGTTACATTGAAGCTGTTTTTACTGCATTTAACTTAATATTGCACTTGGAATCCTTGTTTGTTACTATTTGACTGTATTTGTAGCAAATTCTTCTGTGTAAGCTGTAGTAGCTGATTCATAGCATTTATAAGTGTTTGCTGTACCTGTTTCTGCCTGTTTTGTGAAAAAAAAAAAAAAAAAAAAATATCTCTTGTTTTTCCTGCTTTACTAGTTTAGTCCAGTTTCAGAGTTGCTGATTCCTGGGCTTTGGTTGTAGTTCCTGTGTACTGTTTCCTTGCCTTATTTGGGGGAGAGGAAGTTACCTTGCTTACCAGTGGGAGTGGGAAGCATTGAGCTGCCTTTTGTCCAGTTTTGTGAGGTTTCAGCCAGTAACTAGTAGTTTATTGGTCGTTTTGGGCCAGTTTCTAGCTTTTCCAGCCCCTGGTATAAAACACGATGTAGCGTTAAGCTGATTTAAGCTGAGCTGCCACTGTTGCACACTAGGGCAGCGCCCGGTTAGGCAGGTTTAAACTATTCGACTACCTAAAGTCCACTCTTCAAATTTTCCTTAAAACTACCTTCCTCGAACTATACTACTGATCTAATCGGTATCCTATAACTAAAAGATCATCTCCACTTGACTCCAAGTAGACTATTCTCTATCTGTTAAACCTAGCACTTGCTCCTACAGTACTTATTACCTTGATACGGCACTCTTGTCATAGATAGTACCCCAAAAGGTAACCCCCATTTCTCGGTCACCCACGTCCCCCTGAATCTTTTTAAAGTTTTGTCTATCCTTCTAGCATGTCGAGGGATCAGTTGCTAGTATCCTCTCCTGCTCAGCTGGTGAACCTGGGAATACTGAGGCAATGTTACAATTGCCTCATGTACACAGACAACCCTCTCCTCCTCCCACAAAACACAAATACATGTGAGAGATGCAACTATACGGCCAAACTGGAGGCTGAGCTCTCTCAACACAGGACTGGCAAGACCAGTCAGGAGGAGAAGGTTACCACACACACTATAGACCCAGTCTCACATAGCACCATTACAACCTCAAATCATACACATAAACACACAAAGACATACTGGAGGCTCTGATTAAAAATCTACCAAAACAGCAGAGGCCACCAAAGCAGACACCCAAACAACCACCACCTCAGAACACAACACCTGCAACACATAGACCTCACAGTCAGAGTGTCAAACAGTCACAGCCCTTAAAGCCAAACACAATGCCAGACACACTAGTCATTGGTGACTCCATAGTCAGACACACTGGCGTCCCGCTCACCAGACTGAGTAAGGAGAAGGTCACAGTAAGCTGCCTGTCGGGCGCTAGAATCCGCCACATAACGCAAGCACTCAGGTCTCTCAACAGCAAGTACAAATATGACTCAGTCATTGTCCACGCTGGTGTAAACGACCTGAGATGTACCTCCTTGGACTACATGAAAAGAGACATTGAGGAGCTCTCTGATTATGTAGCCCAGGCAGGTATGACCCTGACCTTGAGCAGTATCCTACCTTCACCAAGAGTGATGCCACAATACAGAGATAAGATGATCAGCTTTAACAATTGGCTTAAACACTGGTGTCATTCAAAGGGGATCCAGTATCTGTCTGCCTGGGATGACATGCTGGACAAGCCACGCTGCTTCGCAAGGGACGGCTTGCACCTGTCACCCTGGGATTCGGATATTGGCAAAGGCTCTTGCCACCCCATAGTGCCTTTTAGGCAAGGCTCAAATTCTAAACCTACCACCCTAGAACACAAAAAGGAAAAACTAAGGGTAATGCTGCTCAATGCCAGAAGTCTAAATCTCAAAATGCACGCACTTTCGAGGCCCTTCTCAGTATGGAGAACATCGATGTCTGTGCTGTGACAGAAACCTGGTTCAAGGCTCCTGAGAGCACCCCAGCGCTATCAGGTTTTACCTCATATCATGCGTTCCGGCCCCAAAATCCGGACAATACCAAGAAAGGAGGGGGTATCCATATTCATCAAGGACACCCACACCTCAAGACTGGTGGCAACGCACGATGCATCGGAGACCATCCAGGTGCAATTAACCATAGGCAAGACTGCTCTGCAAATTGTTGCATGTTACAGGCCACCCTCACAAACTCAGGAACCTCACATGGCCTTCCTGAAAACACTAGAGGGGATAAATGTATCACCAAACACCATCATACTAGGTGACTTCAATTACCCTAATATAGACTGGGAACACTACTCAAGCCCAAACACCCTAGCCCAAAAGTTCCTGGAATTCATAAACTCAAATGCCATGGAACAACTAATCACCATCCCACAAGAGGAGATAACATACTTGATCTCATCATCACGAACATGGGAGCACAATGTTCAACACGAAGTATACTCCTCAATGGTGAGATCAGATCACAAATTAATCTCGGTGGAGGTACTCATCCCACCCCACCTGAAATAAAAAGACCACAGTAAAGAACTTCTCAAAGCCGACTTCACACGTCTAAAGACTAGTGTGGTCTCCTTTAAGGCCCCAAGCCATGGAAAACAGTACTCAAGCCGCTGAATCACTTACAAACACCTTCTACCAGCACCTGCAGGACTGCATGGATAAGGCAATCCCAAACAAAACAAAGACTCTTAGTACCAAAGGCAAGCGTCCAGTCTGGTGGACCCCAGCCATAAACAAACTCTACAATAAAAGGAGGAAGCTACTACAAGATAGAGCAAAATCCTTAAAAGGTAAGACACCCTTGATCACTATAAGTAAAACTAAGAGCTCTCATAAAATCATCCAAAGCAAATTCGAGAAAAATAGCTAAAGACTCAAAAGACAATCATAAGGCCTTCTTTAGCTATGTTAGAAACCTAGGAGTAAACTCCCAGATATGCTCAGAACTAGTTCAAAATGATGTGAAGATTACTGATCCTACAGACATTGCCAACATACTGGCTGTCAGGTTCAGTGCAAACTTCTCCCCTCCCCCAGAAGGAGAGATATCTATACCAAGCGATTGCAGCCCCCCAAACATCTCCAGCGCCCAAGTGAGAACTGCTCTCTCCAAAGCAAAAAACACAGCATCCATGGGACCTGATGGTGTCCCCGCTGTGTGCTCCACGAACTCAATGAGGAATTAAACCCACAGCTAGGACAGCTGTTTAATCAAAGTCTTACCTCTGGATACGTACCAGGGGTGGCGCACTGCAACTGTGGTCCCACTTCACAAAGGCGGTGCCTCCACCGACCCTGGAAATTACCGGCCCATTAGCTTGACAAGCCTTATCTGCAAAGCCATGGAGAGGATCATAATGGACCTCATAAATAAAGACATAGGGAATTTGCAGACTTTGGATCCAACCCAGTTTGGCTTTGTCAAAGGCAGATCATGCCTTTTAAACTTGGTTGACTTCTTGAAACAGTCACCAAAGCCATTGGCGAGGAAAGGCAGTCCATACAGCCTACCTCGATCTGGCTAAGGCCTTCAATACAATACCCCACTCGGGTATCATTGAAAAACTCATCAGCTTAAATGTTAACCCATACATCACAAGATGGGTTGCAAACTGGCTGAGTGACAGAACCCACAGGGTCAGAGTTGCTGGCGCCATGTCAGACTCAAAGCCTGTCACAAGTGGTGTCCCACAGGGCTCAGTCCTGGGCCCACTCTTGTTTGGCATCTACTTTTCCGAAGTACAAGCAAACACAGGAGGGTTATGGCTGACAAAGTTTGCAGATGACTGCAAACTGGGCGCCATAGTAGAAAACACACATCTGACACAGATATCCTTCAGATGACCAAGAAGGAAATAACTAGAAATTCAGGAACTGGGGAAAGTTTATGTGATGCCACTGAGGAATTTATAGGTAATGTTAGTTAATCATTTCAAGAATTTTAGTCTGAGAGGTGAAGACAAGGATGATAAAGTAGGCATTGGGAGGATGTTTGTATAAAAAGCTTTATTTACACAGAGATGGGGTGTGGTAAATTAGTTTGGCATAATATATTATGAACAAAGCCTAGTATATGAGGACTGAGCAATTAATATTAAGCTGTGCAGTTTGTAGATAATGACACAGAAGAGCTGCTCTGTCAGCAATTACAATCTGCTGTGCCCTTGACAGAGCAACAGTAATTTCAAATTATTTATTTATTTGTTTGTTTATTTACAGGGAAAGTCTGACTGGGTTTGAAACCCTTTTTCAGTGGGGTCCCAGGGAACAACATCTCAAACAAAAGTTGCAGCCATTATACAATATATGGTGAAACACATAATTATATAGTATATAGGTGAACAGAGATACATATAAAATATATAAACATAATAAAACATTGTATTGGAATATTAATCAATAGGAAATGATACTGAAGTAAAACCATTTTAGGAGACACGAATCAGTATGCAGTTTGACATGTAATAAATGCAAATGGCAGTACAGCATTTCACATTCCAGAAGCATTTAGAAAAGCATATTATACAATGACCGCCGATGAGTATTCCAAAACATGCACGCTGATTGGCCAGCCCAACCAGCGTGCTCATTGTAAATCCAACATATATTAATGGAAAAAGGTCTGGTCACCCGGACCTTTTCCATTAGTATAAGTCTATGTCAACAGAGAACAGAAGATTTGATGAATCTCGCTATGTTTCACCTTAACAATCTAGATCCATCAAAGAAAAGCAGCGGAGACTTCCTCTGTTGCTTTTTTAAGATATCTCGCTAAACCTCTTAACATAGCGAGACAGCTTTAAAAAAGCAATGGAGATCTTCCTTTCTCTGTTGCTTCATCTACACAGCTCTAATGTACTGTGTAAGCATATGCATGTGCAGTACATCAGGAAAAGCCCAAGGATAGCGGAAAACCACTGAAGGGCACCACGCAGGTGGCATTGTTCAAGAAAAATCTTGACCAATGGATGGGAGATGCTAGATATACCCACGGGATTACCTTTGTGTCACTGCTCGTGACCAAACCACACCAAAATAATGGGTATAGTTACCCACACCCAACGGGTGGCATAATCACATTACAGTAGAGCATGTACTGAATCTGCAAGAGATTAAATAAGGGGTATAAGACAGTGAGAGGAACTCGGGTGATTAACAAAGAGTATGGTAGTTATACCTAAAAAGCTATGTCCTGTGTGTACAACAACAGATCCAGGTATTCCTGAAATATGATTTTAATGAGGTTGGGTTTGAGGATCTGTCAGATGGAGATGAGTAGAAAGTTCACATTTTCCATGATAGCTAGAGTAAAAGAAAGTCACAAACTACATGCCTATGATATTTGCAATAATATAAATAGCATTGTATTTGAGTATTTGCATACTTCAACAGTTAGTAATGGAATAACTTAGACAAGAATTGTATTTTCAAATATTGATTTTCTAAGCAGGTAATGCTTAAACGTTTTAAGTAAGCAATGCTTAAGCATTAAAAAACATTTTTTTCCTCATTTTATTGTCCACTTGGTCTTGTCCATTGGCTCACTTTCATTCACCTTGTTGACCCACTTGTTCCTCTCTGAGAACAAGTGCCAGGCACCTACAAGCCAAAGCGAGAGCCCTATGGTTTGTTCATTCTTTGCCTGGAGGGCTTCATTAGATCACTCTTTCCCCAGAAAAAGATGAGAATCAGATGGCAGAAAGTGGGTTAACTTAGATCTGACAATCTCTGACAAGAGTGAAAGTGTTCATCTTATATTCTTACTTAATAAACCATGAGTTAAACAAGCAGTGCCAGCTTCAGTCCTGTTTGGTTGTTTTTAATAAGACTGCAAGGCAATTTTTAACATGGATCTTACATTAGTATTTATGACATCAATGTATTTTAGCATATTATATGCTGATATAATTCCTGTACAACTATTTTTCCCTTTTTCTTAGTTTGTTCTTCTTTAAGGAAAGTGTTTACTACCCTTAAGGCTGGAAAACTAAATTTCCTAGGTTTCATTGTCTATATATATATATATATATATATATATATATATATATATATATACGGGATCCGTCAATATGTTCGAAGTTTCACTACTTCGAACCCCACTTCATCAAGTCCACTTGTTCGAAGTAGTGAAACTTCGAACATTGACTTCGGCAGTCACTACAGCACGGAATGGGAATATTCCCTTTTCCCCGCTGTAGTGCGATCTCGGAGTTGGTATATTTAAGTAGGGAGTGTGGGGGGGGGCAAATGCCCCCACATGGGGGGTGCAGGGGGGCTTGCCCCCCCTGCAAAAACATGTTTTAGAGGGGTTTTTTTTTTTTTTGGGTAGCCTGGGGAACTAGACTTCAGCGAAAGTGCACCTTCGTTTAAGTGGACTTTCGCTGAAGTGTAGGGTCTACTGCTTTATTTCGAAGTGTATTTTCGATGTAAAGCAGTAGACACATATATATATATATATATATATATATATATATATATATATATATATACACACACACACACACACACATATATATATATATATATATATATATATATATATATATATATATATATATATACACACACACACACACACACACACACATATATATATATATATATATATATATATATATATATATATATATATATGGGTCTACTTCTAAATTTCGAACTTTCAAAATGTCGACTTTCTTATGGTCGAGACCATAAGATCGAAGTTATTTGCTGTGGTCTGCAATAGAGATGTTAAAAAATGTTATGACTGTATATAATTTTTGAAGAATATGGAAGAAGGCACTCTATGAGCACCTACAAGGTCATGGATCATGCTATCCCTAGCAAAACCAAGACTCACTCCCCTAAGAGAAGGAAACCAGTTTGGTGGACCCCTGCCATAAACAGGCTATACAATAGAAGTAGGAAACTAGTTCAGAAAAAAAGCAAATCCCAAGAAGGAAAGACATCCCTGATCAGTATCAGTAAGAAACTAAGGTCCCTCATAAAATCATCCAAGGCTAACTTCGAAAGAAAAATACTTAAGGATTCGAAAGATAACCACAAAGCCTTCTTTAGCTATGTCAAGAATCTAAGTGGCAACTCGCAGATATGCACTGAACTAGTGCAAAATAACACAAAATATACTGAACTTACTGATATTGCCAACATCCTGGCAGATAGCTTCAGTGCAAACTTCACCTCCCTCTCACCTTCAAAAGGGCCCATAACAATACCGGAAAAGTGTAGTGTCCCAGAAATCACAGAAGCACAGGTGAAAACAGCCCTGTCAAAAGCCAAAAACACAGCATCAATGGGGCCAGATGGTGTCCCAGGCTGCGTCTTGCATGAACTACAGAACGAACTAACCCCCCCACCTAAACACACTGTTGAGCCTCAGCCTCTCCACAGGCTATGTGCCCATAGAATGGCGCACAGCAATGGTTATTCTGCTCCACAAAGGAGGGGCCACAACTGACCCTGGTAACTATCGCCCCATAAGCCTAACTAGCCTGGTCTGCAAGGCTATGGAGTGCATCATCATGGAACTCATTAACAAAGATATTGGGAACCTCCAAACACTTGACCCAACCCAGTTCGGCTTTGTTAAGGGCAGATCATGCCTACTAAACCTGATTGACTTCTTCAAGACAGTCACCAAGGCCATAGATGAGGGAAAGGTGGTTCACACGGCCTACCTTGATCTCGCCAAGGCGTTTGACACCATTCCTCACTCGGGTATTATAGAAAAACTTGCCAGCCTGAACATAAACCCCTATATCACAAGATGGGTTGCCAACTGGCTTACAGACAGAACTCACACGGTAAGAATAGTGGACTCCAGGTCCGACTCTAAACCAGCCACAAGTGGTGTCCCACAAGGCTCGGTCCTGGGACCCCTACTGTTCGGCATATACTTCTCAGAAGTACAGGCAAACACAGAAGGACTATGGTTAACCAAGTTCACCGATGACTGCAAACTGGGAGCCATAATTAACTCTCTGGCTGACACAGACATCCTTCAAAAAGGCCTTACTGAAACAGACACCTGGTGTCAAAGTCATGGCCTCAAGCTAAATGCCAAAAAATGCATAGTCATCCCATTTGGGAAAAACAAAACACCCACGAATTACCACATAGGCAGTAGCCCCCTTAATACAGAAGAGGTAATAAGAGATCTGAGGACCCAGGTAGATAGTAATCTCTACTTTGACAATCATATTGCCAAAGAAGTTAGGAAATCCTTCTATGTGGCTCATCTAATTACTAAAGGGTTCACATCTAGAAATAAAGAGGTTATAGTGCCCCTCTACTCGTCACTCATCAGACCCATCATAGAGTACAATGCCTCATTTGGGATGTACCTCACAAGACACTTCCAACAGCTGGAAAGACCACAAAAGCACCTCACCAAGAGGATTACTGGCCTCAAACATATGTCCTATGCAGTCCGACTGAAAAAACTCCGGCTGTATTCAGTGGCATATCGCTTACTCAGAGGTAATCCCTGCCTGACTTACAAAGCCATGTCTAACTCAGGATTGATGGACATGCTCCACCTAAAGAAATCCAAGTCACTGCGAGCCACGCAGTCTAGTGAGCTAAACCTTGCCACAACAATAAATAGAACATGCTGGAGGAATAGATTCCTGTCACAGAGACTCCCCATGCTTTGGAACAAAATTCCTAACTACATTAGGCAGAGCCCCTCACTAACACTCTTCAAGAGAAACCTTGATGAAGTGGATGGCTAACAGAAAATATACCCCTGGGATCACTTCATTGTCTCTGCTTGACAGAGGATCAGTTAATTAATCAATGGGGCAGCGAAAGCCGACACACTCTGGCTAAGCTTATAAATGCCGTCGGGCAGATAGCCTAGTACCTACCTATGAACCTATAATATAAATAAACAATATGGTTAAATGATGAGGTGTATCCAAAGTTTTATTAAAAACTAGTATCATACCTTCAAGTCACAAGATTCATTAATCTTTTTAGCTGAAACTCTCTTAAATTAAACATACATACGTACTGTACTTGTGACACAATGAGTTTAGAGTTGCTGCGAAGAGGGCATATTCTGCTTTTGTTTTATCGGTTTTGATCCTGTGACTCCTTTTGCTTGTTCTTCATTAAATTAGTGGGTCTGTAATACAACTTCATATGATTCAATACATTCAGTGTACAAGATTCAGCATCCTGTTTAAAGGAGAGTTCTGGATTCAGCCACATCTCGGCTATCTTTAGTCCTTCACCATGGTTACTGGTTTGCTAAGCGAGCCACTGGTTGTGTTAGCTAAGAATAGTTAATATTCATTTTTTAGCAAAAGATCTTACCATATCATGTTATTTAACTAGCTGTCTCCTTCCTCATTTCAAACATATAGACTAAATGAGATTCAGAGGCTTTGGACAAAAGGGGTCCCTGTCTGATGGTACGGATTCACAGGGGAATGTACAATTTGTAGTATGCATGAGGGTATTAAAGTGTGAGATATGAACATTTAACATTAAAATAGAATTAGTATATTACAATAAATCATTGCATTTCTCATACGTTTTAGGGGAGCCAAAGTGCTGACCAAGTTTCTTGAATTCTGCAGCAAGTATGGCTGATAAACCTAAAGTCCCTGCTGGATTCAAAAGATGCCAGAAATGTAGGCACAAAATCCCAATGTCAGGCACTCATTTGCTGTGTGTCTGTTGCCTGGGCCCTGTTCACCTTCAAGCAGACTGCTCAGTATGGCATAATTTAGTCACAGGGCACTAGTAGAATGATGAAACAAACTTATTTTGAAGGGTATGCTGCCATCAGCCTTCAGTGAGGCTTTGTCTGGTTCTGAAAAAGCCAAGAGTAAGACCGATGTGTCTTCCCTTTCTTCCTTATCTTCTTCTTCCAAAGCTTTGGAGAAACCAAAAAAGAAAAGCCTATCAGAGCTTTCTACTCCATCAGCACCATCCTCAAAAAAGGCTAACTCTTTGGTTCCTTTTGAACCCTTGGAACTGATAGACTCCACTACTAAAACTTCAGTCCTGAAGGGACCCGTGGAATCAAGTTTATCAGAACAGACAAAGTCTTCAGTTCCTAACATTTCGGTGCAGGAGCATGTGGAATATTCAACACCAAAAGTATCAGCGCAGACATTCCCTTCATTGCTGACTACTTCTGCACCAAGTAAACAATTTGAAGTGCCATCCATTATGAGTCTTCCAAGAACTTCATATTCACCCTCTATTGACCCCTTTGCAGGAAGGCTGCTTTCACCTTTTCTGGAAAGGACAAAATCACCCTCTACCCTTTCTATTTGTTCCACCAAGAGCTTAACTGAGGATGTTGTGGAGACACTGGTGAATAAGATACTCTGGGTGAGAGGATTGTCTGGTACATCTTTGACTCCAGCCCCTTTGGGCATGGGAGCCAAACCTTCCATTACCCCTTTGTCTTTTTCCTCCTCTGACTTCATCTGAAGCATTAGAGTTCTCGGCTCTGAGTTGCCTGGCATTAACTGGATTGGTTCCAGAGATATTTCTAGCAAAGGAACCAGTTCTTGCTCAGAGGTCTTTGGTCCAGTCGGATTGGGAGACCTTTTGGGGCCGAGTCTGTCCTGTCGGCTCCCGGGGGTGAGGGTTGAGTCCTGTTTTTTGGAGCCTTCTCTGCACCTTGGAGCATCTGCATGGATCAGCTCCAGCTTTGATCTCGGACACTGTCTCTTCGGAGCGAAGAGTGGCCGCAGTTCCAAGGCAGTCTTTCTCGGTTTCTCTTTGGGTGGGTCAGCTTTCGAGGTGATGGAGAGAGCCTTAACTGCCACAGTCAGTCAGCCCCTTCCACTTCAGAGCAAGTTTCCCTTTCCTCCGCACACCCAGATATTCAACCTGCACTCCCACTGGGTCAGTGAGTATTGAGATGGCAGGAGTCCAAGATAACATTTCTGTCCTCTTCTGATAACTCCCCAGATCACCCCACTGAGGAGGTTCCTAAGAAGAAAAAGTGCAAAAGGAAACACTTGGATTCCCCAGAGGAATCAATCACCAAAGACATCGACTTTGATGAAGGGGAGGGATCCCCAAGGTCACACCCGATGATGTCTCCTTTGGAGACATCCTTGATATATTGAAACAGACGGGTGACTGGAAGTCATAAAATCCCACTTCTGAGGAGTCAGTGTACCTGCAGGCCTTCGGCACTCAACCCTCTATGTCTTGAGTGACTCCACCTGCTGATGAGCTCATTCAGTTGATCTATCAGTGGGTGTGGAAGGCCCCTGATACTATTGAACCCATCCCCAGGAGACCTGACAAAATTCTGTCCACCCCTGAAGACAAACAGTTGTGGATCAAAGGGTTAGCTGTTGATGCCATGGACATGGCAGCAGCCACAAAGAAGAACTAGCCAAAGAGAGTTCCTCTAGACATCCACCCAAAATATAGTCTGGGGGAATGGATATATTTGGGTAGTGAGTCTATGCATCATTGACCTTTCCCTTAAGGTCTTTGAATTTCTTGGCACATTTTACCAGACTTCAGAGGGCTCTGGTCAAGGAGTTATTAGATACCCTTGCAGGAAATGTTTCTGAGGATGTCCAAGAAAAGGTGGCTTCCCAATTGGCTACCCTGAAGTCTATGTCAAATTCATCCATTCCATAAGGCTCACTGCTATGGTAGCTGAAAGGACCACCAGAGCGGCGGGTTCAGGTGCTGCCATTAGGAGACATGCCTGGATGTGTCTATTTGACTTTGCAGAGCCATTTAAGTCTTTATTCATCAATGCATCTTTTGACAGATCATCCCTGTTTGGCTCAAATGTTAGAGAAACTTTATCCAGGTGTGAGAAAGATGGAAAGACCCTTTCTGCTGTGGACATATGTTTTTCAACCCCTCAATGATCCTTTTCCAGTAATTAAAAAGGAAGTGGAAAAATGTGGTTAAAAAAGTCACAAGGGCCTTTTCAGGACACGCAAGGAGGTAGTTTCCCCAGGGGCAGAGGGGAGAACTTGAATGGAAGACACTGCCCACGTGGCAGAGGTGGCCCGCAAAACCAAGTTTTCAGGGATTCTTTCTTGGGTAAATCCTACCTGCACTTCTGAAAGAAGGCCCAATTGTCTTTCTGTGGAGGCAGTCAGGTGATGCTTATCCCTGCACCAAAATGCCTATCTACAAATACCATTGGATGCCTGGGTGCAGAGGATTATATCCAGAGGCTATACAATTCCCTTTTCCCTTCCTCCTCCTGTATGCAAGAAAATCCCTGACATTCCACCTAATCAGGGGAAACAAGCAGTTCTAGAAATCCAAAAACTGCTAGAAAAAAAAGAGTCATCCAAAGAGTTCCACCAGACCAGAAAGAGTCCGGAATTTGCTCAACATTCTTTTTAGTGCCAAAAAAGACAGGGGACTGGAGACCAGTTTTGGATCTAAGTGTACTGAACAACTTAGTTTGTCAAACCAAATTCCAGATGGTCAAGGTACAGTCCATTCTTCCATTTTTGGAAAAAGATGATTGTGCTCAGTAGATCTTCAGGATGTGTATTACCATATAACAATGGACAAATGATACAGAAGCTTCCTCCACTTCTGGCTGGGAGCCAGTCACTTTCAATTCAGAGTTCTGCCTTTCTGTCTCTCCACAAATGTCTGGCAGTAGTAGCAGCTCACTTGAGACTGTGGGGATTCTGAGTGTTTCTGTATCTAGACAATTGGTTCATTACTGCTCTGACCAGGCATCAGTTGATAGAAGCAAGAGACCATGTACCTCACATTTGCTGTTATCTGAGAAGAACTGTAAATTATGAAAAATCAAAATTGAACCCAGGTCAGAATTTACAGTTCATAGCAACCCTTCTAAATACTCAAACTTCCATAGCTTCTCTTCCCCCTATGAAATTACAGAAAATCAGAGTTCAGGTACAGAAAGTAATCAGCAGCAGAAAAGTAACTGCTTGTCTAGTCCTTCAAGCATTGAGTTGCATGGCTGCAGCTATAACTCTAGTTCCCTTGGCAAGATTTCACATGAGAATACTACAATGTTTGCTAGTGTCTCAGTGGTCAATGTTACACCAACCCATGTTGGACCTGAGTTTGATCACCAATCTTTGCAGAAATTATTTAGCTTGGTGGATACATTCCAAAGACTTTCTTCTAGGCCCCCTCTTTGGCCATAGTGACCACGGACGCCTCCCATATTGGGTGGGGGGGCATTATCTGGGTAAGACTGTCCAAGGCACTTGGTCCCCTACAGAGGCCAACTTACATATCAATGTACTGGAGCTAAGGGCAGTGCTTCTAGCATTGCAAGCCTTTCAGACTGCTCTTCCTTCAGGAACAATTGCAATTCAAATGGACAGTATGTCAGTGGCTTGGTACATCAACAAACAGGGAGGAACCAAATCCTATCCACTTTGTTGAGAAGCTCTCAGACTGTGGCAGTTCGCAATCTCTTCCAAACACTTTCAGATAGCAATGCACATTCCAGGGAGTTCAAGAGTAATAGCAGACAAACTAAGCAGGTGTATTCTCCTGTCTCATGAGTGGTCTCCCAGTCCAAAGGTGACAGAAGGGATTTTCCATCAATGGGGCCAGCCTTGCTGCAACCTATCCGCCTCTCCCATAAACAACAAATGCAGCAACTACTTTGCCCTGATCCCCCCCCCCCCCCGGGGGAGTCACCAAGAAATGCTCTTCTCCACATTTGGCCCCCCAGACTGCTGTATGCCTCCCCCCAATTCCTCTAATCCCAAAATTCCTACAGAAAGCAATCAGGTTGAAGAACAAAGCAATCATCATTGTACCTTACTGGCCTTGACAGATATGGTTCCCCTTTCTTTGTCCTTTTGATTTAACAGACTTGAATTCTGGACTTGGTTCCAGACCCTCTATCCCATCCAGAGGGATTAATCCAACCAAAAATTGTAAATGTCAAGCTGACAGCTTGGTTTCTCCTGTTCTGTAATAGCTAGGCTTCCCTCACTTTCTTCCCCAGTACGGCATATTCTCTTAGCCTCCCATAACCCAGCTACCCGTAAACTCTATGCTAGTAAATGGAAGAGATTTATCTTTTGGGCTTGTGATAACAATATTGATCCTTTTTCAGTGCCAATTGATAACATCCTAGGATTTTTAGCTTTACTTTTAGAGCAGGTGCTTCCCAGTCTACCATAAAAATTCAGTTAGCTGCTATTTCTAATTTCCATAATGGTTTTAAAGAATCCTCTTTGGCTTCTCATTAGGTTTGCAAGGCCTTAAAAGGAATAATCTTGCTAAACTTCCTTACAAAGATCGTACCCCACTTTGGGATCTAAACTTAGTTTTATAAACCATTGTCCAATCTCCCTTTGAACCATCAGCTGAATGTGATCTGACGTTTTTATCCTGGAAAACTATATTTTTATTGGCAATAACTCCTCTGTCAAAGAATTTCAGAAATACAAGCCCTATCATGTAAACCTCTTTACCTGATTTTCCACAAAGATAAAGTTTTGCTAAGATCCAATCCTTCCTTTTTGCCTAAGGTAGTGTCAGAGGCCAGTATCAATCAGACTATTGATTTACCAGTATTTATTCCCAACTTTGCTAACAAAGGTGAATACTGCTTACATTTATTAGATGTTCACAGACAATTACATTTCTAACTACACAGAACTAAGGATCTGAGAAAATCCAATCAGCTATTTGTGTCATTTTCATTTACAAGACATGGCCAACCAATGAGCAAAGTGATGCTAGCCAGATGGCTCAAAGAATGTATTTCTTTCATCTAGAACAAAAATAAAATTACTATGCCTAGGCCTTTAAAGGCACATTCTATGAGAGCTGTAGCTATTTCAGTAGTTTTTCAGTCTAGAGCTTCTACGGATATTTGTGCAGCAGCAACTTGGGCTTCTCCTCATACCTTTATTACCCATTACAAATTGGATCTGGTCTCCAGGGAAAGAGCATCATTTGGTTCTATGTTCTCAGAAATATACTTCCTTGAGTTCTCCCAAGGTCTAAGGTAGCCTGGGACTTTGTCCCATATGTTAAGGATAAAATGAAAATTGACAGCATCACTTAAAGAAGTTATGTACTCACCATAACGTTCCATCTGTGTTGTCCATTTTCATTTATCCTCAACTCCCCTTCCTCCTTCCCCCTCCCCCTTGAAGTTTTTGGTGAAACAGATAATGGACATATATCACTTATTGTTATTGTTATATGGTTCCAGGTATGGTCTCTGCTTTATATAATGGCTGCTGATTCCTGTCTGACCTTAAAAGGTATCATTAGAATCAATGAAAAAAAATGCATTCAAGTAATCCTGTTTCCAGAAAAGAATAATAATATTGGCAAACAGTTCCAGGCCATCCCTGAAGTATGAAGACCATTACTCTTATTTGATTTACAACAGGTAGGAAGCATGGAGAGTTTGGGGAGTGGAAGGTACATGGAGGATTCCATATATTCCATCTTTAACCATTCTATATAGCTATCACTGAGTATTTCAAAATGTAGTTCTACAACACTGTGCTGTGCTGTTTGGGTATGTGGTCATCTGTAAGCCGGCTACTGAAATATGACATAGTCACAGACACCACAGCTTCCTAGCAATGGTGTTTCTGTGAATTCTTCTATTTTGAAGCAGTAATACTGCGTTTCTCTCGGCAATGTTAGACACAGACAATCCTAACTGGCTCATAAACAATAGAATGCCAAATTCATTTCAGAGGAGTTGATATGGGGATAACTTTGTGTTACTTTGTTGGTCCTGGTTCCCACACTTTTTATGTTCAGTTCTATATCTCTATTTAGAAATTTCTATGTAATGTTTAAAAAAAAAGATATTGATTTATGCTATCAAAATGGAGTCTCAGAATACCTACTTCCTAAAGGAGTAAAGACGGAAGGTTGCTGCATCTGTTCCATTGACGTTACACTTTCATATTTCTGCTGGGCATAGGAGCAGCTTTTGTTACAGTCCAGAGTTGCAGGACTACAAGTTGTATTTTCTACTCAGTAACTGCAAGTATTTTCCAACTCCTGTTGGAATGCTAGGATAAAGAAATCCATATGAAAAGCATGTTGCAAACTTTTATCTTGTGAGACCTCAGTAATAATACCAGTAGCTGTTATAAGTAAAAATCAAGCTATCATACTCCATTTTGTGTGCTATAATCTATTCTCTAGTACATCTCTGAACTGGGTTAAGGATAGTAATTGATTTTTCTTTTATTAGCTCTGCGTTTGTGTTATAATGGTGATTTGTCACATCTATAATTTATTTGTACTGATACAAGTTTTAGCATTACAGCTGCTTTCATACTACTGTGTTTTAATTTCATCTTTTGTTAAAATATCCTATATTAAACAACTTAAGACTCTAACAGTTTTAAAGTTCTACTTACAGGGTTTATAATAAGTTTACTAAAGGCTGTGCTGGAATATAACAATCCCTTTTGTTGTCAGTATGAATACCACCTGGGGTATCACCTGAAAAAAGGCCACTGGTCTAGTAGGACCAACACCGTCATCAAAATATAAATAAAAATAAATAAATAGTCATTTAATTACTTTTTATGATTATAGAGAGAATATATAATTTTTTTCTGATAAGGTTCTTAATGTTATTGGCCACACTTAAAATTTGTTTCAAATGTCTAGTACAGTCTGCTAAAAGTGAGTTTTAACAAAAACTACTTAGAGACTAGTGCACCAAACAGATCACTTGATGGAACTTTAAGCTATGCTTTGGCAGGGGGGGCATTAAGACTCACTTCACTTTTCATGTCTTACTTGTATTAACTCATATTAGCTATCTTAGATTCTGCATGGGGTGCAGGAGGGAATTTACATTTGCAGGTCATTGTGCTTACCTCATGAAATATATGCTTGGTAAAACTGGCTTTAGAATAAATGATTTCTGAGTGAACATATACCTATTTTTTCTCTATATGTTTGTTTTATTTTTTTAGAGAGAGATATTAACAGCCTTGTACTATGAGACATTTCATTACCCAGTTATACTGACATTTCATTATCCAGTATTACTTAAGTCTTTATGTCTAATTAGACATACCCATATTTATATTTAAAATGAACACAGACATTTGCTGAAAATCAGCAGTAACAAAGATTATGTAAGAGGGTAATTTTAATTTGCCGGGCACTTCTAATATTGTTGTTGTGTCTTTCGGCTTTTCCCGGTTAGGGGTCGCCACAGCAGAACTCCAGTCAGCCAATGATTGGCAGTAGATTTTTACATGCTGAGTTGCCGGCCCAGACGCACAGCCTTCAACGAAGGTACGCCCATTCACGCATGTCTCCACACAGAAGACGCTCTAGCTGAGAATCGAACAGCACAACGTCTTACTGTGAGGCGACAACGCTACCGCAGCACCACATACTAATAAACATTTATCAACTATGAGAAAATATACATCTGAACAATTTTAAAAGATCACTTGAGAAGTATGCATGAAAAAGAAAATTTAAATATTTTTAAAAACGCATTCAAGGTCTCCTTAAATTGTACATATCTATATGAATTAAATGTAGATTGTATGCAAACAAATGGGATGGTTATGCATGTTGTTTGTAGCTACTAGGAGGAATAAGGAATTTTCTGTTATGTAAAGAGTAAAGCAACCGTAGAAAAGAGAGAATATGTATGTAACAATGAAAAAGAAAATATCTTCTAACGTTTCCATTCCTGTCACTAACTATGATTATGGAGAAAGATATTAATGTAGTAGAAGCCTGCAGAGAAGTGATGGGCTGTTTTCTATACATCTGTGAAAATACTTTTGTTTTACATTTTTGTAATATTGTAGAGACCCAAAATGTATCTGTGCCTGCACCATCCAGGAGACAGATGCATGGTATTAGTTTGAATAAATTAATGCTACATTATATAATGCTATCTCTTTCTAAACCAATGGCTACATGCATGTGTCAACAACAAAGCTTTGCATTTCAGACAAGAATAATTATTCGTATAAACATTGTTAGCTAAAGCATGTTTTATAATCTATACCAAATGTCAACTAAATTAGAAAGGCTATGCCGTTCCCTGACAAGCGAGAGGAAGACAATGTCGTACTCTGACTGTACGGATTCAAGTGCTAAATATTTGTTTGAAGATGGTAATAGTCATTCCTAAAAGATGAAGGAAAGAAGAATTTAAAAACTGTTGTAACTTTAACCTGTAATCATGTTCCTTTACAAATACTGGTATTTCCCTTGCAAAGGTTGTTTTTTTTTTCTTTTATTGTATGATATAAGTAGCTATTGTGCTTTGCGCCTCTCTGTTACTAGTTCTGTGTTAATTTGCATATTTTAAATGCAAGATATCCCTTTCTAGTAACCCCAAAGTACTAGGTCTCTAAACTCAAGATATACCTGAACGGAAAAGTTATGATGCTTCCTAAATTAAAATTTCAGGATTTTCACTGTGTATCCTTTAGTGTAATATTTATACCTCAGACCCCTTAGAGTTCATCTTTTTTGCCTGCCAAAACAAATCTGTGTTAGGAGTGTTGTGGAGTGGCAAACTGTGAACATGAAAGCAAAACTACAAGGTAAAGTGTGGGCTGATGGCTGCTTCATGTCTAATATAAAATCATATTATCCAGAAATATTGCAATGTTTTTTTTATTCCTGACTCATCTTAAGGGGGTAGCTGTCTAAACTGGGTAGTCTGTATGGCAGTACTGCTTAGGATTCATATTAGGAGCACAAGGGATACTGAAGGACTAATAACTTCTGTAGCATTTTGACATTTTTTCAGTGATTTACCCAGCAGGCTTTGTCTGCATAACTTGACAGCTTAGGAGAAATAAACTCCTGTGGCTTGCCTGTGCCTCAGTGCTCTAAGAAACATTCTAGTGTATTCTCTTCATGGTTATAGGCCCGATGTTTGCAGCACAATACCCACCCCCCCACACATTTAAGAAAAGGTTAAAAGAGCAAGTTGTGAAAGTTTTCAAATATAGATTCTTCAGACACTTGGAAAAATGCTTTCCTGTTTTAGGGGATCCCGGATTTCCAGTTGGCAAATACAATCTATTGTTATTATAAATAAATAATTACATTTCTACAATCTCCAAAATTGAATACATGGTCTGAATAGTTGTGAGCCATTTAACTGTGTAGTCAATGCATTTAGATTTATGTCTTACAAAATTGTATTATATACCCATTACTGCAAATTCTCAGTTTACAACACAAAACTACTGTATCTGTTTAAACTTCAGAGAATGACAAAAAGATGAAGTTACTTCTTTCTCTTTGCAATTACTACATGCTTCCATTTTAATCTATATTTTTATTCACTAATATATAATGACACTAGTGGGTTAAGTAAGTTGCATTTTGCTGTATTTAGTTTTTAATCTTTTATCTGTTTTAATGTCTTTTTTATTGCTGTTTGAGATTTCACGTTTAATTATATTCCTGTGACTATATTTGCTTTGTGGCTCTGATCATAGCTGAAAAGGGTCAGATCTTGAACCAGTCCACTTACCCAGTTAACAATTGATAAATAAATGAATGCTTTGTATAACCTGCTATCCTATTTGTCAGGTTCTCTGAAAATAAGAGTCTATTATAAGTTCTTAGTGTCATATGTGTTAATTGTAATGCACTGCAGAGCTCTAGCTAGGTTGGTTGGTACTCTGAAGTATGCCCCCGTTTGATTCCAGCCAAGCCAGTTGACGACCCAAAAATAAATAAACTTAAAAACCATCCTACTAGGAAAGCTGAACTTTATTTGGAGTTAATTAGAGTATCTTTAATTGATGCCAGGTGTGTACCCAAGAAGACTGAATGTTGTAATTAAATCAAAAGGTGCTTCAACAAAGTATTAGTTTAAGGGTTTGTACACTTATGCAACCAGCTTATTGTATGTTTTTTACTTTTTATATTTTTCCCGTAACAGATTTGTTTGTTTTTCAATTGAATTGTACAGGTTATAGGTCACATTAAAGGTGGGAACAGTTTTGAAATGATTTATTGTGGTCTCATTTTTTTATATCACAAAAACCTGGCATTTTAACAGGGGTGTATACACATTTTATATCCACTGTATGTGCTAATAACAAGTAGGATCATCACTGACAGAGAGATGCTTTGTCCCTCTCATTATAACATCATCATTTCTGCTGCATGATAGCTTAGTGGCAAGACCTCTGACTTGCAATGCAATGGTCTGCTGTTCTTTCTCTCTATGTGTGGGTTTGCATCCTCTCTGTATGTATGTATTATTGTGCCAAGTAATACATAGCAGTAATAGGCAAAGCAAAACACTCAAATATTCTGCCTCTGTTCATTTTTATTATCTTAGATCAGAATGGTGCCAAAACACCACATGCTGCCATTAGTTTATGTCACATCAGACAGTAAATATTTTTAAAGACTGGTCCTTCCTTACTGATGATTGTCAAAATCTCAGCCTGAATTTAATTTGAATGTTTACATATTTTAACCAGCTGGCATAATGGCTAAGGTCTTCGCCTACCATGCACAAGGTACAAGGTTCAGTCTTGACCTCAGACCAATGCCTGTTTGGAGTTTGCACATTCTCCCTGTGTCTCTGTGGGGGTTTCTTCCACTTCCGAAAAACATGCTGAGTGTTTCCTTCTCAAATTTACCAATGAATGGAGCTGTGGGCAGCAGCACAGACTCTACTTTGTGCCCTAGAGGGGTAAGCGTTGTACAGACCAACCACTTTGGGCATCTACTGTGGTACGCAGTATCCTCAAAACAGGAGAACACGGATCACAGACTGTGCACTGTGGCAGGGCTAGTCACTCAGCAGTGTAAAATGTGGCTCTGGGTGATTCGGTCATGTTGACTAATGTCGCCAAAATGGGCATAGGTAGTTATCAGTGATAAGTGAGTTGAGGACGCAGCCTACTCTGAGCTATGCCAGGGACCCTAGCTAATGGTGAGGGGGGTATATGTGCCCCAATTGGCCAGTGTGTGCCCGTCATAAAGCCCAACAGCTCTGGGTCAATAAGCTACTGGTCAGCCGGTGTCTAGTTGCCCAGCCTGGGTTACCTGGGATTGCTCTATTGAGCAAAAGCTGGATGTAAAACCAACCAACCTGCAAAACATGAACTGAGAATTGCTATGCTTAATGTAGGTTCACTGACAGGACACAGCTTGGAAGTGGATGACATGATGATACAGAGGTGGTTGGACATCCTATGTACCCAAGAGATGAAATGGAAGAACAGTGTGCAGCAAAGCCACTTGGGTTGAGATCCAGACTGTACTACTCAGGAGGTGGACAGACTAGAAATGGCATAGGAATTGATGTGAGAGAGACACTTCAGAAGGCAGTGAGGGATATCATCAGAATTAATGATAGACTCATGGCAATCAGAGTCCAGTGTAATGATACGGCAGTATTCATAATCTCAGCCTATGTCCCACAGCAGAGTTATAATAGTCTGGAAAAGACTGCATTGAGACAGCAGTTGCAGGACCTACTAGATAAAGCAGGACAACATGAATTGGTGTTGATAATGGGTGACTTGAATGCACATATCGGGACAGACAGAACAGGATGTGAGGACTGCCTGGGTCCACATGGCTGGGGCAACAGGAATAAAGATGGAGAAGACATTCTAGACTTCTGTCTGGCAAATGGCTTGATATTAGCCAACAGCAGCACAATTGACCTGATGTTGGCAGTAAGACAGATACTTGAAAATAAGCTAGAGATGAGGAGAGAGTCCAACTGGGCATTCCTAGACTTGGAGAAAGCATATGACAAGGTCCCAAGAAAGCTGATCTGGGCAGTACTGTGGTGGTTTGAAGTCCCAGAAACATTGGTAGAATTAGTGCGGGCTATGTACAAAGACCAAATGACTCAAGTACGAACAGTGTTCGGCCTCACAGAGGGGTCCCCAGTGGGAGTGGGTGTACACCAGGGTTCAGCTCTGAGCCCACTGCTGTTCGTAGTGGTGATGAACTATATTAGCAAACAGGTCGGAGGGGACAGATCAACAAAGTTGCTGTATGCAGACAATGTGGCATTACAGGCAGACTCTGAGGTAGAACTTCAGCAAAGGATAGGAGAATGGAATGCAAAACTGAAGGCACATGGGATGAAACTAAGCACAGATAAGATGGTGGTAATGGCAGCAAATTGGGGAAATCAGAAGAAGCTGAGAATAGAGATAGAAGGGAAGATAGTGGAACAGGTAAACAGCTTCAAGTATCTGGGAGGGGTGGTTGAGGACAAGGGAAGTCTGAATGAAGAGGTCAAAACTAGACTCAGAGGGGATGCAGTCAACTGACTTAGTGTGTCAGGTGTAGTCTATAACAGAAAAATGCCAAAGAAGCTGAAAAGTAAGGTGTACAAGACAGTGGTGCCACCAGTACTACTGTATGGTACAGAAACCTGGGCAGTAAAGGCAGAATAGTTGAAGAAGCTAGAGGTGATGGAAATGAAGTGCCTGAGGAGGGTAGTAGGATGCACACTGTGGGACAGATGAAGAAATGAGGACATAAGAGCAGAAACCAAAGTAGCTCCAATTGCAGAAAAGATCAAATTGAACAGATTACAGTGGTTCGGACACGTGCAGAAAAGCAGAAGACAATCTCGTGAGGAAAACTTGGGACAGACAGGAAGAAGGTAAGAGGAAGCAAGGATGTCCAGCAAAGAGGTAGATGGATTGTGTGAGAGAAGATCTGCGACAGTCAGGCATGAGTGTTGAAGAAGGCAGGAGTGTGGCACTGAATTGAGAGAGTTGGCAACACTTAACACAATACCCCGACCCCATGTAGAAAAAAATGGGAAAAAGGTGGCTAATGATGATGATGATGATATTTTAATTTAATCAGATTTGTTTTCTTACTGTACAAGATCAACTAGCTCATATTACTTAATTCAGCTGTTTGCAAAGAAAAGGTTAAAAGTCAGGAAGCCACAACCTGTTTAAATCTGAAAATATTTTTTTGCAGGGGGATGCTGCCTGCACCCCAGTAAGGCAATGTGGCTTGAGTTCCACTCCCCACTTTGCTTAAATTTATCAACTCAGACATCACACACCTTCAGTGGGGGAATGGCTACCTCATTTCTAGATGGCAAGCACTCTCAATATTTGTTAAAATAACATTTATGACTGGGGACATTTCCTGCCTCACAGCAAGAGGTTCTCCAGTTCGATCCTCGGCTGGGGTGCCTTCTGTGCTGAGTCTGCATGTCCTCCCTGTGGTCGCCTGGGTTTCCACGGGTGCTCCAGTTTCCTCCCACATCCCAAAGACATGCTGTAGGTGGATTGGACACTCTAAATTGGCCCTAAGTGTGAGTGCGCGTGCGTGTGTGTGTGTGTGTGTGTGTGTGTGTGTGTGTGTGTGTGTGTGTGTGTGCGCGTGTTTGTGTGTGTATGTGTGTGTGTGTGTCTGTGTGTGTGTGTGTGTGTGTGTGTGCGCGCCTTTTGTGGAAGGCTGGGCGTTGGGCTGACAACTCGATACCATAAAAAATACACTGCCAATTGCTGTGGCGACCCCTAACCAGGAAAAAGCCGAAAGAAGAAGATTGGGGACATTTCCTTTGTGAACAAGTGAGATAATATGACTGTAGGTCCTCATGCTGTTACATGCTGCTATCATGTCATAGATACTTTATCACTGATTGGTGATGCTGTGCTTCTGATCTGAGCTGCAGCCCTTCCTACTGTTGCCGGAGACTGACAACTGACAGTTCACTAGTGCCTTTATCATCAGTTAAAATGGTGCTGAGGTCAGGTGTTATACTGCTATAGTGCTCTGCTGAAATGCCACCCACATATGTCAGAAGTATACCAGAGTCATATGTGATATCTTATTTGCTGTTAAAAGTCACATTATACTCGGTCAGTGTAACACTAAAAAAAAAAATCTCATTTCACTCCACGTGTAAACTATTTTGATACTTTACTTCATGCAGAATTGTCATAAAAATATGATGTGTGAAATCATAGCAAGCAAAAACTATTTGTATGACCATCTATTTCTTTTTAGCAATGCAGTTTTCAATATTTAAACAGACTTAATGCTAGAACTCCTCTTTTACTAAAGTTCAAGCATGCAGTGTAGTAAATTGCAGATATCTGGAAACATTGTGCATTATGTTTTGATATGACTGCTACCTCCATCACATGCACACGTATACACACACACACACACACACACACACACACACACACACACACACACACACACACACACACGCACACACGCACACACACACACACACACACACACACACACACACACACACACACACACACATTATTTGCCTTAACAAATCATTTGAAATACATAGAATGATTGTTATTATATTCTCTTCACTGTTAAATACGTATGTTTGCTGACCACATAGCTTTACCACTATTAGTATATTCTCAGGTGCAAGTCAGAATTTGGCAAAGACTTGCCTTTTTAAATGCAGAAAGAAAAAGTGGTAGCCTGACGAATGAGACAGTGTCTCTTGGTTTACCTAATTTGCCCCGTTAGTAAAGAAAAACAAGTCAAATTTGATCTCTGATTATTCTCCTCTTATGTGTAGTAGCAAATATTTATCTTTGTAAGCAAACTGAAATTGGTAAGCCTATCATTTAGAGATGTTTTGGATTAGAAGTTTACAAAAGAGGAACTCAAGTGATTGTCATTAACACTGCATCATTACAGAAGTAGCAAACAGAGCAGTGCATTTTCACATCAAGTAAATCTAAATGCATTTTTCTCTCTCCCTCAAGGGATCTAATTTACACATTATTATGACAGAACATCTTCTATTCTATTTTCTGCCATAGTTGCCAGAGCTTTCATTTTAGCACAGAGTTTGAACACAGCAATTTTCATTGAATTTGGCAAAACTTACTGCAGAGACTCAGTATACAGGTGTCACATCAATTTCACTTAATGTTTACCTAGTGTATTAAAAATCAAATAAATATAATACAGTTAACTTCCTAGTGATAAATCACATTACTCTGACAGTAAATACTACCTTGGGTCACCTTGGAGAGAAGGAATAAATGACCCAGTAAGTCTACTGTTTTAAATTAAATATATAAAAATGAAATGTTACAAATAAAAAACAAGATATAATTACCTGCATGCAGTCTCCTCTGTAGGAAATGTTATAATTAGTACTATCACTATTGTTTTTGAGTGCCGTTATGTTGATGTGAGCTAATGATAAACCTATGGATAATTACACTGAATTTTGTTTGATCTTTAGTCATGTGGTAGACCACTGATAGAGGGGCCTTCATGGTGGTAGTTACTGCGTGGATTTAGCACATTACAAGTCATCTTTTGTATTGACTTTCAACCTTGCTAACCATATCTTTTGCTAATGATCTGTCTTTTAGCATAATGCATCTCAAGTGTGAAACTTTTTGTTATGTGCACTTCCAGGGAAAATTTGGATATGATCTTTTTCAACACTGAGTGATTTCTTTTTCAGGCAGTGCATAATAATATTCTTCACCAGCACCATAATTTAAAGGCATAATTTTTCTTCTTTTGTTTGTTTTTTTTTGCTCTTCAACTTTTGTATCCTCATAGTGTTATTGAAACTGACATAGGCTGAACAAATGAAATGGTTATCTGCAAAGCCACATCTCTGCACTTGAAGATTTTATCTGAATCCATTACGTCTGTTCTGCAATGGAAAATTACTCATCAGATTTCTTGATTGCTTGTCATTAGATTATTGGGTACTGAGTCCTGCAGGCCGAAGCTGTCTTCTACTGCTATTTCTTCTTCAAGAAAGAAATTATTAATTTTATTAATTAGTCAGAATTATTTGTTTTCTTTGAAATGCAAGCCTATTTGAAGACTATATTATCTGATCTTTCAGATCACCTTCACTTTCAGTTAGTAGTGTGATGCCATCTTGGATACATGGACAGTACTGTGACAGAACTCAGTACTGCATCAGTCAGAGTAAATTCATTTGAAAGGAAAATGAGTCTGTACCTTAAAAGAACAAGTTAATAAAGATTAATGCATATAATATTATGGTCTGCATGGGCTGCATAAAAGATTGCTTGATAACGCAGCTAGACATGTCAGCATACCATCAATGGGCATAGCCACTCAAATGCTTATTGACCAGGTACCTGCATAATAGAAAAGTGCATTTATGGCCCCAATTTATTACACTGGAAAGTAGTAAAACTGTGAAGTGTATATATGTATATATATAGACCATTCTGTTGACTAATGCATTTCATATTACAGAGTTTTGATTGTCAGCATCTGAATAGTTTTTTTTCAGTTATAATAAAATAATACAGCTTTCATCAGCAAAGATCTTGTTTAATGAATCAGCTACTATATCCTTAAAATTCTGTGTCTTTTTAGTAATGGGTTCTCCACTGTAATGCTTTTCCTCACCTTGCAAGGTGTCTAGGCATCTACTTTCAAGTAAAACAGGATTAAACATTACATTGTAGACCTAGCAGCAGTCACCTGTAAGGAATCTATAAAGTAGAATATAATGAATATTATTGAAGACTTGCCAAAATGCTCATTTTCCAACCCATTGTTTTTTATAGTAAAGAATCACAGTATCTTTTCAGGTTACTAAAGCTGGTTTGTTCAAAATCTACAGAATACACCACTGTGCTCATTAATGGATTAGATCAGTGAATTATAAACTGAGCAGTGGAGAGTGTTGTTGCCTCAGACCAAGAAGTTCCCTGGTTTGATTCTTGGCTGGGTGCCTTCTGTGCATAGTCTGCATGTCCTCAGTGTGTTTGGGTGGGTTTCCTGTGGGTGCTCCGGTTTCCTCTCACATTCCAAAGACATGCATTAGGTGGATTGGACACTCTGAATTGGCCATAGGTGTGAGTGTGCCTGTGAGTATGTGCTGTCAGTATACTACCATGGCAGGGCTAGCCACCTGGTGGTGTAAACCATGACGTTAGATGATTGTCACTGTTGAAGTGACATCTCGACCCCACGTAAACAAATGGGAAAAAGGGGCTGGGGATGGATGGATTATAAACTGTTATAGTGATCTCCCTGAAGTGAATAGACATGGTCCATCACCATAGATCACAGACAAGTCCACATAGTAACATTTTGTTAAACACGAGTTACAAAGGTTTAGTTAGATTTCCTTGATGTTGTATAGAAAGCAGATATGAAGTCTAGTCTTTTGGAGCCTGAGTTTATTTTTCCCCCTGTGGCAGCAGATATCATATTTATTATATAAGGGATGTTTCCCTTATACTAGCCTGGCGTATGATTTTGCTTTTTGCCCTTTCTCAAGTATGCTCACTTTGTCCCATGGTTAGTTAATCATTTCATTGTTTGTTTATAATGCCATTTGTAATTTTCCCCTTTAGTTTTCTGTTGTAATTGAAAAATATCTTATTGAAGCAAAATCTTTCTCACAGCATCATCTTTTATACCACACACAAGTCTGTCTTTTATCAACTCATCCCTTAAATCACCAAATCTGCACATTTTAGCTTTGTTTCTCAGGTCAATTATATCTGTTGCAAACGTTTCACCAGGCTTTTGATCCCTTGTATAAAATAAGTGCCTTTCCATTGTAACATTTGTCTGGGGGTTACACGTTTGTCTAAATTTATGATTTAAGCACTCAGAGTCCTCCCTTGACTCAGCCTGTACAACAATATGATGGTTCCCCTTCTCCTGTATAGATAGCAGGTGCAAGGCCATGTCCAACCCAGAATTGATGGACATGTTCCACCTAAAAAAAAAACATATCCCTTCGAGCCACACGCTCCAGGGATCTATACCTCACCACAACAATACATAGGACATGCTGGAGGGATAGATTCCTGTCCCAGAGACTTCTCATGGTCTGGAACAAGATTTCAATCTTCTCACTGACCCTCTTCAACATAAAGTTTACCCCAGGGATCACTTTAATGGCTCTGCTGGACAGAGGCACAGGGAACTAATCTTAGGGGGTGGCGAAAGCCAACACATTCCGGCTAGGCTTATAAATGCCTTTGGGCAGATAGCCTAGTACCTACCTATGAACCTATATACAAATGAACATTTCCTTTTTATGGCTTCTGACCCAGCTAAATTAAGCAGAATAAATGTCTTTGTACAGTCATCTTTATCAGAAAATGCAGCCTTAGGAAAATGTCATACTGTTGCGCAAACACTCTCCAGTTCTCAGCAATATTACTGTCAAACACAAGTGCACTCGGTTTTCTTAATGTCTGCCATGCTCACAAAGTATGCACAAACACACTGAAAATATGGCTGTTGTATTTATGTATGAACAAACTGTGCTGTGAGCTTGTAATAATATTCAAATGCACAATAAACTCTTTGAAATACTGTACTTTGAGAAATATGCTCCGTAATAGCTATATTCTGTGAAATATGCCCTGTAAGGGCTGTACTTTTGTGAAATAACTTTACTGCAACACTACACAAACATACTTTCTACACTTCTGATAACTTGGACATCTTTGCTTAATACGAAAAATACATGCTTGGCGAAAATGTCGTTGTTTCCCCCTATTTTATTCATTTTATGCAATTCAGACTTTATTTCAAACAGTTTCCATAGTAATTATAAGTATTTTATCAATATTACACATATTGGTTTATGCGAATATCATTTAGAACATTCTGTATGCCTCATTTCATATTTTACAAAAAAGAAAATGTGTTGAGCAAGTTTTAATATATGAACTTCATTTCTGACCTTTTTTGCGAAGTTTGCTCATTATACGGATGATTCGGTCTTCTACATTCCTCCAATTCCTAGAACATGCCTTAAGTTGTTTTAGCCATGCCACCTCTAACTTCATGCCCTTTTGAGATGCCACTTCTGACACCATGTCACTCATCTTTTTCCTCTCACATAGATGAAAAGCAGGCAGCGTATTTCATTTAGATAATGTTTACATCTCAACGACTTACTACAAAATGGCAGTCATGCTCACACATGCTCAGTATTTACACACTTGTGCAAGCCCTTGGAAAGCTTTTTAAAGGTACATACACACACATTGATCTGCAACCTGCAAGGAACTAACTGCAAGATTATGTCCATGGGAATCAGAAGAAACCTGCTTGCCATCACAGTTCTGCAGTGCAAATGAAAAAAGTGTTTATTTTCTAAGAAAATAAGGCAGCAAAAACAAATCAAGTATTCTCATTTTGGTCATACATGGACTGATACATGTATACATGGTCAAATGGTCAGATGGGCTTGGCATAATGGTTAAGGTCTTCACTTCACAGACATGAGGTTCAGGGTTTGATTCTGACCTTGGATTATTGGCTAGGCTTAAAAAGGCCCTTTAGGGTTGTTAGCATAGTATTCACCTATAAACATAATATAAACCAGCATATAAGAAGAGAAAAGATGAAGAGTACTAAATAAATCACAGAAAATAGTTAGATAGTGATACTAAAGAATAAAGGAGAGGAAGGACTGAGAGCAAAGTAATAATGAATAGGAAGAGAGGGTTGAACACGGAGGACAGGTGGTGGTTGGTAGTTAAACATTTTCATTGTCAGGACTCAGACATATAGTTTAAGAGGACTATTCTAAGTAGGAGAAGGTTATGAACTTTACCTGTGTTTGGGGAATGTGAGTTCCAAACTGTGAAGGAGAGCTAATGGAAAGTTCTTCCAGAAGAAGAATATATCTATGGATGAGTAAGTGCCTGCAGTTCCAGAGCTATGGGTTCAAAGTAAATGGTGGTGTGAAGTAAGAGATTACAAATGGGCAAATGAGGAATGGGTGTTTAGGAAGAGAAGGTTGTATATATATGGGAACCTATCAGTTCCATGAAAGAACACTTACCTGACAACCAGATCACCGAGACCACATCGCCGACAGAGCAAAGCTCCGACAATGGTAAGTATAAGTAGTGCGGAATGGGATGTATTCCCATTTCTGCAATGTGGTGCAATCTCGGAGTTGGTATATTTAAGTAGGGGGGGTGTGGAGGGTGCAGGGGCTTTCCCCCCTGCCATACACGTTTATTTTTGTTTTTTAATTTTATTGCGGAAACGGGAATACATTCCGTTCCACACTAGTTATACTTACCATTGTCAGAGATGTATTGTGTCGGAGATGTGGTCTCAGTGATTTGGTCATTGGGTAAGTGTTCTGTCGTGGATCTGATATGGATCCATATACATATATATATATATATATAAAAAATGTGTGTGTGTGTGTTTGTATGTGCATGTGTGCATGTGTGTGTGTCTATATATATATATATATATATATATATATATATGTATATATATATATATATATATATATATATATATACAATTATACAAACAGACACATATATATATATATATATGTGTGTGTGTGTGTGTGTGTGTGTGTATATATATATATATATATATATATATATATATATATATGTGTGTATATGTGGCATTCCATGGTGGTGCAGCGGTAGCGTTGTTGCCTCACAGCAAGAGGTTCTCCCGTTCGATTCTCAGCTGGAGTCCGGGGAGTGCCTTCTGTGTGGAGTCTGCATGTCCTCCCAGCGGTTGGGTGGGCATTTGAAAGACATGCGTAAATGGGCGTGCCTGCGTTGAAGGTTGAATGTCGAGTTGGCACCTTGGTGTTCATGAAAATCTACTGCCAATCATTAGCGGACTGGAGTTCCGCTGTGGCGACCCCTAACCGGGAAAAGCCGAAAGAAAACAACACATATATATATATATATATATATATATATATATATATATGTATATGTGTATGTATATACATATATATATATATATATATATATATATATATATATATATATATATATATATATATCTTTAAAATGCGGGTATTGATCACCTATGTTTTGATGCTTCTGCATTTCATATATATATATATATATATATATATATATATATGTACATATATCTATATGTGTGTGTGTGTGTGTGTAAATATATACAGGAGCCCCGATATTGGCCAAATTATGGTTAAACTGACAGATTTCTCACCTAATTAAGGGTATTGCTGTACCCACAGCATAGCTGGTTCAACCAGCACCCTGAGCCGGCATTATGTATCATCACACTACCCCCCCAGCACTTCAGGTGAAGAGCCAAAAAAACCCCACTTCTACTGGCAAACCAACCAAGTGCTTGACATGCCACCCCCCTCCCTCCTGCCCCAAGCATTCACGTCTTACTTCTGTGCACTGCCCTCAACCCTTCTTCAACATCATTTCTTCCTTTAAACTTCAGGAAACTGCTTGCTACTAATGTAGCAAACAGTTGCTACAGTTTAAACCTGCCTGCATGGAGTGCTACAGTGCTCATGTTAGTTAAAAAAAAATACTTTTCAAACTGTAGCAAACTGCTTGCTACATATGCAGCAAACAGTTGCTTCCCTTTATATGTTGCCTGCAAAAGCACTATGCCTCTCATGTTTCACTTAAAAAAAGATTTCTTCTTTATAAAATATAGCAAATTGCTTGCTATGAATGTAGCAAACAGTTGCCACACTTTATACTCTGCTTGCACGGAGTGTTCCAGCACTTGGGTTTAAGTTAAAAAAATAATTAATTTTTATAGCTTTTAAATTGTAGCAAGCAGTTGCTAGAGTTTGGACACTACACGGAGGGCTACAGCTCTCATGTTTGACTGCAAATGCTTTTTAAAGCTGCTATTGCATTAAAGAAATATCCGGATCTGCTGATCTCACTCATCAGCACTTTGTGCCCAGGGCAGTTGCACATCTCACATTGCCCTAGCTATCCTTTTGGCTGACCCAATTCCTGAGTGGATGCATAGTTTATCATTGTTTTTGCCTTCATTTATTTTATATTCTGCAAAGACCTGAAAAGGTCTCAAAATGTTCCACAACATTGAAATGTCTTTTTATGGATTTGTCAAGTAGAAAAAAGGCTAACACACCAATTATTTCTGTTTGAGTTCTGTTATGTTGTACATGTGCTGATGTACTATGGTGGTGCAAATGTATTGCTAGTAAATGCCCTGTCTGCAATGAAACACATATAGTAAGTATATGCACACAGCTTAGTATACTTTATGGTCCTCTCATGGGTTGAAAGTGTTTTGTGGTAAATCATTTTATTGTGTGTTCAGCAGGGATTCCACAGTTGTTTGCATGCATTACATATACATTTTGCATAGACCTGTTACATCTTAATACTATGTGTAGGCCTAGCAGACAATGTCTGCATGCCACGTGCCTAATGTACTTTGCCAGTTCTGTGACATATGCCATGGGATGTCATGGATAGAGTATTATACTCTACATCCCCCACATCATCATTTTTGCTACAGTTGGGTGTTGCTAGGAAAGGTCAGTGCTCTGCTGCTGGTCATCTGCCTATGGCCATACTATGCAGGACAATGAGGGCAAGGACAGTTTGCTCTTCATGTTTGGAATGAATATTAGATCCTTACTAGAGACATTTTGGCATCAGAAGACTGTGCTCCCCATTTTGTCTTTCAATGGCTGAAGCCCAGTGATGGAGCTTTGGAGATCATAATCCATGGCTGTGCCTGTGGAACAGACAGTTGTGAATGCTACATACCTCATCTGCATGCCCCCAGCTACAATGAGTTCTCATGCCACCAAGGAAACATCTTCTTTCACTTGTTTATTCCATTCTGTGTTGTAGATCTCTCCTATGTGCTCCTATCTGAATCTGCTGTGTTTATACCCTCCAAAAATGTTCTTGTGATATCATTCATTGAATAAACACCTGGCATGGTTTCCTCATTTGCAGTATGATGTAAATTTTCATAATAGCACCTGCAGTGCACAGGTGCTTGCAGATGACGGAGCAATACTCTTTCCAGCTTATGTATGGCATTCCCTAAAGGCTTGTGTGTCATCTCAGTGCCATCAAGGATGGAACCTGTCACCATGGGTAGACTATATTCCATTTGATTCTTGAATGCTGGTCTGTCATTCATAGTTGATACTAAAGAATACTGTGACCTTACACATGCCTAGTGTGCAGTTAGGTGCCACAGAATCATAGATGCAGATGAACATGAAATGCCTATAGTAGCTGCAGTAGGTTATTGAAATGTTTGCTGCCAGAATACAGGGTGCTAGTACCATATAATGTACAAACATAACTCATAAGTATAAATAGTTTGTAAATATGAGTTAGATCTGCATGGTGTGTTACGGCAACACCAACCAATACCCTGAAGAAGACAACAGATTATAGTCTTAAATATAGTTTTATGAACTCTGAACATGTTGTAATGATAGTTTGGATTAAGCCAAAGGAAGATTTGGTACCCAGTATATTTCTAAGTACAATATGTTATTTTTCTCTTCATTGTAGGATGAATAATTGAAGCACCTGAAGAAAAGAATATTTGTTTATGGCTTCTCCTTCCAAGCAGATTACTGCTAATTTTAGCTTGCCTTTACATGTTTGGGCCACTTTAATGCACTTGCCTCAAATCTGAATTGCATATCTACTTGTAGATGTAGACCTTATGTGTGGGTGTTAAGTATTTGCAGTTTGATATTAAGTTAAACTTTGGGATCAGGAGGACTTGAAAGGTGGCCCTTTGTGTGGTTCAGGGATTGCTTAATGCAAGTGTTTCTTGCAGTTTATATAATGTGACTTCCTGTGTTGTTAGACTTTGACTGTTTTTTTCTTGGGATTGCTAAATTTGCTGATTTGTGGTTTTCTGAAGCTGAACCCTTGCTGAATGGAGTGATAATTTACATCAGTCTGAACTTGTATAAGCTTGCTGATTTTTGACACATGCAGGACTATGCTTTCTGATGGCAAGGGACAGTAACAAGGCAGTCATTAAGAATGGGTGGGAACTTTTTTCAGCTGTGCTTCATGGGTGGAGTATGCTTTATCCAGGCATTTTTAAATGAATGAATTGCCAAGTAGTTTACTACAACCAGTTTGTCAATCAAGTTTTATGTCACTGTTACTTTCCTTAACCAACTGGTTTATCAAATTTCAGATTAGTGAGGTGTATTAATTTTGTTTCTTGGAGATAATCTATGCTGCTTATATATGGAACTTGTATTTTCATCTGTTATTGATTGATCACTTCTAATCTTCCTTATATGGAACTTGTATTTTCATCTGTTATTGATTGATTACTTCTAATCTTCCATATACTTATAATAAGGTACATGAACTGCATGCTCTCCTGGCTGTCCACTCCCCTGAAATACTATGTCTATCAGAGACCTGGTTAAAACCTCACACAACTGATAATGAGGTGTTACCTCCTGGGTATAATATACACAGGGTGGACCATGTTTCCATGAAGGGTGGTGGGGTAGCTATACTTTACAAATCTGGATTAAATGTGACCAGAATTGTTAACCAACCACCTCAGATCAACAACTTTGAGATTCTTGCCACAAGATTACAGCTTAACAAAAATAAATGCATTAACATCATCTGTATGTATATCCCCCCAGGCAACAACATAGACACACTTGAAGCCACCCTCCACTGGCTATCATGTCACTACCCCCAAGAAACTTTACTGCTTGGTGACTTTAACATAGACTGGAGCACCTGTTCCTCACAATCCCCCTCTACCCATATTAACCTGCATGCTTTCACATAAACCATAACTACCCCAACCAGGCTAGGGAAACCCATCCAAAAAGAAACCATACTCGACTGGGTTCTTGTAAAATAGTAACCCCCAACTGTACACTGTGGGTACCCTTCCCGGTGACCTAAGTAACCACCTCCTCACTTTTGTCATTAAGCAAAAAGCCATTATCCCACAAATTCCTGTAATCAGGAAAGTCAGAAACAATAAAGACTTTCACCCTGCCAAATTCCAACAGGAACATATCTCCTGTAATTAGTCTATGCTAAAACACCTTCCCCTGGAGGAGGCAGTTGCATATTTCAACAATATATTTCTCGAAATCCTAGATCTGCATGCTCCTGCCCGCTTAAAGTGAACAAAAGCTAAAACTGCACCATGGCTTACTAAAGAGACCAGACAAAAAATCAATAGCAGAAACAAATTATGGGCCCTATGGCGCTCCACTAAAGACCCCCATGATCATGTTAAATACAGGCAAGCTGGGAATGATACTAAAAAATCCATTCTAACAGACAAAAAACAATACTGTCATAATTTACAGACAGTTAACTGGAACAATCCTCAGAAGTTCTGGGCAGGTCTGAACAATCTACTTCACCCTGGAAAAACATCCACCCCCATCCCCGCTGTTACCATTGATAAATCTCCTCAGGATGTCTTAGACTACTTTAACCATTTCTTTACTGAAACAATACAAACCCTAGCTAGCCAGCTAGCTCCTAGCTCCCCTCTAAACCAACCCTCATTTAGCCTCCAACCAGTGCCCACATCACTCGTTTGCTCTCTCCTCAAAAAATTAAAACCCACCACACTCGCCGCTGACCAACTCCCCGCCGAGTACCTCCAAAACTCAGCTGATGCCATTGCCTACCCTATATCGATTCTAATTAATTAGGCCATAACAGAGGCAAAAATTCCCACCTTATGGAAAATAGCCTATGTAATCCCATTACATAATGGAGGATCCTCCACGAATTTCTCCAACTATAGACCAATTGCTATACTTTCCTCATTGGCAAAAATAATGGAAAAATGTGTACACAAACAACTCATACACCACCTAATCCAAAATCACTTCATGGCCAATACCCAACATGGATTCCGACCACACCACAGCACAACCTCGGCCCTCCTGACTTTCACCAATACCATAAACAACAACTGTAACAACAATTATATCTCTTCTGCCCTCTTCTTGAATCTCTCCAAGGCATTCAATATGGTTGATCACCAACTTTTGTTACACACCCTGAAAACCTTCTATCTAGATTCCAAAGCCCTGCTGTGGTTTAAATCCTACCTCAATGGGAGGCAGCAAGCTGTTCGCTGGAAAGACAAGCTCTCTAACCTTCTACCAAACACCCTTGGAGTATCACAAGGCTCAATATTAGGGCCTCTACTGTTTTCCATCTTTATTAATGACTTATACACTGTCATCCCAAACATCAGCTGTATCGAATACGCTGATGACTCCACCCTTATTTGCTCTGCTACATCTCTTTCGGAACTGAGGTCTGCTACCCAGTCCACCTTTAATACCATAGAAAACTGGCTCTCTGAACGTCATCTGTTATTAAATCCCCCCCCCCAAAAAAACAAAATACTGTTTTTCTCTCCTACACAAAGGTCTGCTGCTTTTACCTTCAACATTAATGCGAAGGATGGTACTGTTATCTGCCCTGACCCCTCTACAAAACTACTAGGAGTCATTATTGATAATAACCTAAAATTTGACTTGCATGTCAATCAATTAATCAAGAACATCAATAAAAAACTAGGATCACTGTATAGAATAAAACCTTCCTAACCCCTCCAGCCAGGGTTTCCATAGCCAGCACCCACCTAATCTCAACACTTCTATATGCCTCCCCCCTTTGCTCTAATCTAAACAAGTCAGTCCTAAATAGATTGTCATCCTGTTACAATCACATTGCCAGGTTTGCCACTGGCCTGCCATTTAGGACACACCACTGCATTAACCTCAAACAGCTTGGGTGGCTAGAACTTCCCAGTCTAATCCAATACAACCTTCTGACTATAACTAAAAGTATTCTCCATAATCCAGATAAAATACCATTCCTAAGGAATATTATCACCCCTCATAACAATCAGAGGCTGCTTAGATCCTCAAACAAATTACTAATTCAGACAATCAAAATTAATAATACAGCTGGGGATGCCGTCTTTGCAAACTCTGTAGGCAGAGTTTGGAATCTCCTTCCAGCCGACATTACTTTGCTCTCCTCTCTTTGCCAATATAAAACCAAACTCAGACAACATCTGGCACTAAACTGGCTTTGCAACTGTAACAAGCCTGGTTAACCCTCCTCATAAATGCATATAATATAGTACTTTCTGCCTACTGTCAATGTAGCCCCTGACTTAAACCAGGGATAACTATACCTGTGAACTTGCCTGTCTCATGTTTTTTCATGTATCCTCTGTAAATATCTTATCTGTAATTATGTCTACATTGTTATATTTTTTTACTATGACTACCTTGGAGCTTTTCACCCCAGGCCTCCGCTGAAAATTCACGTATCCAGTTGGACTATCCCGGTCAACAAATGTAAAATAAATAAAATAATAAATAAATAATTTTGGAAATAGTGTAGTATAACATTCAAGTCATACAGCTAAGTTCTTCTCTTTTGTGCTAATATTAGAAAAAAAAAAAATGTAACCTACAGTATGGAAAGAAAATGTGACTTATACAGTGTAGTACACTACTGTCTGAGCTAGAGGGCTGTGACCAGAGCCAGATGATGATTAAATGAGGCTCTAGACAGGGTAATGAATCAGGACCCCTTGGCGTCCCCACCCAGCAGCCATTCCAGTGTCCCATTACTTGCCCCTCTCGCTCTCTCTCGCTCTCCAATTACCATAAAACGCTGTCCAAACTTGTCAGTGTGACTGTTACTCTCTTCTTACCTTCTTCAGTGATTACAGATATTTGGACTTAATATAAAACTCGTATTTCAAATTTTATAGCACAAACACTGATAGCCATTTGCTAAACAAAATAATACCAGTCTCACAATGAAAACAGACTTAGCATTAACAGTAAATTTCTCTGCCCTTGAAACTCACATTCATTGAAATAGCATTGAAACCCTCATTCAAAGAAAATGCCTCTGCCCTGTGGCAGATTGTGTACCTTTGTGCTGTTTTCAAACCATAGGCCATCTTACGCACATTTTTAGGACCGAGCATAAATGCATGTGTTCTTCGATTCACCTTCCTGATTGTAATAAAATATGTTTCTTGTTTTAATATAACACTACTTGTTAGAGTGTGTTTTAAATTTTTAGTTTTGAACATTTTTCTAGTAAGCAGCGAAAGAAAAGATATAAACCAGTAGTGAGAAATCTATCCATTTCAGAACCTTTCATAAAACGCCATTCAGACTGCTGTCATTATAATCCATCAATAACAATCAATATGCACAATGTCTGCAGAAGTAAAAGTCATCTGAATAATTCCACATTAAAGAGATCTGTAGCCAGTGAAGAGGTTGCTGCTAGAAAACAACTTTGTATTTCAGTACTTCATCTATATCTGCTGTACTTGAAGAATAAATCATCTATGGTACATAAAATAAATAAATAAATAAATTGGTGTGCTGGTGATATGCAACAGGGAATGGCTGGCAAACTAACAATCGGTTCATAGTTACTAGGTATGTCATCCAAGGGAGAACACACTCAGGAGTGCAGCATCTCCCTCCCCCTATGCTGCAGAGTATTGTCAGCAATCACTGTACCTGGTGTGAGATGAGAACCCACAACATTCTTCAATGAAGGGAAGCATGCTACCTGTTGCACTACTGACATTGAATAATATAACTATGAAACTCTATGACTGACATTGACAGACTAATCCTCAGTGGTTTACAAAAGCAAAATTAAATCAAAGCAGGCCTGGCAGTTGGTGTGGAGGTTTAAGGCACTTATTTGCTGATAGTCAAGGCTCAGGGTTTGACACTGAGCAAAGTCACTTAATTAGCTGGCCCTCCTAGCTGGGACATTTTACATGCACTTATACTTGACATGCCTTGCTGCACTCTCCATTTTGGTTCCTGCACACATGCACTGTTTGCAGGACAATCTCTTGCTTGACTCTAAATCTCCACTGTAAATTAGCATAAATCCATTAGTTGGCTCTAGTATCCCACCCTAAATCAAATCTTCCAGATTTTATATTAGGACATTCGTCCAAATACTGAAGTTTCTGATGCTTGCTGTTCTTTACGGAAGTCTCCTGTGAGGACCAAAAGCCCTTCAGTGTTCTTACAGAAAGTCTACTGCAACATCCTAAAGCCCTCATATGAGGTTTCTGGGGCTTGCTGTTCTTTACAGAAGTCTCCCTTGAGGTCCTAAAGCCCTCCTGTATTCTTACAGAAAGTCTTCCAAGAGGTCCTAAAGCCCTCCTATGTTTATGGAAATCTTTGGGCTTGTGTTATCCACAGAATATTTTTATTATTTATCTGTCTCCCAAGCCAACATGCCCCCCCCCCCCCAACCAACATGGGCCTTAGGCCACTGACTAGGTTGCCTAGTACAGGTCCTCTCAACTGTACAGATTTTCGCACAATGTCCATATTTTTGGCTTGTTTTTCCATAAATTTGTGGTTTTCTGCCAAATGAGTGGCAAATCATTAAAGATTAAAGTTAGAAAACAATGACAGACATTTGTGTTTCAGACTTCATACCCTTCAGAAAATGCATGCTAATGCAAAATCTGTTATTGTATCAATTTTCTAAGTTTGTAAGAGCAATATTTAAAAATTGTCAATATTTTTGGGTCTTTGTCCCACTTTTCCTTATGGCTTTGTCCAGATTTCTTGCTCTAAGAGGTTGAGAGGTATGGCAGGATCTGGTTCTGACTGTGACAGTATTTGTTCCTAGTAGAGTAGATAGCCCACAATGGCCTGTGTATTTCACTCCCACATGAAACATATGGCAGGTGTGGTGTTGGGCAGGATTCTGTTGACCATATGCTACTTTAGGAGTTCCTGAAAAGCTATGACAATGAAGGCCTTTCTTGGAATAATCTCATCTAGGATGAAAATTGAAATACAATTAAAAAATGTTACTGCCTATTAAAGGAAACTACATGTGAAATGACTGTGTTTTAGTAAAACTGTATCAATTAAAAAATTTAAAGCAATTACTTAAACAAAAATAAAATAAGTTGCATTTTACTTGCCTTTTCAGTAAAGTGCAACGTGCAAAAGAAAATGTGCAAAATGGTATACGGTAGTATTTGCCACGGTAAAATGCATTTCAGTTGAACAGGGAAACTAATTCTCACATTACAAATATTACACTCTTGAAAGGTTAATGTTTTTGGAGCTGCTGACCTAGGTCAAATATTATTTGCTTATGTTGACCTGTTTTGCTAAACCTTCCCTTTGGAACTGGGGAAATAAGAAAGCATCCACCAAATTTTGAATCAAAGCCAAAGTCACAGAAAATGATGTTTTGGATTTATATACATAGAAACAGATTGTTAACTGAGGGAGTTACTGCATTTCAGTTATTGGAGTTGCTTACTGGAGCATATACTTGGGAGAGAGCTCAGTTTTGGATTGACGGCCTGAAAGGACTCTGAATATGCATTCTGATTTTGATATCTAGATAGCAAGGGCACAGTTCATCTCTTTAGTTAAAGCAGTAAGAGTAAAATTAGTTGATAGCTAGTGTTGCTGGACATTATCCATTGAAATGTTTATTTTCAAATCCTTGTGCAAGTTCTGTACTGCTTGCATATTCATTTGTAAATGATATGCTTTAATTTTTCATTCCATGTAAAGAATTTTAGTATTCAATGTTAAATGAAATGTTTGTGGCTGTCTGTTTATTTATTTGTTTAAGGGTTTGTTGCATTTTACTGGTGCCCTTTCAACAATGAGGTGTCTGTCCTTAGAAGGGTGATTGCTCATGTCTAACTGCTACTGTTTAAATACTTAAAGGTTAGCTTATTCTAATGATAAACAATATGGTGTGTTCTTGTTTTATTAGCTTTGACTATCTCATGGCAGTGTTGGCAGTGTCACCGTATGTTTGAGGAGTAAGTGTTGGAGCTGGAGAGTTACAGTTTACCACCTAATTTTGAAAAATATTGTGAGAGTGTATATACAAGGTAAGTACGGTCAGGTTTTAATTACTTTTAGTAAGATTGCACTGGAAGGCCCTGTGTTCATTTAGAGGTGGGTGAAATCATGTGAAGCAAATGATCATAAGTAAGAACTATAGCTATACAGTGTGACACTTATTTAGGTTTGGCAGGGCTTAACTATTGCTTAAAGCACAAGTGCACATTTACAGTCCTCCCTTAAGATAAATTACTTTTTGTATATTAACTGATGGCAATGGTAGAATTAAATGTCCATATTGTTTGTTCTGTTGCCTACATTTTTAAAAGCAGTATTGTGGGAGATAAAACCCATAGCCTCTGTCTATCACAAGTTAATTAGTAGCAACAGTGGGATGTTGTAAATTGGACTTTTGTAGTCCATGAAACAGCTTTAGTCACCCAAAACATGTGTATACCTTTGCAACCACAAGGTAAATATACAGCAGTATATCTTGGTCTGCGTTTATTTTAAATTTTCGCTGCGGTAGCATTGTCGACTCACAGCAAGACGTTGTCCGTTCAGTTCTCAGCTAAAGCGTCTTCTGTGTGGAGACATGCATGAAGGGGCGTACCTTCGTTGAAGGTTGTGCGTCAGAGCTGGTAACTCGGCACGTAAAAATCTTCTACCAATCATTAGCGGACCGGAGTTCCGCTGTGGCGACCCCTAACCGGGAAAAAGCCAAAAGACACAAACAAACCAGAGTAGATAGAGGAGTTGGCAAAAATGAACTTTGTAGAGTATGGAAGAATGTCAGTGTCAGAGCTGATTATTTTATTTTATGTATTTATTTTGAAATTGTTAACCATTAATCCCTGTGTACCTATTTCTCAGCTCAGGGGTAAACACACTTGATATATGACATGATATACAAAGTAAAAGACAAAATGCAATATATGCATGTGTTATACACAGAATGAATATCAGAGCTGGCTTGAGGGTAAAAATACAATAGATACATGACATTATATACAGAATGACTGGCAAAACACAATATATACATGCATTAAACACAGAGTGGATATCAGAGTTGTCACACTGAAAGAATCACAACGAAAAATAGAGTCAGAGCAAGGAATGCAGAGGGAAGAAGGGTAGGAAGTGTTTAAGTTATGTGTCTATGAAGCTCAAATTCAAGACAGTTGCTTCTGCATTTGTGCTTAGGTAGAGCATAATAGGACCCTTGAGTCCTCTGAAACTTGAAAAAGACTGGTAGTGACTAACTTTAAGTGCAGAACATGCACCATAGTAACTCAGTCCATTACCATGAGCTTTCAAAACCCAGCTGAAATTTAAGAGGTGAGTGCTAGAAATGATACACCTGGAGGCTGAGTTGGCAGACAAAGGGACCACCTGTCTAATGAATCCAGTTAAGTTCTTGGAAAGGGGAACAAAGGCTGTTGATAGTGGCTGTACTGTCCATACTGTGTACCTTGACCTGGTCAAGGCATTTGACACTGTCCCCCATGTTAGCATATTTAGCAAGCTTAATGCATTACAAATTGATCTTGATGTGGGTAAGATGTATACCAAATTGGATAAAAGGCAGAACCCATGTGGTGTAGGTAGCAGGCACCTCAGTGCTGAGAACTCTTTTGTTCAGCATTTGCTTTTCTGATGTCTAGGCCATGAGCCAAGACTTCTGGTTTACCAAGTTTGAAGATGATTATAAAATGAGAGTCATAATCCCCCTCGCCTTTAACAAGAACTTAATTTCATAAATACCTAATATAGTAAAAATGGTCTGTACTAAAAAGTGCAATATTGTCACATTTGGTAGACAACCTGTCTCTTCAGAATAAAATATAGATAACACCCCACTCCAAAATGAGGGTGTTGTTAAAGACCTTGGTTTAATTCCATCACCTAAAGAATCATTGTGTGACAACATTAGTTAGAAAGTCCTTCTAATTTCCAAAGTAATATTATTTAGATCTTAAGAAGTCACTGTCTCCTTATATTCAGCATTGATTATGTCAGTTATTGAATACAATCCCCCCTTTCAGGTATACTTCACTATACATATCTAACAACTAAAAACACCCCAGAAGTTTGTAACTAAGAAGGTCACTGGTTTAGAATCCCTAAGTTTTCAGAAAATAGTAGAAGCATTGCCCATTTATTTAGTATCTTACAGACTCCTGAAGGAAGATCTATGCTTTGCCTTTCATGCCATTAAGGATCCAGTGGCCTGCATCTCATGTGTCTCCACAAATCAAATCATCTCACAAATGCCAGAACCAGAGATCAAAATATTTATCATCAAATAAAAAAGCATGATGAAGAGACAGGCTGATTTTGCAATGCTTTCCCCACCTCTGGAATAGAGTCCCATTGCAAGTTAAACAGTGTGATACATTATATTATTTCAAAGTGGGAGTGGATGCCTGTATGGTTGTTGACAAATTTATCGCTGGCTTGACTGATCTAGACCTCCTCCAAAAATGAGTTACAGTCTAAGGATGGGTACTTGCAAGGCATAAATGGTCACTTGACACTGTTGCCTTTTATATCCTATGAGCCTATGATCCTATAGGGAGATGCTGGTTCTTTGTTAAAAGAAGTATGAGCAATGGGGATAAAAGCCAAACAACAGACACCGATGTTGGTAAAAGCCTTTGTTCACAATATAATTAGGAGGATGCTTCTGACAGTTTTATTCAAGCATTGGAAAGTATGTGCATAAATTGGCTCTAAATCAACTAGGGACAGCGTGTGAGATTTTTTAGCACCTCTGATCATGGGTAAAGCAATGTATGCATTCAGAAAGATGACAGATGTAGATTGTTGTAATAATGCCATGGTCAAAAACATTTGTTTTGAATGTTTCAGACTTACTCATGGAGCTTATAAAAAAAGATCAGAGAACATAGAAGAAAAGCAGATGACAGTGTGAATGATTATAATGCAGAAGTACCCAAACTATTTTCATAGGTGTGTTAGAGGATGTTGAGTCACTATGTTAAGATGATTGGAGACTGCATGGTGAGGAAGAAAGCACTCAGTACTTTGCCTGAGCACATGAGCATCTGGTTAGCAGATTAACAGTATAACACATTTTAGGAAATGGACAAGAATTGTGAACTCTGTCTAGCCAGTAGCAAATAACTGAAGGAGAAGGGGTTTCCCAGATGGGGCATCCAAATCTTCACAGCAGGCTACACAAGCAGAAGGGGAAACATTGGCTCAGGTAGATGAAATGGTCTTGGAGTAAAATGTTTCCAGTCTTACCAGATGAAGCATGTATAATGTAAATTTTATTTTTATTTTATTTTTATTTTATATTTGTTGACCGGGCTAGTCCAGCTGGATATATGTCCATTTTCAGTGGAGGCCCGGGGAGAAAAGCTCCACAAATTACAACAACATAAAAGGTCAAGACAAAGACAATAACAGTATAATTTGGTACATAAGTTTTAACAATTATAGTACAAGCCTAAGATTATATATTTTATATTTCAGTAGGAAAAAGGAAAAATTTATCTAAGAATAGATGAATAAGACTAATACATTTGTATTAGAAATGGTGTAGTATAAATCTTTATAACATATTACAAAATTAGATACACCTAGTAATTTATGATAAGAGATACTAAGGTCTCACAAAAAACCTAAGAAAGAAAAACACTAGAGATCAATAGATAGAGTATAGAAGAACAGCAAACAAGGATGGATTTCTAGTGTTATTATTATTATTATTGTAAATATCAACAGTGACAGGTTGCGGAACAAAAGCCAAGTCTGTCTTGAAACTGTAGTTGCTTCATATTGTCACAAAGGTCTGTACCTTATCTGGGAAGAGTAACTATTGCTAATATGGATATTACATAGTACACTATTATTAGTCTTGCATTTTTTAGAGAGAAGCATTACCTGCCCAAACAGCCACTCCAGTAAAGGTCGTGTGCCATTGTGCAGCGTTTATTTGAACTGAGAAGGAGGGCAGAAACTTGTAATGTTTGACAGTGGGTCTTCTAATAGGTAATGAAATTGATAACACAATACCCCATGTGCATGTTATACCCAGAGAAGAATGAGGGCAATCCCATGGGAAAGGTACCAGTGATTAGACCCAGCCAGGGACTACATCACCAACAGAGGCTGGCAATGTGACTGCTTTAGGAAAAGAGCTAAGTGGTAGTGAAGAGCCATAGCTGTGAGAAGATAATGCCCTGTGTTTGAAAGGAGTTATTTGAGGGGGAGAATTAGTTGGTTGCAGTAAGCATGCAGTTGTTGTAAAGTACTGGACATCTAGTAGAAGAAGAATTTGGAAGGACTGCAAAGAAAGAATCGAGATAGGCACAACTCTTGAATCCCACTTTACAAAACTTGATAGAAAGAGAAAGTCAAGTGGTCTCTTTATTTGCAATGGTAGACAGAGTCTATACACTAAAAAAACAGGTTGTTGTAAAAGTAAGCTCCTTGTGGGGAGCTAGAATAAAAACTATTTAGAAATTGGCAGCTTTAAGAGATTTTCATTAGGCACTTCAAGCCATAACTTGTAGTACTTCTTTTTTTAGAACGTATGAGCATAAAGTATACAAGAAAGATTATGCAAAACATCTACTGATAGTCACTGTAAAATATTTAAGAAGGTACTCAAAGTTTGTGAGCAGTATCAAATGGTTGCTATGGCAAAAAAAAAAAAAAAAATCAGAGGATAAATGGGGCTTTCAAAACAAAAACTTGAGTGAATGTAATATGAGAAGTACTTTTTGTTAGTTTTTCAAAATAACATGCTTGAGGCTAGCAAGGTAGGGGATAGGAAATCTGTAATAATAAATATTAACATTGTTACTGTTATTTAAAGGAAAATACATGTGGTAAATTAAGCTGCATTAAAACTATGTCAAATAAAAATGTATTCTTTATAAGATAAAAGTAAAACAATCTGTACTGTACTTGTCTTTTCAGTAAAATATAATGTGTTAAAGAAACTATGTAAAGTAGCACAGAGATGCATTTACCTCTATGAAACAATATAGTAAAGTTTAAAATGAAACTAATCCTTTCTTCACAAATGTGTACACTAATGCAAGATAAATGCTTCTTTGAGTTACTGAGGTAGATAAAAGGTTAGTTCCTTATTTGGACTCTAGCTTGCTAACTTTTACCTTTTCCCTTGGACATTTAATTGTGGAATGAAAAAAGCAACTTTTACATTGTAAATAAAAGCAACAGCTACTGGAAATCCTATTTTGGATGTACATGAGCAGAAACTGACAACTGATGGAGTTAAGGACGCAGTTTATGTCTGTAGTTAAAACAGTTAAAGTCTAGTTAGTTGATAGCTAATGTTTACAGAACAGTACACATTTAAATGTTACTGTGTAATTCCTTGTGCATAAAAATACTTTATTCCATGTAAAGAATGTTATTTTGCAGCTATAAATGTATGTGTTTGGTGGTTTATTTATTAGCTTAAGGGGATTATTTCCAACTGTATTGTTTCAACCCTTTGAAGACTGACTGCTCAAATGTATTTGGTACCATTTAAATATTTAAAGGCTGGCTTATTTAAGGTTACAAAATAAGATGTGTTTTTCTTTTCTTCGTTTTGGCTATGGGGTGGCAGCAAAGCCAGAAGAGAGTTTGTGTGTGTGTGTGTGTGTGTGTGTGTGTGTGTGTGTGTGTGTGTGTGTGTGTGTGTGTGTGTGTGTGTGTGAGAGAGAGAGAATGCATGCATGCAAAATAATTGTTTCATGTTTAAATTACTGTTGGTAAAATTTACTCTGAAGGCACTGGGTTCAGTCTGAGATGGGTGAACTTATGGGTAGCCAAAGTTTATAAATAAACAAAATCTCTACAGTGTAAATCAAATGTAGGTAGACAGTGCTTAACAATTACCCAAGGTAGCAATGTACATTTACCAATTACTCTAAAGGCCAGTTGTGATTCGTATATTAACTAACGGCAACAGGGACGGGATTCAAACCCATATCACTGAGTCTGTTTTGCAAAATTTTTGATGACTGTAGTGTAGAAGTTAGAAGACATTCATATTTTTAAATGTACAACACAGTTTGCCTGATGCCTATTGCATCTTTGTATATTGCCTATGAACTGGGCACAGGGGTGTGGCATGGTATTCTCCATACGCCATACCTTTATTTGTACTATTTATTGACCTGGCATCTTGTATGTGAACTAGAGATTATATGTGTGGTCTGTGCTTTAATTTATATATGTTTCTGATCTGCATATATCTGTGCACTTGCAGCACAGTTTAAAGCCTTGTGTTACCCTTTCATGATTCCCATCCCTACTACTACCAAGCTTGTATACTATCTAGGTAAACCAACGCCACTGTCTGTTTAGTTGGTATACTTTGTTACTTTGTTATATTTTGTAGTTATTGTTGCCAAACATAACCTGCTTTGTCCTTAATCCAGTGATTGTCTGATCATCAGATGCACTAGGTACTCTCTACCCTTGATGATTTGTAAGACCACTCAAGGGGAGACGCCATACTTCTGAACAGAAGAAAGATACTTCAGCAGGTCTCTTCTGCAACACCATCATCCTGTGTGCTCATTGGCAGTATCAGTCCCTTTTCTCAAGTCCTCTTTTGACCAGTAGATGTAGAATGTTGCTACAGAGGCTGGTGTCATGCAGATCATTTGTCTTGACCACCCACACCACCAGACTAAACTGCACATACTCCTTGATAGGCAGTATCCACTCTCTCCAATGGCCTGAGCTACAAAACTGTGGGAGCTGAGCTAGAAGAGCAACCATCATTCTCTCTATTAGGATGTACAAACTGACCACAGCCTCTCAGTCCTATTTATTTCCATTTGGCTCTTCCTGGCTCCTCCAGTTCTAAAGGCAGCTAATCAAACCTGGGTGAGCTGGAATGCAACTGGAGTTTTATCCCTTTATGCAACACAGGAAGCTATTACTTCTCTGCTAGAGAATGACTCCCAACAACCAATCTGAGTGTATCATTGTAGAGAAAGACAGCAGCAAATAATATTACTACTTCCATACAAACTAAGATTGACTAGATCTCTCCTCCAGACTGTTACATTTGCCCTATCCATTGCACTCCCATAGAATGATAAAATGATAAACTATCAGCATGTGGTGTATGCTGTAATAATAGAGTATAAGCAGAGTCTCTGTCTTGGGTAAAACTTCCGAATGGGAATTTGTGAATACTAACGTCCCTTGGGTTTCTGCACTTGGTTCAGTCTTTTTTTATATGTACTTTTTCATATCTTCTATTATCTAACAGGCACTGGATTTCTAGGAATGCATATGGTATAAAAATTGGTTCAGTCATCACTTTAAATAAAAATCTTACATCTCTGAATCATTATTTACTTACCGTCTCTTTATGGCTTAGTAAGTGTAACCACCTGTTAAACAACAGTATGTAGTCAAGCACTTTGGTTCACCCATGGTGCCTGCACATGGTCAAGTACTTTGGTCCACCCATGGTGACTTTACATGGTCAAGCACTTTGGTCCACCCATGGTGACTCCACACGGTCAAGCATTTTGGTCCAGCCATGGTGCCACCACATGGTCTGTTAAACAATGCAGTTATATAGGCTGAAGAGGTGTGTAAAGACTTGGACAATATTCATTCACAATAACTTTACTTTTAGAGGCAATGTTAATGCTATAAAATTAGTAACACTTAGAACCACTGGTCTTATTCAGATATTTTGCAAGTTGATGACCAAGTGCTCTTATTCATTTATATGTTTTCTGTGTTTGACCTATTAAATTATTCTACTCTTATACTGAAGGTGAATTGTTGTTGGAGAAAATTTTCATGGAAGATGCAATAATGTAGAGAAATTTATCACACAGACCATATGAATTATGTAGGCATACCTACAATTATTTACAGATATGTCATAGGCAGGTTTTGTCTGACCTATATGTTTTATTTCTTATGACCTTGCTGTGGCTGGAGATACAAGATCATGAAAAGAACCTAGGAAATAACAATCTTAGTTTTAAAATGCTCTACTTTAGAACATCAAGGAGAAAGTTTTTGACTTCTTAGTTTTTCTGTTGCTGGAACGCGTTAACATTAAAAGTTAGGTGCTATGATACCTTATCTTTCTTTAAAAAAAAAGGTAGGCCCAAAAGTATTTTCTACATTTGTGAAGGAGTCTATGTTCCACGCTGATTTTTAAAACCTGAACACAGGAATAGCTAAACTATGAAACTATTACGTGACTGGGTGGGTCTGTGGTATGGCCCTATGGCTGCACTTCTTTTGTCAGTCTTTGTATCAGCAGGTGATAAAGCTGGTACAATTGAAAATGACCATCTTTTTTAGTATGAGATCATGGTACACTGGGATTGGAGAATATGCTCATTCTCCTCTGTAGTGTAATCTCTTAGTTGGTATGTACAATTAGCAGAGGGTGTGAGGGGTGGAGGGGGGAATTTCCCCAAGCAAGAAAACCTGTTTTTAACATTTGTTCGATCCTTTGAGGATTGATATTTACGCCTGTTAACTATTAGATGTAGATCATTTCTGGATCAATACTGTGCACTTTCGATGGAAGGTTATGCTTCTGTCCCTACATATATACCAAATACCAGTTGCAGCAAAAGAGGTTACAGAGCACATCAAAGTCCGATATATCATAATATTATATAACTTTTATTTTTCACGTATTTAAAAATATACGTAAGCTGTGGCACTGCAAAGGCAGGATCTCGGAACTGTGCAGAAATAGTTTAAAAGTATTAGCCTGGTATACAGCATTAGCCCAACCAGAAGTCAATCATTTATTCACTCCTCTTTTATGGGTCAGGCCACACTTAATTTGTATATTTGTACCAGAAATCTGCTAGCCTTCTGCACAGTAGGCCTGTCTGGTGGAATGGTTTTAGAGAGTCAACCCTACCCTGTCTAACAGGACATCTCAAGCACTTATTAAGGCTTAATATGACAAGCTTCAGCAGTAAAATTTGTGTGAAATGTAAAACTAAGACAAACACCCACTGACAGAATGGGAGTAAACCCCTAACTGTTAATCTGCAATGGTATATGGGAACAGTTAAGAATTTGGAAATAAGTCAATGTGAAAGGAAATAAATTTGCATTTATGTGGCAGTATAGCAGGACTGCCATAACAACATATTAACCTTTGTTCATATTTGTAAGCATGTTTCAAATCTATCCATGTTTATATGTATGGAACTACTATGTTTTTTCCAGACTGGATAAAATATGTTCATAAAATATGTAATTCAGTGGAAACTTCAGTGGTTTGAGAAAAGATGTTTTCTTATTTTGTAAAATTCTGACTTTTCATTACTCTAGTCCTGTTTTTTCTTGGTTATCCATGCAGTGTGTTTCAAATGTGGTGTTTGTACAGACAATTGACCAATGCCTTAGTTACACTAATCAGTACACATGTAGAGTCTCTGTCACATTTCAGTTAGTCAGTGAACAGACAGGAAGCACATTCTGCAAAAGCTGATTGTCGTGATCTACTATATACCATTTTCACTTCTCTTATCGCTTGTCATTGTACCATATAATATATTCCTGTCATAAACAGGACTATACTTGCATGGATTCAATGTGACCTCCGTGACCTCCCTTGTCTATTTATGTGGCCTCATGAGATAACTATAGCCTTAGAAGTGAGTTGTTTATGACAACATTCATGTAAAACCAATAATTTATCTGAGGAGATAAGCTTGTGTATATACAGGTAAACCACACTATTTATGTGTGACCTGCTAATTTCTAAAGTGTATAAAAATGCTTCTGCATGAATGTCTCTAGCTCACTTATGACACAACAAGCGTGTTCTACTTTATCTGTCTCAATTAACCTTGGCCGAGCATTAGTAGTATGCATTGTACAGCTTAAAGCTAATGTTCTAATGACCCATTCAGGTAAATACTGGTAGTAATGATTATTATATTATTCTGTAACTATAAGAAATTGATATTATGTATCTGTTACTCGTATAACACAGTGGTAAAATTGATGACGTGTTTAACAGATATCAGGCAGTGCCGGTAGTACAAACCTTGTGATCGGGCTACTTATTCTTTGTTACTTGTCTTTCTTAAAATTTGACTTTCATAAAAGTAAAACAGTCATTGCTTATCACCACCTAGTATTGGTCAATCTCACTTCCTCATATTTTGCCTGCCAGAAGGTATTTATGCTCTGCAAACCACAGTACATTGCTTGATCACCTCTGACTCTTCCCACTGAATTCTTATCTGCACTGTCCTTTGCCCACCTTTTCTCCTGATTTCTAACTTAGTACTCACACAGTTGCAAAGCTCTCTACTTTGTGCTACATCAAGGATTTCTGCTAATACTCTGCTGCCTTATACTTGCCCACACCCAATCCTTTACTTGTACTAAGGCAAGCTGCAGCATAGACTCCTGACTGTGCAAATGCTAGTGTATATTCCTACTATGTTATCTGACATTTCTTTGTATTCTGGTTCAGCCCAGTAGAAGGTATTTGTCATTATACCATGACCGCCCATTAATATTCCAAAACGTGCATGCTGATTGGCCAGCGTTCACATTGTAAATCGACTTATACTAATGGAAAAAGGTCCGGTCGCCTGGACTTTTTCCATTAGTATAAGTCTCTTTTAAAACACTGTCTCGCTATGTTAAAAGAGTTTAACATAGCGACACAGGTTTAAAAAAAGCAACAGGGATCTCTGTTGCTTTTTTTAAAGCTGTCTCGCTATGTTAAACACCTTTAACATAGCGACACAGTGTATAAAAAGCAACGGAGATCTTGCTTTCTCTGTTGCTTTTTTTTTAAACCTGCCTCGCTATGTTAAATGGGTTTAACATAGCGAGACAGCTTTAAAATAAGCAAAGGAGATCTCCGTTGCTTATTTTAAAGCTGTCACGCTATGTTAAACCCATTTAACATAGCAAAACAGTAAAAAGCAAATGCCGATCTTGCTTTCTCCGTTGCTTTTGGCCACAGCTCTGATGTACTGAGTAGGCATGCGCAGTACATCAGAACTGCCGCGGATACCAGACAGCTGTGGAAGGGCAGCAAAGAGGCATTATACAATGCCATTATTTAAAAAAACTAATTATTTCTTTTCTTAAGTAATGTCATAGTATAATAGCAATAACCCACTTTTGGGTGTGGGTAATGTGGGATTTACTCACGGTTGTCTTTGTTTGGTCCCTCAGGCTTCACCCTCGGGACCAAACCACGCCAACCGTGGGTAAATCCCGCATTACCCACACCTAGGCATGGGTTATTGCTATAGTGCCGAATGTTGGATTTAATTGAACTGAACTGCACCTTCTTCTTCTTTTTCTTTTGGCTGTTCCCATTAGGGGTCACCACAGTGGATCATCTGTTTCCATTTCTTCCTGTCCTCTGTATCTTGCTCTGTCACACCAACCACCTGCATGTCCTCTCTCACCACATCCATAAACCTTATCTTAGGCCTTCCTCTATTCCTCTTACCTGGCAGCTCCATCCTTAGCATCCTTTTCCCAATATACTCAGCATCCCTCCTCAGTACATGTCCAAACCAACGCAATCTCGCCTCTCTGACTTTGTCTCCAAACTTTCCAACCTGAGCTGACCCTCTAATATACTTATTCCTAATCCTGTCTTCCCTCATCACACCCAGTGCAAATCTGAACTGAACTGCACCAGTAGGAGCTAAAGATGTGTGTTCAGTAACATTGGAAGATATGCGGCTATCTGAAAATAGAAATTAAACTAACAATCCTTCATTACTTAACCATTTTAATATACTTTCACAATTATTTTGTGTTAGCCTGACTTGTAGGAAGGAGCATTATACACCTGCGAATCAGAGTCAATAGATGAAGTAGCTTGTTTTGGATGCCATGCTTTTCAGTGTCTTCTTAGCTAATCATTTCTGTTTTCATAAGTGATCAGCTTCGAGAAGTGAAAAACTCCACACTGTTTTTGAGGTAGAAGGTTGTACTTGCCTGTGGATGCTAGGAAGTTATTACAGAAGGTAAAGAGTGAATGTTTGTGGAAAGCACTTTGGAGGATTATGCTGCTACCACATTCCTTGATATAATCTTGGTCTCTTGGAAAGAGTCTCACGTTTCAAATCTGATCAGCTTCTCAGAGTTGAAGGATATGAATAAGCATAGGCCTCCTTTTTATTAATTCAATTGAATAAAAGCATGCATTCTTTCATTGACTGCAGCAGGAGCAGACAGGAGAATTAAATCGACTCTGATTTGTCAGAGAGGCCTAGAGGTATGTGATAAATGTTTATGTGAATATGTTAAGAAGAAAAGCATTAATGGCAAGGCAGCATTAAGTGACTTTTTATGTGACTTAACCTATAGACTTGATCATCAATGCAGAAACGTAAACCCTTGTGACAACACCATATAACTACAAACAAACATAACAAACTATGAAGTCGTTTTACAGGAAATGACTCTTGTTCATATTCAGTTATGCACATAAGGAAAGAAGCAAGGTATTTCTTTTCATTCTTGTTTTATTTCACAGAGCTAAAATGTAGAAAAAAACAGATTGTTTGCCTTTGGCTTGGTGACTTATCATGCACATAACCTCCTTCAGCTTTAATGCTCACATATAGAGCTCTGAAACTTCATTACTACATCATTTTTCTTACTTTAGTTGTTATGTTTTTTTTTATTAAAAAAACAGTAAGTAGACACACTGATTTCTTTGCAAAGTATGAAATATGCCACATGAAATGTGTATAAGGAAAGGCATATGATAAATGCTGGAGTAAAATCCATTTTGGTCACATCTACATTATAGAAGATTATGAAGATGGGACATTTAATGCACTGTGGATTGGAATATGTAAGGTGAGGCACACATCAACATAATTAAACTCAAGTTGTCCTCTTTATTTTTTTCTTAAAAAAGTGCAATAGGAACAAGTCAGTTATATAATGTACTTGCATTGTTGGTTCTCATAAAATGTTCCACAAGCCAACAAAATGCTTCAAGATACTACTGAGAATTTTGCTAGTTAAAAAAAGTAAGGTATTCTGTGCACATATACAGAGATTGTCATGTTCCTTTCTGAATTATTTAGTTGGTCTTTATAACCTAGTGACTATCACCAACCCTGTGAGTACTGCCAGGTATGTTGAGCTTAACCAGATCTGTTAAAGCTCGGGTACATACTTTTACCATTAAATCCGTTAAATGTAGAGGAAGATCATATTTTATGGTCACATTCTAAGGTTTGCATTGTTTTATTAAAACATTTGGAAGCCTCAACAGATCTTATCGATTCGTATTGCATATTCTAACGTGTAACGTTTTAAACCTACCAGTTTTTCTATTGTGAGTCAGATACAGAGAAAACCTTACTGAAGCTTGAAAGGCGCTTACATTGAGAAAGAAGGACTGAATCTATCTGTAGAGAGCATACTGAGCTATGGAAACAAAATGCTTTATTTAATATGTACAATTAGGTAGTCAAGCTGGGTAGGAGTTTGGCTTCCTTTACTATTATATACCCCAGTTAAATTGCAGCACTAGTTGAATTAGATATTGCCATGTATTACAACATCCATGTAATTTTTGTTTTGTATAGTTCACAGCTGTTTTCAATTCTGTGACTCATTCCTGCTACTGACATATTTCTATTCCTATTCCGTTTAAGTGTAGTATTTGCTAAGTTTGAATAGTGATAGCTACAAGTAACAAATCTCAGGCAGATATATTGCATCATTTCAGTAATGTGTTCCTGATTTTTAAGTTGGGCAAGTAGATAGGAAATGTATATATGTCATGCACATAATACTTTATTTCAGTGATAAATTAGATTTTCATATAGTTGAATGAAATGGTATTTTTGTTTTTAATATTTTCATAGTGTGATGGTACACTGAAAAAAGGGACTCAGCTGTGGGATCATTAAACGTTTTTTTTTTCATTACTATTGTATTTAAACCAAGTTTTTTTTTTCATTTTAGTGCCAAAAAACAAAAAAACAAACAAACAAAAAAAAACACTGCTTACATGTCCAGCTCTGGGTCTGTAATAATGAAAAGTGAGTGTGTCAGTCCTCACCAATGAACAGTAACATTGAAATGAAGGATATGTGGGAAGTTGTAATAATGCTTAAGTTATTTACCTTACAACCATAAGTTGCAAGGTTTAATTCTCACATGGGGTAATTAGCTAAGCTTAAAATGCCCCCAAGGGCAGGTAGCCTGGTACTGATCTATGAACCTATGTTTCAACTCTCACTCCAGTCTTTTAATGTTAGCCTTTAATTCACTGTAAACTTCAAAATATATTGGATAGATGTATAGATATGCATACAGTATTGAATGGTTGACTCAGGAAAAGCTGATGTTACTGCTTTTGTTTTGGTGTTTGCTTAGAACCATGGTAAGTTCAGGGCAGAATCATCAAATAGCTGTACAGATGTTCCCAAGAGATGTTCATTCAGGGATCATAGCTTGCTACATCTTGAAATCAATTTTTATTTCTGGTTTTTGGTCTCCTGATCTCCTATGGTGACGTCGGGAAAATTATAACTGGAGAAATCAGAGCTGATGAACCTAAAGTAGATAAAGTTGGTGCAGGGGAATTTATAAAAGTACAGACCTGAAGTTTTGCTTAAAAGCTTGTGTTTAAAATGGTGCCACAATGATTCAGTGTATGTAAAACAGAAGTGCCTTAAACGGCACAGAGAACTTGCAGAGACAGGTTAGCAACAGATATTTTGAAGTAGCTCTGGGTGAGACACAGCTGCATCAATCAACATAGCAAGCTAATTGCAGCACATTGTGAGCAGTGAGTAGGCACTGCAAAGTGATGTTACTACCTGATGTGGAGCTCTTCTGCAAAGTTATACGTTTTTCTATTGCCCTGTTCACACCGGTCAAACATGCAGATGTGGATATTCTGTGCATAGTATCCTGCCTTTGAACCAGTGTATTACATATGAACTCAAGCCATCACCAAAAGTAGATTAGAACAAGGTAGGACTAGTCTGAGTATTAACTCATTTCATTCTCCGGCCATTGTTTGTTTTATGATACCTTGACATGAATCTTCACTAGACAACTCACAAAAGATGGAAATATGGTGAGCGTTCACATGAGTGAGGTGCACACCAGACTACATTAATGTGTTTTAAGCAAGAAGCAGGACCTAAGCACATTTCTGAACTTCCTGGCCACCTGCTACTGCAGTGCAGGTATAGTTAATTAGATTGGTGTATTGATGAAAACTAATGATACCTGGTCATCAGGCAAGGGAGAGAACATATTTACTGTGACCTAGGAAAGTGAGTCTCATTCTGTAATTGTCTGTAATATTGGCACTGTTAGAGTTTTCATCACTTAGTTATAGTCAGTTACTTTTAAGTCACTTTTACCAGGGCTATCAGTGTGTTTCCCAGTTTTACTTCCATTTATTAACTCCTCCCACACCCCGGCATGGTAAAGAAAGAGAATTCTTAGACATGCTTTATAACTTTTGCAACAAGATGTAGCGTACACATTTGACCACAAAGTGCTGTAGCTTTGTTGCCACTGGGCAGAAATAAGCTCCTTCACTAAGCTTTGTGGTTGCTTTAAGAAATATTTTTGCTGAAACAAGAGACTAAAATAATCTGTACGCACATATTTCATGGCACATGTTGATTTTGAACAGGGGTGCTGGAAGATACTGAAGGCTGGGGGGGTGAGGAGGCCCAGACGGGGTACTTGTGACCTGAAAAGGGCATTTTAACGCTTTTTCCAACAATAATAAATAATTACATATATGATATTACAGTTTACTATTATAAAAAGCATATACATGGTATGACCTGTGTCGCACGTCCTTCTCTAGCATTAATAACAAGCAGGTGGGGGGTTTCATTTAGATGCTCTAATACATAGAAACGCATCAGGATGGATAGCAGCTTTATAAAGTATGAACAGACTAGTTAACAGACAGACCTTATATACATATATGCTTACATCACAACAGCTAACTACGAAATGGCAGTCAGACTTGTATGGGCTCAGTATTTATACACTTGTGCAAGCCCTTGGATAGCTTTCACAATTACACGTTCTAGCAAATGTTTCTGCTGACATAACATTACACTTGGAGCCTGTATCAACTTTGAGCCCTATGGGTTTACCATTTATCCAAACAGTACAAAATACTTCATTCTTTGCCCTTAAATCTACTCCATTGACTGTTTCATGAACCATTGACACAGCATCAACATAAAGAGTAGGGTTGCAACTAATTGATTAACTTGTTTCTTAAAATGTTCCCTTTTAATAAAAGAATGTAGGCCTTTTGATTTACAAAATCTTTTGAAATTATTCCATTTATTGCATTTGTGGCATTGTTGACCAAAAGCAAAACATTTCTCCCTTTTAGACTCATGATTTCCAACACAGTTATGACAATTGGCAATGAAACTGGGTCGGGGCCCAGGCTTTGAGTTTTCTGACTTACTCTTATGCTTCACTGAGACTGTGCAAACTCTGGAATTTGCTGGAAAGTTCCGGGGTTTACCAGTGATTGCTGCAGGGGTTACAGTTGCTGCCTTGTGCTTGGGCCTGTTTATTTTAACCACGTGCAACATACTATCAACATGGTTTATAAACTTTATCACAGTGCCTTCTAGAGCTATTCCCATTTGTAAGCATATTTACGTGCTTTTCGTATATCTGACAAATCTCAATGGCTTTATTCAAAGTTAAATCACTGTCACAAAGCAGAATCTTTCTCACACCATCATATACGTCTGTCCTTCCTTTATCAGCTCATCCCTTAAATCACCAAATCTGCACATTTTAGCTTTATTTCTCAAGTCAGTTATATATGCTGCAAAAGTTTCTCCAGGCTTTTGATCCCTCATGTAAAATAAGTGCCTTTCCATTGTAACATTTGTCTGGGGATTACACTTTTCTCTAAATTTACTTTTTAAGCACTCTGGGTCCTCCCTTGACTCAGCTGGTACAACAATATGACGGTTTTACCCCTCCTGTATAGGCAGCAGGTGCATACACAAATGAACATTCCCTTTCTATGGCTTCTGACCCAGCTAAATTAAGCAGAATAAATGCCTTTGTACAGTCATCTTTATCAGACAATGCAGCTTGTATGAAAATGTTGTACTCTTGGTCAAACACTCTCTGGTTCTCTGCAATAGTACTGTCAAAAACAAGTGCAGTGGGTTTTCAAAATCTATCTGCCATGCCCACAAAGTATACACAAACACACTAAAAATATGGCCCTTGTAATTATGTATGAACAAACTGTTCTGTGGGTTTGCAACAACATTCAAATGCACAATAAACTCTTTGAAGTATTGTACTTTGAGAAATATGCTCTGTAATGGCTGTACTTTGTGAAATATGCTCTGTAATGGCTGTACTTTGTGAAATATGCTCTGTAATGGCTGTACTTTGAGAAATATGCTCTGTAATGGCTGTACTTTGTGAAATATGCTCTGTAATGGCTGTACTTTGTGAAATATGCTCTGTAATGGCTGTACTTTGTGAAATATGCTCTGTAATGGCTGTACTTTGTGAAATATGCTCTGTAATGGCTGTACTTTGTGAAATATGCTCTGTAATGGCTGTACTTTGTGAAATATGTTCTGTAATGGCTGTACTTTGTGAAATATGCCTTGTAATGGCTGTACTTTGTGAAATATGTTCTGTAATGGCTGTACTTTGTGAAATATGTTCTGTAATGGCTGTACTTTGTGAAATATGTTCTGTAATGGCTGTACTTTGTGAAATATGCCTTGTAATGGCTGTACTTTGCAAAATAGCTTTACTGTAACACTGCACAAACATGCAAAAACTTTATACACTTCTAATAACTTGGAAATCTTTGCTTAATATGAAAATACATGATTTGCGAAGATGTGGTAGTTTCCTCATATTTTATTTGTTTTATGCAATTCGGACTTTATTTCAAACATTTTCCATAGTAATTCAAATAATTTTATCAATATCGTACATAGTTTATGTGAATATCATTTAGAGCTTTCTGTATGCCCTGTTTCATATTATGTGAAATAGAAAATTGCTGAGCAAGTTTTAATATCTGAAATTCATTTCTGACCTGTTTTGCGAAGTATGCACATTTTAGGGATGATCCACTCGTATATATTCCACCAGTTCTAAACAAGTGCCTTAAGTCGTTTTAGCCATGCTGCCTCTAACTTCATGCCCTTTGGATATGCCGGTTCTGACTCCATGTCCTTTAGACATGCCACTTCTGGCACCATGTTGCTTGTCCTTCTCTAACATTAACAACAAGCAGACGGGGGGGGGGGGTTGTTTAGATGCTTTAATATGTAGAAACACATCAGGATGGCTAGCAGCATCATAAAGTACAAACGAACCAGTTAACAGACAGACCTTACATTCATACATGCTTACATCTCAACAGCTTACTACAAAATGGCAGTCAGACTTGCACGTGCTCAGTATTTATACACTTGTGCAAGCCCTTGGATACCTTCTTAAAGGTATATATACACACATAATGATCTAAAACCTGTATATAATATCAAATGGAACTGAATTAAGAAGAATTCTTAGGAATTTCATATAAAAATTACAGATTAATTTACTGCTTTTCTTTATCCCATTCAATATCTGAGTGAAATATATATACTTTCATTTGAACACATGGTACATTGTTGACTCAGATAGCCTGTGTGCCAGGAACTTGGATGACTACATGAATGAGAAAGGTGAGTAATAAACAACATTAGTAAAATAGCCTGACTTCTAATAAACTATATTAGTAAAATAACCTGACTTCTATGTGACATTTAGCATTACAATATTCTACACAGTAGTGAACAACAACCGCAGTTACTGAATAGCAGGGACTCTGTAGTCTCAGTATGTTTCTGGTCATAGTCCTGTAATCCAACTGTATGCTTTACAGAAATAGACCAAAGCCCCAGAATCCATATATCTGCTTTGTCTGGTATGTCTCAGCATGAGGGGGACAATAAATGCAGATTTCTGAGCTTGATTAGAAAATAAAATGGACTCACACACACACACACACACACACACACACACACACACACACACACACACACACACACACACACACACACACACACGCGCGCGCGCACTTTCAGTTCTACTAGTATTTCAACTGCAGGCAGTAATAATACAAACATATTGAGTCACAGAAACAAGAAAAGCTTTGGATTATCAAAAAAATTGCTACAGAAACAATGTTGTTATCACAGTTCCACTTAAAAATACAACTACAGAAACAAAACCATTATCAAAGTTAAACTTTATGTAATTTGTAAAAGTACTAATGACAGTTTCAGCGCTGTGACACCAGCATCACTATGGCAGTACCTGAAAGGACAAAAGGCTGTTCTAAATATACAGTCATCTGATCTGCTGAATGGTCATGCAATGATACAGGAGTTGGGTAACAAAAGAGCAATATACTGATAATTGCTCAATACCAGAAGAACCTTTACCAGAGTTCTGGTTTATTTCAGTAAATATACAATGAGTTATCTCTTAACTGTTGAGCATTCTCAGCCTGTTGGTCCTTATAATACTGAATGTTTTTTTATGTGTTTAAATGCCTATCTGTGGGATTCATGGACAATCGTGTAGGATTCATGTAAAGTTTGCATGATGTTTATGTGTTAGCGTGATGAGCAGCAGCGCTAATTGCATATGCATACTGGTGATCATGCTTACATGAATACAGATAAGATATGCTCACCAGCAGTGTTGATGGTCAGGGAAATGTGCTGAGCAGTATGAGCACACAAAGTAAACAAGCAAGCTCACCTATGGGCACACCTGGCAAGTGTGCTTACACGGACAGCAGGAAGAGCTATATAAGGCAAATAATGCAAGCTGTACCAGGCAGGTAAAGTGTACTGGGTCTGAATTAAAATACTGAAACCTCACTTACGCGAATACCTAAACGCCGACACATAAATAGCGAACCGTGGAAATACCGAACGTCCTGATGCGCGAAATTCAAAATATCGAATTGCCATAGTTGGCCAACCCCTCCACCCACTATGTACTACCTACCAAACAAAATAAATAATCCACACTTTCCCATATCTACACTTCACCCATATATCCCATATCCTAATCAAACATTCACTACACACAAATGTATCTAACTATAAACAAACAACACCCAACTATGGGAAAAGTATAATTTACATATACATTCAGCTACACAACTATATTACTATACATACACGTAACATAACTTTACTTCTAACTCTAAAGTAAAGGTTGCATGTATTACTATGTATGCACTTACCTTAACCCGCACCCTAACCCTAAGGTCCATAACTATTGCACACTTACTTTAGGAAGCTATACCGGATAAGGGCCAACTATGATAATTCGATATTTCAAATTTCGCGCTTCAGGATGTTTGGTGTTTTTGCGGTTCTCTATTTATGTGTCGGCATTTAAATATTCGCGTAAGTGAGGTTTCGCTATTTTAATATAATCCCAAGTGTACTGAGTGTACTGTGCACATAAGTGAAACATATGAGTACAGAAATAAGTAGCAGGGGATGTGAAATGGCAAGGGCAACTATAATACTTGGGGTACCTGACAGGAAAAGTGTACTGAGGACAATGTGCACAGAAATCAAAGAGATGTATATGGAAATATGTAAAAGGGGAGGCTAAATGTTCAAATTGCAGTAAGATAATTGATCTGACTATCCTTATGTCACAAAAACAATTTTGTGATAATGAAATTTTGCAATACGTATGTCATACCAATCAATGGTGGTCACACTTCCTGAGCAAATACAGGTAAATAAAAGCAGACATGATAAAACAAAAATCACACCACAAAACTTAGAAAAATAAAAAAAACAAACAGCAAATGCTACAAACAAACTCTTATTTATTAAAGTTAAGCGCTTTCGCCAGAGCAATGCCCAACTTCATCAGGTTCTGAGTTTGTTTGTAGCGTTTACCATTCGTTTTTTGTTTTTTTAAAAGCAGGCATGATATTATAGGATGACATTTACACAAATTAACACTGTGACAGAGGTGAATGACATGACATATGAATGTCATTGACATGTTGAGCTGAGATGACAGTCTGCAAGGACAGTATATATATATATATATATATATATATATATATATATATATATATATATATATATATATATATATATATATATATATATATATATTATGAGATATTTGCAAAATTTGCATTCAGTATAACATGTTGGAAAATAGTAATGCCTCAGAAGCCACAATCTCGTTTAGTTAGGATTGAACCCATTCACTGACCTGTGTATTAACTGTATACAATATAATATAAACCAAGCAACACTAATACTGAACAAGTGTTTAATAAAACAGAGCTTTCAGGTCAAACAAACCTTTCATCAGTGTATAGGTTCATAGGTTCATAGGATGGTACTAGGCTATCAGCCCTAGGGCCTATACAAGCCTAGCCATAACAATTCCCTGGCTCATTCTTCCCACACTATTTACTTCCCTGGACCCCTGTCTAGCAGGGTGACTGACGTGATCCCTGGGGTGAATTTCTTTCTCCCATCCAATCATCAAGGTTCCTTTTGAAGAGGGTCAAAGAGGCACTCTGCTTGACATGTATGGGCAGTCTATTCCAGAGTCTGGGGAGTCTCTGGGTCAGGAACCTATCCCTCCAGCATGTTTTGTTTATTGTGATGACAAGGTTTAGATCCCTGGATCGTGTGGCTCTGAGGGATTGGGATTTCTTTAAGTGTAGCATGTCCATATAAACATACTAACACATACTAGCCATATTTATATCATCAAAAATCACACAGCTATTTGTTTATGTCTTAATACGGATTTTAAAGAAACACTTTGATTTAAACCCAGTGATACATCTGCTCAAAGATGTATTATCCATTGATACTCCTTCATTTCAAGTTTATTATTTAGGTCTCCACCCCGCACATCTTTGTATTCTTTATATATATATGAATTGAAGGAGTATTAATGGATAATATGTCTTTGAGCAGATGTATTTTTTAAAACCTGTAGTAAGACATAAACAAATGTGTTTGAAATAGAGACCCATGCTTTTAAATTTTGATTATTGTTTTTTTAACCAGGATGTCAATTGTTTAATTGAATAATTAATGGCTATGTGTCTGACTAGAAGTCTGACTTATATAGTGTGAGACTACATTTTCTAGATGATGACATCAGTGTGGTGTGGTAGAGAAGATGATGTTTGGAGAAGGATCTGACATTGATGTGGACTCCCCCTGCAGTGTAAAATTAATTCCAGGCTACTGCTTCATTGAGGACATCAGTACTAAGGTCATATTTACACAACTCCATACACACACAAGTTGAATGCTGTGAGATTAGAACCCCCTGCCTATCTAGCTAGAGGAGACAGTACTTAAATGCAAGCACCACCACAGAAGTCTGACTTTTACACTGAGGTAGTGCAGTGTAGATAGGATTAGCTTCTCAGTCTGTGTTATAGCAGATATTCTGATGTTGATGGTTTTGTGCAAATCCATATTTGTTGATGACGGTGTCAGTGCAGTGTTGTGATCAATAACACATATATTCTCCTGATTTATGTCAGTTATGTTGTCATTAATGTCTACTGCAGAACTAAGAGTGACATGTACCTACCTGTCTCGTGTATATGAGACACACATACTTGTGAAACACAGGTTGGACAATGAATCATTCATGATCATCAGGTTATGATGATGGTATGTAAACTTTAATGAATGGTACTGATGTTAGCAATGGTATGTGCTCATGTATGGGCAATGTGAACTGTCAATACCAAGCAATAATGAATTTTCCAATGCAGGAGGCATAAAATGATGATTTCTGTGCTTCAAGGCTGTATGCTTTTCTATATCATTTGTTAAGTGTCAGTGCTGCAACTGTCCAGAATTAAGTGGTCAGTTGACCACACAGTTCACTGCATTTCACATTAGTGCATTAAACAATTTCCATGTAATGAAGTAATAAAATCTAGTAGCAATATTTTTTTTTGTTCCAAATCTCTTCCTAAAGCGCAATGCTGAGAAACTTATTTGTGCGGATGTTGGCAAAGTATTAGCACATGCGTAATTATAATTTGATGTGTTGAACTGGGACTGTGAAGTACTAGTGTTTAGTAGCATTCAGTGCTGCTCTGCGTGTTGTATTATACATTTCCATGTTAGCACCAAAGCTCAATTCAAAAATGAAGTGTTCTGCTTGCCTTCCCCATTTGTGTGATGTTAGGCTGCAAGCAAACAGTGTTTGCTGTTGAAGGAAAAACTGAAAGACTTTAATTTGGTTTATTTTCTGATAGTGCATCTTGTTTAAGCACTCTTATAAAAGGACTACTGTGGGTAATAGCAACAACTGACCAGGTTTTGCCATAGGTCATGAGCAGCTATTCGCAGTCACTCGGCATTAGTGTGTGATGCCAAACTCTGTGCAAAGGCTGATGACAAAAAGTGAATGCTTTATTAGGGGCCATTTCTGGACATGTGTGATTCTGATTTTATTTTTGACCAGATTAAATGTGTGAAAAAGGGGTTGATAGGAAAGTGGTGAAAATGGGGGACAAGCAGATGTGAGGATATAGGGGAAAAATACAGGAATTTGCATGAAGGTAGTGGGAGAGAATGATATGTGTGCACTTCTCCACATTATAAATATAAAAGTGAAACAGAAACCACAATTTGCTGAGTTTGGACCGTCACCACACCAAAGGTAGGTGACAACAACAGAATAATGTTGTACAGCCAACTGTACCAAATCAAGTGTGTCAAGAAGACACGTAAGTGACGCGAAGATCTATGTATGGGTTGTTATTTTTTTAGGGGAGGGGGACAGGTTCCCATTTGTTTATTTTTTTTAACTTTCAAAGAGAGAGGAATGTTGGGGAAGGAAGGGGATTAGGAATGTCAGAGCCAGGTAGGAAGGTTGGTTCCTTATTACAACCTCGAAGGTGCACTTACCCGAATACGTAAACACCGACACATCTTCATCGAACCATGAAAACATCGATCGTCCTGAAGCACGAAATATGAAATGTCCAATCATCATGGTTGGCCCTTCTGCGGTATAACTCCGTAAGGTAAATGTGCGATAGTTACGAACCTTAGGGTTAGGGTGTGGGTTAAGGTAAATGCATAGATGGTATTGAATGTGAGATTTAGTGTAGGGTTAGAAGTAGGGTTTTGTTAAGTGTATGCGTGTGGATTATTTATTTTGTTTGGGTATAGCTTCTTAAGGTAAGTGTGCGATAGTTACGGACCTTAGGGTTAGGGTGCGGATTAAGGTAAGTGCATAAATGGTGGTATATGTAAGATTTAGTGTAGGGTTAGAAGTAGGGATTAGTTTAGGGTTAGAAGTAGGGTTTAGGTTAGTGTATGTATGTGGTTTGTTTAGTTTGTTTGGGTAGGTAGTATGTAGCGGGCAGTGGGGTGGGACAACTATGATGGTTTGAGTTTTTGAATTTTGCAGTTTAGGGCATTTGGTGTATTTGCAGTTCGCAGAATATGTGTTGGTGTTTATGTATTCGGTGACTAGGGCTTTTGGGCTTTCAATATAGACCTAGGAAAGTTAGGTGAGAAAGCAGGTGAAGACATACAGTGCAAACAAGACAGACAAGGATGGTGATAGACAAATGGTTGGGTGACATCATGACTGGGAATGGGTAGGGGCATCAGTGGCACACTCCTGTCAAACCTGAGAACAGTGTGAATCTAGTCCCCCCCCCCCCCCAGAACAGGCATTACTGTCTCCTGTCTCAGTTTTCTGTGTCAGTGCTCAATGTGGCATCATATTGGCAATGTGATGAAGCCCCTTTTCTACACTTTTGGTCACCGAGGCCCCTTTCCATTATACCCTCCACCAGCCCTGTCAGCTCTTGGCAGGTGACAAAATCCCCACCTCCACCAATACTACTCCCAAAGGGTACTAGTGCACCATCTGCTGATGCAGAGCTACCTGAAAAGGATGGGGCATGTAAAGTAGGGGCTATGGATGCAGTGCTGACAGTTTGGGACCCTGAAGTTCTGGGTGTCAGTGCTGCAACCTATGGAGGGATGGTGGGCCAATCCACAGAGGTCGGTGTACCTCTCTGTGCTGCATGTCAGTTCTTGTAAGCAGAGATGTATGACAACAGAAGACTTTTATGCTATAAAATATCCCCCCCCCCAAAAAAAGAAAACAAATTGAGAGAGAAGGGGTGATGTTAGACAAAAAAAGAGATGGATTAGATCCATGGCATATCACATGACTATATAATTTCAGAAAGTTCCCAGTAATGATTCTCCAGTCTGCACACCTTTGCCACATCCAGGTATGATGGAAAGGTCTTACTCTGTTGTGCCATTAATTAGTTGTGCTGCTATGATATCATAAGTGCAACTATTTATATAAGCATTGCCATATTGCATGTAGTTGCACTAGTTATTATACTTACAGTAAGACCTGATGCATATGTACCCCATGTCTCTCTGAGGTGAGTTAATCTCTCCTGGTGCACCTCATGGTTTGCTGCAATGTCTTCAGTATTTCAGTAGCGTTTGTATTACGCTCTCGAAAACTCAAACTGTTGACAGAGTAATAATCAATACAAAAATGTCGAAACCCCCAAACATCGAACACATAAAAAAACCCCCACCCAAACACAACACAAATTACTCTATACAGAGGGGCAAGCCACCCTGCACCCCCCACACCCCCCGCTACTTAAATATACCAACTCTGAGATCGCACAACATTGCAGTAAATGGAAATCTCCCCTTACAGAGATTTCTGTTTACCCACGCGATGACTTTCACTTTCGACATTTTGGGCTGACAGAATCAGCTTCGATATTGTCTGCCTTCGACAGGGTGAAGTAGACCCCTTCAGCACCTGCAAAACACAGAAGAAGAGAAGAAGAGGCATGAAAGCAACTTTGACTGGGTACTGTATTCTGTATCATGTAACCAGATAGGTCAATATGCTTAAACAGCTGAGGGGTGTGTGCAGTTATAAAGTCATCCTCCCATTAGCTAAAGAGCTCCTTCTTGTGCTGTTTTAGGTCACTATAGTCATGACAACAATTCTCTCCAGTGCATGGGATGCCAGTTGCATTGGACACAGCCTTGGCTACTCTGTTCCTGGCCTCAGTCTTATACTGAGACCCAGTATAGTCCCCATGATGTAGCCTATGGCTGTAGCACTTCACAAGGAGTGCCATAAAAATCCTGGACTCAACACCCCACCTCTGTGCTCTAAATTTAACACCATCATCTTCCTCACCAGACATATCTACAGAAGTCAAACAACTCTAAGCATAAATTGGTGCTAAATTACACTGTCACATTTATCAGCTAATGCTCAAACAACGCACAACTATGCCAATTGCATTTGCACAATGGAAAGCATAGATAGACATTTCCAAGCAAAAGGAAGGTATTTTAACAAACAGCAATGAAGGTGTGAAACATGGCAGTGATATTTGCCACGTGTGATGCTCAGCCTATTCACACTTTTTCAGATGGTCAACACTGACAGGCTCAGTGTCTTTAATTATTATCCTTGGTGTTTTGGAGGTCAAATAGGATGACGTGGCATATGACTTTACACACTGTAAAACATTAGTTGACCAATAAATTTCAATTAAGGTGATTATTTTCAGTGCTACAGGAAAACTCCCTTTCAACCATGTTCATTACAAATAAACTGCATTCAGTATGAATGGAGATATACTTAAGATATGCCTGTATGTATGTGACTTTAGGAAGTCTTCTGAAATGCTTTGCTCTGAAAGAGTCATTATTACTGTTTGTGAATGTATGTTAGCTGGGTGGAGTTTCTTAAGCCGATTAATACACGTTGGAGTAAGATACATACATACTTTCCTACACGTACTGTCTTAAACACAGAGGTGGGCTATGTGAGGATAGAAGATACTTTTCAGTTCAGTATTCTGCCCATCATAGAAATGCAAGTGCATTTTTAATTAATTATCATAATGATGCTGCTTAAACAGTAATGCACACATTCAGCTGTGTTTCATAACTAAATCATTAATTAGATGTGCTACTAACTAAAATGTATTTTTCAAAGCTTTGAGACATTTCTTGAAATAAACCTAATTATGATAGCCATTTGTATGTAGTGTTACGTTCCTAATCAAAGGAGACTGCATTCTGACACCCTTGTAAAAGTAAATGTTATCTGGGTTTGAAACCTGGATCACCTGGGTTCTTTCTGTAAAGTCAATGCATTTATACCATGAGACAGCTTCACAGTTGATGTCCGTGCATTGCCGCTAAGCATATTTGCGCTACAGAAGGGTGCCCAAATAAACTGCTTCACTTTTTTTCTTAAGCAGGTAATGTTGATGCCTCACTGTTTAACAGTGGTCAACTGCACAAGGCAAAAAATAGAACAGAAAGTATATGATATTCTGATGAAAGTAAATCATACATCTGGTGTAATACTTTCCATAGTCCCTTCACACTGTCTGGATTGGAACCCCAAAGAAACTCTACTGAGGGGTCAAAGGACTGCATTGACATCTTCTGCTACAGAGACAGGTATACAGAATTTGTACCTCACTCATTAGAAATACTGCGCATTGGTGCCAGAACTTTTTGCACTTAAGGAGTAGTGAAATGAGATTGTTCACTCTTTCTTTCACTTGTGAGACATGTTTGCACTCTGCTAAGCAGTGCAGAAATTACAGAGAAAAAAAAACATGTATAACAATTTATATTACACACAATACACACACTGCATTTTTACATCTGCTGCAAACATTGCAAACAACATGGGGCATCAAGCTGGATTTAGGCTTTGTAACCTCTTTCCTGTTTCTTTGCACGGCAGTGATACTTTCATGAGCTGCTGAATTTCTTCTCTTATTGCTGTTCAGAGTGCTGTAGCAAAGCATACCTTGCCACTCTAAAGTGTAGTACTGATGGCGCGAAAAATTAAATTTCTGAGTTTGAACCTTGGGCAGTCAACTCTCATTCAATACTTTGAAATGCTACCGATCATCAGTGCACTTTTGCCGAAATTAGCACAAATGAAAAGCAAAAAATAAAAAATAAAAAATTGCCAGACTGAACAAATATTGGGGAATAACAAAAAGGCAAGATTGTGAAAATTCCTAGATCTGTGTTTGTTGCAACCTGATCATATTTTCAGAAAATATACATTAACTTTGTCAGACAGCACACTTTCTGGAACAGAACCCTTAACTCATTACAATAACAGCACATGCTCTGTTTTTTATCCCTCTTTGCCACCAACACATGACCAGAATTTCTTTGTCATTTGCTTGAACATGTCTAGATCAATGGGATATTGACAAATAGTTTACTCTGATAATAGCCAACACCATTTTAATGTCATGTTACCAACACCGACTGCTATTTTTTCTCTTAATTTTCTGAGCATATTCCTCTTCTCTCAGCTTAACTACAAACATGCAGTGTCATGGCCAATTCTTTACATCTTTGTTTGAATGTATAGCATTTCAGACAGAGTTTCAGCAAAGGATGGACAGTGTGCACTTAGTAAAAGGATGTCAGTGTTAAGATTGTTGTCATAGCTCTCAAGGTGCTTAAGCCTTTTTATTATAAATCTACTCTGCATGATACAAACACTTCAATGAGAACATTCACTTTAGTATTGCTTGTTGTTCTAGTCAGAGCAATCAGAAATAGTTGCAAGCCATTAGCAGCTAACAATTGTGAGTGGTCCTCCCTGTAGTCCTAGGGCATGTGTATGCAATCACTTAGCTATCTATATTTGGTGCATTCTGACGTGAGTTACTGCCTCAATAGTGTGGGTGGCTCATTGGATAGGATGAGTGACACACTGGATCGGGCAGTGTCTGTGATGGTACATCTGTGGGGGAGGGCTTTCATCCTCATGTCTTTGGTGTTACCCTTGACTTACTGTATCCCCACCACCATGTGAGAATGATGATGACGGTCCATGGGCTTTGTTCATTTGGGTTTGACTTAGGGTTGCGTATATGTCTGATGCCCAGAGTGGGCAGGTACAAGAGTAATAATATGCAGGTAGTTATCTTCTTACACATTTGTTCATAAACCACAGGTTCCACACTTACCTTGACATTACTGCAGTTATGAATCATTTGCTTTGGGGCTATATCTGTCTGATGCTATCTGTACACAGGCATTACATGGGTAGGTAATGTTTGTGGACATTGGATGTCATCACTTTTAATGTTTGTATGTGCTTAGGTTGTTATTTGTATTCCTTTACTAGTGAGTGTGTTTGCTATCCTTGCCTCTTAGCCAGGGCAAGGGCATATTGTGCATGCCTACGTCTGCTGGCTACCTCTGCAGCTGGAGGTTCTCCTTCAGAATCCTCACCTGTATGTGCTGGAGGTGCTGCCCCTGCCTGCGGCCCAGGAATGTGTGGTCCTGGCCCTTGCCATTCCTGTTGCAGCTGTTTCCTCAAGATGATGTTGTGCAACATGGCACAGACTGTCAGAATTTCTGCACAAGTGCCTGGGTTGTACTGCAGGGCACCCCTGATGTGCCTAGACAGCAGAAATGTAACTTCAGCATGCCAAACATATCTTCTATGATGTTTCTAGTTTGAGCATGAGCATTGTTGTATCTTTCTTCTGTGGGTGGGTGTGCATTTCTGATGGGTGTCATGAGCCAGGTCCCCTTCAGATGGTCGACATTTCAGAATGTCAAAGACCATATGATCTGACATTTGAAATGTCGACCATGTGGAACTGGCATCTGCAAACAGTGCGGAATGGAAAGATTTCCATCTTCCGCACTGTAGTGAGATCTTGGAGTTGATATATTTATGTTCCCGAGGGGGTGGGGGGGGCGGAGCTCCTCATGGGGAATACAGGGTGACGGTAAGGTTTTGTTGTGTTTTTTTTTTGTATGGTCGACATTTCAAATGTCGATCATATTGTCTTGGTCATATGGTTTTTGACATTCTGAAATGTCAGCCATATGAAGTAGACCCCATGAGCCACAGTTCTAGTACTTAACTTACATCACGCAGGAGATAGCCTAGTGGAACATCACCCCAGAAAACCTTGTGTACAGGTGGGAAGTGTGCCATATGTGTGAGTCATGGTTACAGGCTGGGTTACTTGCACAGACACTGAGGATGACTCTTTGGGTATTACAGATAACCTGGCAGTTGACTGAGTGGAACCCCTTCCTGTTCATGTATGTCCTTTCCTACTCACCAGGTGGGGCTTTTATTTGGAACAAATACCATACACAGACTGTCTCAAAAAACTCCAGCTCTACTCCATCACATATCGCTTACTCAGAGGTAATCTCTGCCTAACATACAAATCTATGTCAAACCCAGAGCTGTTGGACATGCTACACTTAAAGAAATCCCAGTCTCTCTGAACCACACTCTCCAGGGACCTAAACCTTGTCACCACAATAAACAGAACACGCTGGAGGGATAGATTCCTGTCCCAGAGACTTCCCATACTCTGGAACAAAATACCCATTCATGTCAAGCAAAGTTCCTCATTGGTCCTCTTTAAGAAAAACCTTGACGACTGGATGGGAAATTGAAAATTCACCCCAGGGATCACTTCTGCAGCACTGCTTGACAGGGGGCACAGGAAAATAATTTTCTTGAGTGGCGAAAGCCAGGGAACCTTTTTGGCTAGGCTTATATAGGTCCACGGGGCTGATAGCCTAGTACCTACCTATGAATCTACGTGAGTGCAGTCTATGAGCCCAGGACTTCAGGGAAATGTGCTACAGCATAGAATTCCTGCATTGTTCTTGTTCTCTCCCCTGGTTTGTGTGGGAAATAGATGTACTCCCTTGCATGTTGTATCATAGCATTAAGATATTGATGAAATATTCTGGAATCTGTGGCCTATGATACCTCTAGTATATTCCCTGTGGGTCTCTGGAATGTTCCAGTACCTAATATCCTTAATGCTACACATATCTTAGTTTCCACTGGTATAGGTTCTCCTCAATTTGCCCTAGGTCTGAAGTGGGGCAGCAGAGGTTGCAGATTTCCTGTAATGTTTTCCTATCAACTGTGTATTGCTATACTATATCAATATCATGCAGTCCATGATATGTTAAATAGGGTCTGAACACCTTTCATCTCTTTGGACAAGGTCTATTAGAAGCACCAGCAGCATAGATTTGAGCCTGTTGCACCTACACATGCAAGAGAGCAGTAGCAGCCCATAACATTACTATTTTTTCTAAGTGTGATGGCAGCTGTATTCCAATAGGATTTGGTGTTCATGGCAACGGGATGCACCATCTCTACATGGTTACTTTGTCACTTCCTGAATAGCTCTGCCATCTTGGATTAGTTAATTAGCGCATAATTCAGCTGCTTATGTTTTCATTAGCATACTGTGCTGTTTACCTTTGTTTGGCAGTTCTATATGATGTGTATAGCCATTTAAAGAATACAAAATAGTGCACAATCGTGTGCATGTTGTGGCATGATGCTCACACAATAGCAGTGTGGAAATTAGCTTTTCATGAATTCAGCCCTATATCTTCCAAATATTTCAGTTATTCAATAAATTTTCAGGGAATTTAACTTTCCAAGAAAGTGACCTATAAGATATAATTGAACTGGGTTCCAACCCTCAAAGACAAAGGAGTAGCTGTACCTTGAATTTTAATTGGAAAAAAATAAAAATTATATGTAATTTTTTATGCCTCAACAAATACAATTTATTTATCTGTCCATCCATCCACCCATCCATCCATCCATTCTTTTTTGACTGTGTTAGTTTCCTTAGGCTAGGGGTAGACCAGAGCTGTTATTCATACTACTAGGTTATACTTGGCAGTGGCACCAGGGAATTAATCCGTCCATCCTTTTTTTAACTGGGTTAGTACCCCTAGGCTAGCAGCCTCTTTTCAGGGTAGACCTGAGTTGGTATTTATACAATTAGGGAAAACTTGGCCAGGACACTAGAGAACTTACTTTTCTCTTTTTCCAGTACATGCTGTGGTTTTTTTTTATATCTAACTGAGCTACCACCAGGCTCAAGCAAATGAAAAAGAATTAACCGATCATTTTAACCCCAAAACACATTCCTTTCAGTTCTGAAATCACACCAATGTTCCGATATTAAACATGTTTTTATTGCTTTTGTTTATTTTATTCTGAAGATAAACACTCCAAAAACTAATAAAACTAAAGAATGCACACGGGAGATAAAGCAAGACTTGAAAAAGTCATGAGTATGATTTTATGACATACATACTTGTAGACACTAATACTATACAGGGGTTAGTGCCGGTATGGTATTGTTGAACAATAGTTTTTATTCATATACATATATACCTAAAAAATATCTGCAGAGAAGCACACGATACAATGTGGTTGTAAAGGTATTTTATTTTTCTGTATCTGCCTATAGAAGATGTAACTGTTTAACCAAGATGGTGTGATTTTAATCATGAGTAGTCATATGACTTCACTTCACAATAAAAGGAAGTTGTTTATAGTGTTATTTTATTCTGAGGAAGTCTAAGGTGTAATACCGACAAAAGCGCTAAATTAAACTTTTTGAAGTCTTGCTTTATCTCCCGTGTGTGTCCTTTGGTTTTATTAGTTTTTGGAGTGTTTTACTTCTCAGTTTGTGGTTATAGTGGACAATACCTGTGTTGATATACAGACTTCAGGTTCTACACATGGGTTAGTTAAGTTTATCAGGAACCTTTCAGCACTAATAGAAGTGCTGACACAACAACTGGTTGGATTTGGAAGGAATTTAAATCCAACACCCACAACCTTTGGAGCTAATAGAGATCTGGGTTTGCAGGTTATGCAAGACACTCAATTTTCCAAATTACATTGGGACAGAGGAGTCCCATTAACTTCAATCAGGCAGAGATGAGTTCACCAACTGGCCGGAACATTGGTATGTGGGACAACAACACCATGTCCACCATTTGGGCGGATTTGCAAGAAAGCTTTTGTTTATCAGATTGGATACACAACGGACATGATTTTCAATTTATGGATACTAGCAACAGGGCTTTCCATGGCACCTGGGACCAACAGTTTAAATTTTTAGAAACGGAAGTAATGAAACTCCATAAACCACAAGTGGAGAACAGCTATCTAAGGGATTGCCTTAGGAGAGAGCAAGTTCCAAAGGGCCTGAACTCACGGAAATTTCCTAATTGACTAACCAGTGGGCCTGACCTTCACAGAGAGCTGGTAGCATTGTTTAATCACCATGGATGTGAACTTATGGAAGCTCTGGTAAGAGATAATGACAAGAAGTTTAATACTTAAAAAATGTGAATTGTGGGAAAAGTATATGCAGAGCAGGAACGAGGTTTAAGCAGCAGGATTTGAATGAGCTATGTAGTGCTTAACTGATAATGACTAGAATGTTTATAAGTGATTAGTAATGTTTACAACTACAATTGTTTCAATGGTGTCTGTGATGTTTACAACTAAAGTGATTTCATTTTGTGTTTTTCATTTATATAAATGTAAGCTTGCCTTTGTCACATGTGGAAATTTAATAAAGATGTTGAAAAAAAAAGAGAAGTTTAATGCTTTGAAAGATACAGTTAATGTACTTAATGAACGTATTAAAGCGATCTCTGTTACACCTCAAAACTTAACGAATACAGAGCTTTATTTGTAAATGTTGACCGAGCCGTAGTTAACATTAAATATAAAAAAAAAGCAAAAAAATTGGAAAGGGATAGACTTGAATACAAGGTGGTTAATGCTTACCCTGCACCTAAAGGTTTGAACTCTAACAAGCCTTATGATGGGTTGAATTTTAGTTTTGAAAAGGGGCATGTGGTTGACTACAACAAATCAAATGACATTCAGAATGAGAACAACAATGAAGGTGCCCTTTTAGGGGTAACCCACAGGAGATCAGAGAGGTTACAAAACCAGAGGCAACAAGTCCTCAACACCATCCGAATGAATCACGAGACCTACACCAATTCATACCCCAACCAGGGAAGGACATCTCGGGGGAGAGGGACAGGGAGGGGAAGGGGGATGGCGCGAGGGTTGAGATGGCAAAGAATTGTGATATTATTAATGCCAATGATATTAACAATGACAATGGTCTGTGTCAAATTGTTTATAATGAACATTGTGATTTTAAAATCTACAATTTAAGTGGACACACTGTTACTGTGGAATGGGATAATCTGTTTAAGAAAGGCCTAAATTTTGTACCAATGCGTCCAGCAAATATTGAAAGGACGTTATTAGATCTTAAACTGTATGTTAGAAAATTGAATTTTCATTTTTTTCTTTGAAGGGGATGAACATACTAACCAGATAGAAGGTTGTAAAAAAAACCCAGTGTTTTTAATCCCCCTCTACATCCAGTTTTACACCTTTTTGAAACTATGTGTATGAATGATTTTAGACAAATGTTGACCAAGAGGGTAGAAACGACATTGAATTTGATGGGGGGTGAGATTCCTCTCTTGAACAATATAGCCAACAACAAGTCCATTAGGGTTATGAAACCCGACAAAGGGGGTGAACTTGTTGTAATGGACCATCAGCTATATGTGGATAAAATGTTAGTACTTTTGTACAGTGAACATTAGAGGAAGTGTCTTTAAACGAGCTAAATATAGCCTATAGACACATAGATATTGTGTTAAATGACTTCTTACTTGACAACCAGATCACTACTAGTGAATTACACTACCTCATGCAGACCTGTCTCCAGATACCAGCTATTTTTGTATACTGAAAATCCACTTACTGATCCCCCATTATATTCACTGTAGATGCCAAGGCATCAAAAACTTTGACTATGGGCAAATTTGTGGATTTTCATTTAAAAGGGTCCCTTTTAAAATTCCAACATATAATAAAAGACTCTTGGGACTGTTTAGGAAAAATTAGGAGGGAATTATATTCTGATCGATTGACCTTTATTACCATTGATGTAAAAGACTTACTCACCATGATCCCACACGATGAGGGAATAGAGATGTTCTATGATTTCCTATGTAACAACTAGCCTAGGGCACCAGAGATTTTTGATATTCAGGGTACTAATGGAGTTGATTCTAGAAAAAAATTCATTACTTTTGACAATCATTTGTTCAGACAAAAAACAGGAGTAGCAATGTGTGTGCCCCCATTTTTGCAAATATAGTTTTAACTCAATGGGAAGGTACTACAGTCTTCCCCTCTGAACTCTTTAGACCATGTAAATTCTATGGTCGGTACCTGGATGATATACTAATTTTTTGGGGAAGGTACCTGAGAACAGTTGGATGAATTTTTCCAGTTCCTTAATTTGAGTACCTCCTTTTTCCAGTTCGCCATGGAGAAAAATGATGAGATGGTTCATTTTCTAGATCTCTCTATTGCCAAGGATAGAATTCTCCAGGGTTTTACATCGACATTATACAGGAAACCGACCTACTCTAAGTCCCTGTTACACTTTGAGAGGGGGCATTCAGTATATCAGAAAAGGTCTCTAGTCAAAGGCCAATGTGTGGGATTAGCACGCATGGTCAGTGACATCAACACTTTTTGTGAGGAAAGGGCTACCTTGAGGGAGATGTTGGTCAGGAGGGGTTACCCGGTTACCTTTATAGACCCAATTTTGGATGAAGTAACAAGGAAGAGACAAGGAGGACACTTTTTTCCACTGTTAGGAACACTCAAACAGTTGTGCATTCAAGCTAGTGAACCCATGACTCCTGAAGTAAATACTTCAAAACCTTTTAACAATGCAATGGTGTTGTCCTTTAATTCACAGTTTTATGATATCAAGGACATTGTTGCCAAGAATTGGGTCATTTTTAGGATGGAAAATGATTATCTGTAGAAGATGGGTGACAAACCTGTAGTTGTATGTAAAAAAGATCTTTGTTTCAAGAATTTGTTAGAAAGAAACAAAGAAGAGAAAAATAGTAACAAAACAGGTGGGATGAAAAAATGTGGGCACTGTTCACAGTGTGACTACATTTTTGAGGGTGAAATTGTCCAGATTGTTGGGTTTGGTAAAATCACCTTAAAACATAAATGTAATTGTTGTAGCAAAGCTGTAGTACACACAGCTGTATGTCAATGCTGTGGTCGATTTTACATAGGAAAGACCATTAATGCGTTTAGGAAATGTATTTAGCAACATGTTTATGATATACAAAAACAGAACTTGAACAACGTTTTAGCAAAACATATTTATGACTTTCCTGGAAACCATTTAAAATTTTCAGCTATTGACCAGGTCGAAAACAATATGAGAGACGGTCCTGTTGATTTATTGTTAGAATATAAGGAGTTAATGTGGCAATTGAGAGTTAATGCCACCCATCCCCCTGGACTTAATGAAGTTGTTTCTATTTCTAGTTTTTTAAATCTTAAAGCTGAGTTCCATCTATAATTGATTTCATTAGACATTTCTTACAGGTACCTTTTGACAGGTACTTATATGAGGTTAAACTTTGTAAAGTTTTTATGTGTGTGGGTGTGTTTGATTGTGTATGAATATGATTTTATGACACACATACTTGCACACACTAATATCTGTTGTACATTAATGGTTGGTTAAGGCACCACTGGATTTATTTTTCCTTGCCCATTTAGGGGTTAGTGACGGTATGGTATTGTTGAATCACAGTTTTTATTCATATACATATATAAAAAATATCTGCAGAAAAACACACGATACAATGTGGTTGTAAATGTATTTTATTTTTCTGTATCTGCCTATAGAAGATGTAACTGTTTAACCAAGATGGTGTGATTTTAATCATTAGTAGTCATATGACTTAGCTTCACAATAAAAGGAAGTTGTTTATGGTGTCATTTTATTCTGTGGAGGTCAAAGGTGTAATACAGACGAAAGTGCTAAATTAAACTTTTTGAAGTCTTGCTTTATCTCCCGTGTGCATCCTTTGGTTTTATTATTATTCTGAAGATAACTGAGAGCTACATATTTGTTTTAGCTGACTGTTTTATACAAATCACACTCTTATCAATTTACAAAGGGCATTCTGGCCTGAATGCTACATTAACTTCATATGGCAGTCACTTTAAGATATTCTTATAAAATTTTCAGGACAAGACCTCATGATAATTCCTCTCATACCTCTCAACTGTCCCGAATTCCTTGGTTTTTACCGAGTTTTGGGGTACAAATAATGGGGTGCCACGATTCCCGAGTGGCACCCCTTCATTTCCGATTTATTTGCACTTTTATTTTTATTTTTTTAACTTTTGCACTTCTTGTGCTGACGTCATCACGTGCGCAATGACGTCAGCACCACCAGCCTGTTGGAATGCTCCAAGCACGTATGTAGCACATATTTCCAGCTCTGGTTCAAATGCGTTTACAAGCGGGAGTCACCAGAGCCGGATAGGAGTTACAAGTAGTGTGATTTTATTTAGAAGAAGCTCGCTCGCTCTGGGGGATTTTATTTGGAAGAAGCTCGGGGATTTCAGTTTGCTTCGCTCGCTGTGTTATTTAGAAGAAGAGTTCACTCGACTTTTATTTAGAGGTAAGTGGTGTGTGTGTGTGTGTGTGTGTGTGTGTGTGTGTGTGTGTGTGTGTGTGTGTGTGTGTGTGTGTGTGTGTGTGTGTGTGTGTGTGTGTGTGTGTGTGTGTGTGTGTGACAGTTATGAAAAAGAAAAACATGTATGCTATCAAATAAAAGAAATGTTTCGCTACACTATGGGCCCAGTTTACAATGAAAAACTGTTCAACATGAGCTTCATGGCAATCACTTGTGCTGTGTCAACATATTATACTTATTTTAGTGTGGAGGTTAACATTGGTGCCTGCTTGTACTGCAGTGAAAATAAGGAAAATATATTTAAACTAAACAAATGTTTCAAAGGCAGCAGACGTCTGGTAGGAGTGGGGGAAAATGTAAGATGTGAATCCTTTCATCTACATTGCCCCCCTCTCAATTTTAGTAAATTAAGTGCCTAAACTTGGTGAAAAAAGTCCATTTCACTAGAGAAAATTTTAATTGCACAAGAGTAATGCATTGGTAAATATCTGGAGAATTAATATTCAGATATAAAGTGTGCATGTATTATTGTAGTAACAGTAAAGCATGAAGAAGAATGCTTATCTGTTTAACTATAAGTTGTGAAATGAAAGAATGTGAAATTATAAATACTAATACGATTTAAATGTATGGACACCTATCTGGCAATTGCTAATGCTCTTGATGTTATTATTAATGGCATGAAAGTGAATGCATTCTATAAAATTAATATAACTAAGAAGAAAATTGAGAGAGTTTAGATATAAAGTTTAAAACCTTTAGTTAGTGGTGGGCTGGTGTAATTGCTGGGAATGAATTATTAAGAATAAAAGTATAACACATAACTCCTATGATCCTATGATCCATAACTGGCCCTAATAAGGAATCACTGACTCTAATAGTATATGTGTTGGTAACTGGGACAAAATATAATAGCGAAGAGGTGTGTGGAAAATGGTATATGCCTGTTACCCTAAATTTGCTTCAGCTGTCATGATGAAATACTAAAAGAAAAGGGGGGAAATGAAAGAACTGTATCGTGCTACGCTATGGGCATAGCTGATAGTGAAAAAGCAGTGTTTGTGTATTTAAATACACGGCAGAAGTGATAAATCTATTTTAGGCTGTGGTACATCAGTGCAGCAGAAAAGTTTAGCACAGCAGAAATCTATTCAGTGTATGCATGCTTTAGCGATGTGTGTGTCTAGCCTGCCTTTTCAGAATACAGAAAGCGAAATATTCTGTTTAAGAGTAGCTGCAGCTCCATGAGAAATTTCTCTATTTAAGTAGCGTGGAAATCTCAAGTGTATATTAAGCAGCACCTTTTTTCTATCTCTCCCTCTGTATTTAAGAAAGTAAGTAGCTCCATATGTGTGTGTGTATTTAAGTAAGCTGCAGTCTGTTTTTGTATTTAAGTAAGTAGTATATGTATGTTTGGGGGGGCTGTGTCTGCTCCTCCGCTCTGTTTACAGAACTAAAGAAGCAGCTATGTTTTTTTCTGTCGGTCTGTATATTTAAGAAATCTGTGTGTTTGTAAGTAAACATTTCCATTTTTCTAAGTAATTAAGGAAGTAAGCAATGCATGCTTTAGGGGGGTGTCTGCTCTGCTTACAGAAATCTTTTATTTAAGAAATAGCAGCTCCATTTTTCTCTCTGTGTATTCAAGTAAGCAGCTCCATTTGTCTGTATATTAAGGGTAAGTGAGCTGTCTGTATATTTAACTCCCTCCAAAGAAGTTCTGGGAGTTTGCACTGTAACTTTGAATGGGCAGAGTCTATGCTTTTTGATAGAACCAACTTATGTCCTCATATTTCAAAAAAATGTATATTTCTGAGGAATCACAGGGATACTACTAATAAAGTGTGGCAACATCTTTAGCACAAACTATGTTTATAGAGTTAGTATTTAGGTTCTTGGTCTTAAACTGGATTTTATAAGTCATAATAAACAGAGAAATAAATATGTAATATTTTGTCAACAATGGTAAACATACAGTAAGCAGTATTTTGTGCATTCAGCTGAGTGCTCTCATGTGTGGCAATTTTGGCAAAGCAGTTCTGTCTGTGTTACTTGTTTGTTGAGATGTTTAGAAAAATATGTCATGTCTCCTAGGTGGGAACCAAGCATAGTTCCAGATTATGATGACAAAAGTCAGATATTGAGAACATGAACTTTGGATAATTCAAAGGAAGTAAAAGGCCAATAATTTGCCATAAATTAAGCTCATGATAATGAATAAATCTCTCCTCTACTACTCCTTCTCCCACCTTTAACCCACTTAGCAGGAGAGCAAAATGATCTGTTTAAGTCTAAGGATTGTCATTTTTTAAGATTTTTTTAATTTAAAATAAACTTCAATGTTTTATCAGCCTAAACTGCTCTTCTCTAATGTTAATAAGGTTACAATGAGCTGTTGTTGAGTGAGATGTTAATCCTTGCTCTGTTGTATGCACTGTTTCACCCTTGACTCCTTCCTTATTCCTTTTTATTTCAATGCTAATGTGCCTAATGTGCAACTGGGACACCTCAATGCTCTTAACACACCCCCTTTAAAGGGGCTTACCTGGTCAAAAAAAGTCCAAAAAAAAAACCTTTAAAAATCACTTTAAAAATTCAATTAAACAAAATACCTAACAAAATTATAAAATGATATGCTATAAAATGAGCTGCTATATTACCAGCAATAGGGTCCATGTGCTAAAGCCGCAATGCCTATGCAGCAGTAGTTAGTGGATCCTTCCATGAATACAGTCTTCTTCAAACACCGCCACAAATCTGTGCTTCAGTCAGTGTCAATCAGTGTTTGAAACTGTTTCCCTTCACACATCCTTGACAGTAATACCAGCTAAATCTCCCATAATTTAATTCATTGCCTGCTGCAGCTTTTTTTGCCTTGTTTTCAGCTAAACCTAAAAATTCTAACATCATTGCTTGAATTATGATTTTTGCCTTAGTTAATCTGATACAATCAGAAAGTTAATGCAAAGCTTGTTATTCTAGTAGATTTTGCTATGAAACTATGAAACTAAAAATCAAGATGAAACTGAAAAATAAGTAGCCACAGAGCCCATAAACAATATTCCACAAGTCTACATCAGTTATAATCTGTTTACTGCCACTGCCTTGAAGCAAAATGTTGATGTTTGAGTCATTCCGTCATCATCCTCCAAGCTTACTTCTACAAACTTCTATTTTACTTAAAATCTTTCCCCATTTCCTAGGCTTTCTTCTAAAAAGTAATAAAAAAATAATAGTTTTCAGATGACAGAATCGCCATCTTGAAAAGAAATTCTTTGCAGATAATTTGTGCTGCTGCTGTGAATGATGCCTGCCCCAGAGAGAGTACTGCCAGCCCACTGGGAGTGCCAGCCGCTTTGTAGTGTTTTGCCCCACCTCAAAAATTGCATAACACTCATTTCTAGTGAGTCAGAAGGTGTTGGAGAGTCAGACTGGATCAGTGAGATGAAGCAGATAGATATGAGATAGCTGCATTAGATATTCTGATTTTTAAACTAGTAAATTTTAATATTTTTGCATAGCTTAATATTTACATATGGCTTAAAACTTCTAATGGACTCCTTCTTCTCTCTGCCTCTTTCTCTCTTATTTATTTTTTCCATTCTTTTTCCATGTGTGTGTGTGTGTGTGTGTGTGTGTGTGTGTGTTTGTGAGTGTGTGTGTGTGTGTGTGTGTGTGTGTGTGTGTGTGTGTGTGTGTGTGTGTGTGTGTGTGTGTTTGCCCTTGCCCTGTGGTTCTGGCAACTAACAATTCAACCAACACAACCAACTGCATCTTCACTGCATAGAACTTAGAATAAGAGAATAGAGAAAAGGGGGAATGTTTATTCTTTGTTTATCATGATTTTTATGATCTACACATCTTTCATTTTATTTATTTCATTATATTTTTCTCCTGGAATTGTATTAGGTTGTCATATGCTTTAACAAAGAGCCATGAGCTTCTGTGTGTGTCTTAGTATGTGTGTATTGTGTTAAATGTTGGTGGTTCTGTCAGTCTGAAGTTGTGTAACTATAGCTAAAGAGGAGCAGTCAATACCATTTGTTCCTCTGAAGCTGTACAATCACACAAAGTAGTAAGAGGTGTGTGGTCACAACTTCCCCTCAAGAGGGGAGCAGGGGAGTGGGTTCTTTGGAAAACAGTCTTTTTTTTGTGCTGTTTGCTATAAGCTTTTATTTTGAGGAGTCTGATTTGATGGTATTGGAACCTGAATAAATGGTTTACACTTTAATAACTAGCTCAACTACAAATTCTACAAAAGAATGTGTGTGGTGGGATTGATGTAGAAGCTGATGCACCAACTGACTTTCTACAGTAAGTCAAAGTACTTTTTTTTACTTAAAAAGCTAAGGGGGTGGGACAGTACAGCAGGGATCAACAACAGGGGCAGGATGAGCCAGTCATGGCTCTGTTACCTTGCATCTACTCTATTACTGAGAATAACGGGTACAATTGTTGCTCTCTCTTTAGTTACTTTGTACAGTGATTTGAACCAAGTGGGCATGGAGGTCCCTTTAATGACTAGTCTAGTGAGTTGTGTACCTACTAAACTATATGGCAAAAAGGGAGACAACCCCCCACAACTGAGAACCAAACCTCTTTTATAGCCTTACATAACCGTATTTATTTATCTTTGTTTACCTGAATAATGCACTGATCTCAATGGATAATTTACAGGCACAGTCTGAGTGAATAGTATCACATACGAAAGGAACAAAACATATTTACAGATACAAGAATATGCTAAAACACACACACACACACACACACACACACATATATATATATATATATATATATATATATATATATGTGTGTGTGTGCATATACACATATTTACAGATGCAAGAATATGCTACAACACTTAGTTCAAGAAGCAGTTTATGATGTCAAAACATGGATGGAAAAATGGAATTATACTTGATTTTATGGATAAGATGCAGTCATAATGACTGAGATGGCTTATGCTACAGGGATAGTAGCATATCATTATTTGGAAAGATATGAAGACATTGTAAGAGGCGGGCAAGAATAGTCACAGGAAAGGATACCATAGGGAGAAGACAGAAAAAGTAAGACAGGTGTGCAGAGGGAAGAGGAGCAGAAAGGAAAAGTGTGAGAGAGATGCAAAGAGAAGGGAGAAATAGGATGAATGGGAGGCAGTAAGTAAAAGGATGACAAGATGAGATAAGGAAGGATGAAATAGGGATGAAGGGGTGTGAGAGAGCTGCAGGGTTCAAAAACGAGTGAGTGTAGCTGCACTTTGTTTGGGTGAAGAGGTGTTCCTTGAGCTGTTGTCTGAGGCCTGAGTACTTTTGGGCATCTCCGATTGAGAGAAGAGTGCAGTGCCATAATTTAGGTGCTAGGATGGTGAATGCATGGTCAGTGTGATAATGTCTAATTTTTGGAGATGGTAGGGTGGGTTGAAGTTGAGAGATACCCCTGAGATTATATATGGGGAATTTGGTGAAAAGTTTATGAGTGAGAGGAGACAATGTCTCAGGAGAAAGGGCTTTGTGAATTAATGATCCTAGTTATTAGTAAACCTAGACAAGCAATCCACCTGAAGGCACAAAAGCAAATTGCCAACAATGAAACAAATTATTCTCTTACATTTCTCTCAAGTATTTTTAGAAAAAAAAAATTGAAGACGTCCTCATAGCACTCTGCCTACAAACAGGATTCTGTATGGCACATCAAAACATTCCCCAGATGATTTTCTTAAAGAATTTAACAATCTGCTGTCAATAAAATCCACACCTCTACAAATCACAAGTTACTTACCCCACCTCCATTCATCCTCCTCTTCTACTTCAAATGCATACATCCAAAAAGAAGTCTCTGCTCTACATAAAATATTTCCACAGACACCCCTCCTGGATCTGACAACCTAAACTCCTGGTTCATATATCGCTGTAGATCACCCATGTCTTACACACACACACACACACACACACACACACACACACACACACACACACACACACACACACACACACACACACACACACACACACACACACACACACACACACACGCAGACACGCACGTGTGTGTGTGTGGGTCTACTTCTAAATTTCGAAGTTTCAAAACTTTGAATTTCTTATGCTTGAGACCATAAGATGGAAGTATTGAAACTTCAAACTGTTTAAATGGAGATTGCTGTACAGCGCAGAACGGTATATTTACCGTTTTCCTGTCTGTAGTGTGATCTTGGAGTTGGTATATTTAATTAGCAGGAGGTGTGGGGGTGCAGGGGGTCTTGCAGCCCTGCAAAAACATAAAAAAAAGATTTTCTTGTTTTTATTTTTTTTTTATTTAAATTTCGATCTTATGGTCTCCATTATAAGAAATTCGAGGTTTTGACACTTCAAAATTCAGACCTGTATATATATATATATATATATATATATATATATATATATATATATATATATATGGGAACACGGGGCCGGAAGCTCAAAAGGTCTAAACCCCAGAAGCTCGAATTTCAAAATCCCGAAGTACGGAGATTTTGAAGTAGCGCTTTTGGTGTTGCACTGTGTGAAGGGATAGCTGGAAGTTCAGGTACATATTTATGTTTAAGGGTTTTGGTTAGGGGCTTTAGTGTGTGTCAGTGTGTTTGGTTACTGTGATCAGTGTGTGCGAGGGGAATGTAGCTTGTATGGTGGTGTTTTGGGTGCAGGGGGGCTTGCCCCCCTGCTTGTATGTAGTGTAAGTTTGAGTGTTTGTGTGTTGGGGAAGCTCTGTGTATGTGTGTGTGTGTGTGTGTGGTGTATGGTTAGTGTAGTGTTCGTGATTTTAAAATTTGCACTTCTGGGGTTTCGGGATTGTCAGGTTTTGGCCTTATGATCTTGAAATTCTGAAATTCAATATTTCAAGATTTCGGGATTATAAAGTGAATCCATATATATATATATATATATATATATATATATATATATATATATATATATATATATATATACACATACATACACATATATGTGTGTGTGTGTGTGAAAAATCTATGCCTCATACAAAATATCATGCCATAAATTTTGAAAACTATTGTAACTAAACCATCCCAGAGTCCCAGAGCAAACCATCCTAAAATATGCCCATCACATCTGTCTAATATTCATCCTCCTGGCTCTGGGCAAATGTCTAAAAAAATAGTCTACACCCAACTCCTTCAATCGTATTCATCAGTGCCAGCTGCTCCTCCAAACAACACAGATTCTGGCCTAGCTGAAGTCTTATGACATGATTTCTATACTTCACTGATGACATCCTGAAAAACACTGGTAAAGGCCGCCTTACATGTGTTGTTATAGACCTGAGGAAGAACATTGACCTTCTCCTAAACTAATTAATTGAAACTGGTTTCAGTGCAGACTGCACTCCTTGGTTTAAAAACTTACTTCCTGATAGACACTTCATAGTTAAAATAGGATCCTCTCAATTAGAATCATTATAATAAAATGTGTACCAAAAGGATCCATTCTTGTCCCTTACTCTTCTCCATATTCATTTACAAACTTCCTTATGACCTCTCCCATCTCCCACTCACCCTCTATGCTGGTGACATGGTCATTTATTGATCAAGTCACTCACACCAACATTCAATTCTAACTCCAGTCAGATTCATATGAGCTCCACCAATAGCTCATAAACATTAACTACATTTCAACCCCTCCAAGACCAAACCATGCCTTTTGGAACTCCATAGAAATTCATCAAACAGCTGATTCTTTACCTATTTCTGACTTATGCAGCTGTAGCACTGAAACAACCTCCATCTTCAAAAACTTCGGATTATGGCATGATCACTATCTTAACTTCCATTTCCACACAATCAGTGTGAGAGCAAACTCCCCCCCCCCTTCTCAGCCATAAAATCTCTCCGTTTCTGTGTCAGTCAGCCAGATCCATCACTGGCAAAGGATATCCCCTTCCTCAGCTAGAATATGGACTACCCATAGGTTCATAGCTGTCTAGCAAGTTTATAACAATTGCCAGATTTGTAACTGGGTATGTTTTCCATACTCACCCTGTACAAATGTGTGCCTGTCAAACACACCTACCAGATAGACGTTAACCAGTATTGTATTATGATACAAGTTAAAATAGCTTATGATACACTCTACTTCCCAGTAAGTGCCTTGTCTTATGAAGCTGTATAGGATAGAACACTCCATCTTATAATCTTAGATTTGTTAGCCTGCTCTAAACAAAGACCCCTTCCCCATAATTAACAGTGTTCTGTCTCTCCTAATTCCTCTTGTAGTCAGTGCATTGCTTCCTAGTTCACTCCTTTTGCATAGTTCAAGATAAGAAAAGCTCACTAGTCATGCCTGTATCCCTCCTCTACTGTGCACTCTGTAGCTAGTTAAGATGAAAAAAAAGTATACAAATTAATTTTTTTATGTGGCAAATGCTGTAGCATGCGTAATCTCTCTCTTTTGTGTTTCTTGTAACTGTCTGTTCTGGTTGTTGAGTGGTTAAATATCTGTGTCACAACTCCAGAGTTCATAAATCTTACTTCTTGTCTCTGTCTACACTTAAATTCTCCGCATGCATCGGTGGGATCTTTCTGTGTACTGTTTTCTCCAAAAACATGTGTGTTGACTGGCTACAGTACATTTTCTGTATGTACTGTATTTACCTTTGCTTTTGTGCCATGTTTGTGGCTCAGAAAGTCTGTATGGACCAGTTAACATTTCAGCATTTATTAATTATTTTCTGTAATCATTCATGTTTTAATCTGCCCTTTTTGGAGCTCTTCGTCTGGGCCTTCAGCCCTTTACTGAAAATGGGATTTGATTAGTTGGATTTTCTCATTTACTAAATATAAAATAAATAAATTCTGCACTCTCATTACACCACTCAGCAGGTTGTACAGTATGGCATTGAACTACAGATGCGAACACCTTGGGCTGTATTGTTTCACTTTCATATGCATAGGGTGAACCTGTCCTTAGCAAATCACTTACTCTTCTTTTGATCAAGGGCATACCTTAAATTCTGGGTTGAGTATATTCTTAGTGTAATTTTCTTGGTTTAAATACCTCTAGCCTTCGATTCATATGTAAGTCACCTGCATTCCTTGTGTGGAAATAACATTTAGATGTGTGGAAAGGCATACACTAACCCTTTTATTTAACCTAGCAGCCCTTTACCAAGTTAGCTGTTTGGAATTCCATATCTTCATTTTTTTTGTATTTAACAGTATTTATATTACTTCCGACTAATAAAAAAATGTCTTATTGTTGATTCAAATTACAAGTGCTGGTTTATTTGCACTTTTCATAGAAGTTGTAATGCCTTTAACAAGACTTTATTTCTGGACAGGCATCATTTCTGCCTGAGGAAAATGCTGTCCTTTTGGGAGGACAATGAAATGATGGTTTCTGATTTAGCAGAAAGCACTGAGCATTTGCAGTGACTTTGGGGAGAGTAAAGTGTCAGACACATCAAGTTTGTGTTAGAGCTGTCAACCGTCTATAGTATAATAATACGGGCATTTATTTTTGAGGAATGAAAATGTATTTTGAGTAGGTTCATTCTGACTGTACACATAGACAAGGGCATTTGGGGGCTTGAAGGAGGCTACAGAAAACTAGTGAAGTAATTGAAAGTCAGAACATTGAGCAGTAGTAAGGCAATTACATTTGTAGGCCTTAAGAAATAAACACATTTGCATAATTAAAGGGACTTTTTCACAGACAGGATATTATAAAAAGCTAATTTAATATTTTTAGCAGTCATTCAACTTGTTACAAACATTCCTGTTTTGCTGAGGCTACCCCTTGAGATGTATTTATTTGCTTTTACATGAAACTTTTTTTAAAACATTTTTATTTATTTTGATATCTTATATAATAGCTATGGAAATACATACAAAATAATGTTAATGAAGTATTTTCTGAAAGGCTTTATTAGTATATTTTCTTGTTTCTATGCTTGTGTACCTCCTGGAATGAGACAAGCATTAGTAAGTGATGCTTTTACTAGTTACCTATGTTAACTGTAAAAATCTAAGCTCCACCTATTAACAGAATCACCTAACCTGATAATATACTATGGGTACTGGTACCAGAAAACTGATCTCTTTAAATGTATGGCTGAACATGCTATGAACATATGTTGTGCTTAGGTATATCATGAAGACCTTTGGCACAGACAGCCTACAGGGAGTTGTGCTAAGTACAGCTCTCAGAACAACACAGACTTCTGATGGTAGCTTTAGGTGTCAGAAAACAGTAGACCGCATGTAGCATAGCAGTAAAGGTACACTGCATAAATGAATAATGCTTTACTGCAGGTTCTCTTATGAGGTAGGGCCTTCTGCTCAAGTGACGTTTTCCAGGGGTGTGGATAGTACATGGACAATATCCTAAAATATCGCACCAGTATATGTATCAATTTTATATAGAACACCTGGACAATTTTACCTTAGATTAGCAGATGCTGAATAGGGGTCTATTATATTTGCTTGAAATGTATAAGCTGTAAGTATGTTGCTTTATAAAACCCATTGTGGTTTTCTTGGAAATCATTGAGGATTGAAGTAATTAAATAATGACAGACATTTGAGTTACAGGTTTCTGGGATGGTCGCTGTGGTGCAGCGGTTAGCATTGTCACCTCACAGCAAAAGGTTGATGCTTGGCTGGAGTACCTTCTGTGCAGAGTCTGCATGCCCTCCCTGTAGTCACGTGGGTTTCCTCCTGGTGCTCTGGTTTCCTCCCACACTCCAAATAAATGCATCAGGTGCATTGGACACTCTAAATTGGCCCTAGGAGCTAGTGTGTGTGTGTGTGTGTGTGTGTGTGCGTGAGTAGTACAGATGAATTACCGCAGCAGGGCTAGCCACCTGGCGGTGTAAGCCTTGGCTCGAGATGATTCTCACTGTTGAAGTGACACCCTGATCCCATGTGCAAAAATTGGGAGAAGGGGTCGAGAATGGATGGATTTCAGTTTTAGGTTTCATATCCTTCAGAAAATGCATACTAGTGTATAACTTGTTATTCTAGCAAGTTTCTAAGTTTATAAGAGCTATATTTAAAATCTGTCAATATTTTTGAGTCTTTATTTTTGGCTCTGCCCAAATTTCTTGGGTTTAGAGGTTGAGAGGTATGGAAAGTTGCCATCTCCCATGAAACAGAAATGCTGTCATATAGCAGTGAAAGAGGCTGAATGAAGTAACATAATGCTGCTCTAAATGTTTAGCTAGATGGATTAAGCAACTAATGAGAAGAGTTTTCAAACAAGCAAGGCACGGTCCAGGGTTTTATATCCCAGTAAATATTTATTAATCATACGTTTTTGGTTATATTTCTAGAATTCATATAGCACATAAGTTAGAATCTGCCTGCTGTACCTCAGTAGACAGTAACTAGAAACTGCTGTAAACTAACATTTTCACTGTATATTAACTTATTTTCATTTGGTGTATGCTCGCGTTTAGTGTTAACAACAAACCCTTTCATGAGAGTGAACATGTCCCCTCTTATTTTTATACTGATTATGATTGTCTTGAAATTCTCTGCTTCTGTTTTACATCAGTACTTTCTTTCAAGTGGGATACCTAATAAATTGTTCTATAAATGTTAAATATAAAATGTGTGTTCTGTAAATATGTCTACAACACTTTCTCTACCAAAAGTTATAGTTTTTAAACATGCTTTCAGACATTTGGTGGACCAGCTAGTACACCTTATTTTATATGTTTGGAGAGGAATTATTTTACAACAAAATTATAAAAAAAGGTTATATATATACTATGGTAATGTAGTACATACAAAAATGGCAATGATTATTCCTACTGGATGAGAAATTGCCCTTCAAAAGTTCTGTAACTGCCAGTTATGCTATATGAAGACTAGGTTAGGTTTAGAGTTTTAGGGTAAGGGTTGAGTATTACGGTTTTAGGATTAGTGTTAGAATTTTAGGGTTAGAGTTTTTAGATTATGGTAGAAGTTAACATTTTAGGGCAAGAGTTTTAGGGTATTATGGATATGGTTTTAGGGATAAGCACAGAATTTTAGGGTTAGAGTTAGGGTTTAGGGTTATAGTTAGAGGTTTAGGGTTAGGATTAGATATTCAAGCTAAGATTTAGAATTTTAAGGGCTAGGAATTTTAGGGTTGTGATTAGGGTTCTTAGGTTAACTGGTGAAATATTCCACTAGATACATACATACATACATAGATATATAATATGTAAATAAATAAATAAATACATTTGGGAAATATTTTCTGATTTAATTAGACAGGTATAACTCTTGTTTCTCATTCTGAAAAACAGCTTACACAAATGAGTTATTCCTGTCTGATAGGAGAAACCAAAGCCAAAAACATTAAACATGACATGTTTAAGCTTGTTAATATGAAGAACTGTGTGCAGTGTTGGCAGTACTGACTTTATATTGGCAATGAGGCCTCTCTGGTTGTGATTTGGATGCTAGAATCCTTCTAGGTTTACTAGTATTGCCAAATACCACCCACCATGCATAAAACTGCAGAAAATGTGTGCAAAAATAAGTCAAGTGTTGCATATTGTAGCCAAGATTGCTGCAAAATAGCAATAGCTACAGTTCTTTTTCAAATATGGAAAGAGAGAGAAGGGAGCCTCTTAGTGACAAAAGAGTTAAACTTGGTTAATTAATTAACACCTGTTGTTTGTGAAGGACAGATAGTGACATGTTTGCAGTACAGATTCACTGTTTATGTTTGCAGTTCTGCAGCCAGGAATTAGAATTATATGCGGACTTTGTCCTTTTTGTATGCTTCTGCAATCATGGCGTTAGTATATTTAGCTGAGGGGTGTGAGGATGTGGGGACTAAGTGCAAAAAAAAAAACAACTTTGTTGTTGTCTTATTATTTAAATGATGTTTAGTGAAACTGCACTGTCCCATAGGGATGTACAGTTCTGATCCTGTAGATTCATTTGTAAGGGATCTTGTTTCCTGACCTTTGATGTCATTACATCAGTTTGACTGAAAGTGACACACAGCATTCAACAAAGGTTGCCACAATCATTACTTTAATAATGAAAGATAACAAAAGAAAAAGGTAACCATACTTTTGCAGTAGGGCATGTCCTTCTGTACCGCCCTATGTGAAGGGCTGCACTCATATATGCTGTTCTCTGCTTAAGATTAGTAACACCAAAATTGTACAACCTTGGAGAAAGGGAACCAGTCTGAATTATTTAAAACATACAGTTTCCTGTACTCCATGATTACACAGTTTCAGTAAAATAGCATCTTTAGTGAAAAGTGGCCACTTGTCATGTGGTTCAGTGTAGGAATGGGCTGTCTCCCCTATTTCATAGGTTCATAGGTTAGTACTAAGCTAACTGCCCTTGCAAGCCATTTTAAGCCTAGCCAATTATCCCTTATGAGACTCAAACCCTGCACCTTGTGTTTGTAAGGCAAACACCTTAACCATTAGGCCACTTTCCCAACCCTGTTGATATTATTGTTGGATTCTTGGCAACTACTTTTTTTTCCTGTAGAGGTCATTTGGTCTATAGCAAGTGCTGCATCTCTTTGACTCTTTTGTGATGCTGAAATCCTCTGATTTCCATAGTCAGACTTTACTGGCATATAAATATCAACTTGTGTACTTAGACAGCTTTTTCCAACCTGCAGCAGAAACAGCCACATGTTGATAACCAGCAACTTGGTCTCATGTGTCATAACAATTATTTTTGCTTCTTCCATGCACTCTTTAATTGTTTTAGTACTTTGATCCCAATTCCTTTCAGACAGGGTGTTTCACATTCCACCACCTTTTCTGTGTAAAATGATTTTCTCATGCTTTTCCTGACCATTCTGCAGTATAGTCAGATTATATCCACCGTTTCTTATGAATTTTCTGTTTTGAAAGTTGGCATTCTCTTGGGAGTCTGGCTTAGTTCTGCTTTTAAGGTTGTCTTACTGTTCCCCTTCCCCTAACATATACATGTTTAATTATTCTGTCTGTACATAACAGCTTTCTAGATGATCTTATTGAAGCTGCTTTTGTCATGTCTATGCCATTGCAAATATGATTTCCAGAAATGTATACATTACATTATATGGATTTGAAAACAATCAAATTTACACAGGGGATATCATCATGTCTTTGTTTTTCATTTCAGTATTGTTCTAGCCTTCCTTGTTTCTTTATTATTACTTAAATGTGCATCATTTGATATAATTAGTGTAAGTTCATTACTATTTTTTCTGCTGCTACTAATTTCAGTCCAGCTGTATTGTGTTTCCCAAGTTTTATTTTACTCAAAAATTGCTTTGCTCGTTTCTACACATTTTTTCAGTTTAGCAAAAATAATATTTCTAGATTTCTTCACCTTATATTGTTTCACACTGATATCCTTTTATAATTTGTAAAATGCTTATTATTCTTTGATGCCCTCTATAATGTCATTATAATGAGATTAGAAAGTTCCGGACTGAATACTGATATAACTCAGGTGCCTCAGTAATAATCATCATATATTTTAATCAAGACTCTCTTTATCTATCAAGAGTCATAACAATTGACATTTTTATTCACATTAGTACCGTAAGTTCCTCTTTCACTGTGTAATTTGTTTCCTAACGATGTGTGTGGTACCATATTAAATGCTTTGCTGAAGTCCAGGGCAAATACATTCACATCCATTGCCTGCTACAGCATAGGCTAAATATTTAAATAACTGTATTACATTTATCCCATTTGATGTTTCTTTTTGTAGATCTTTTGGGCCATGTGCCCCGATGTCTTTTAGATATTGTACAGATTTTCTTCAACACTGACTTAGTAATTACCCTAAAAGTGACATTAAATTAACAGGAGGGTAATTTCTAGCTTTTACGTTGCTCCCACATTTGTCAAGGTAGTGATCATGGTAATCAAGTAATCTTCCCTCCTCCAAGATTTAATGAAAGAGTAGTTATTAGTATGCCCAATACTCTTCTCGTTTTTAAAAATATTCTCAGGCGAATCCCACCAAGCCCCTGTGCCTTGTCTGTATTTATTTTTTTGAGATCTTTCCACACCCTTTGTTTTTTGAAGGGATTAAGGTCAGCTTCACTATTTTACAAGTCTACTGAAACCCATCTTTTTTTTTCTCCTTTGATGGCAGAACACAAATATTGAATTACTGCCAACATTTGTTTCACATTTTACTCTTACTCTCTGCTTACGAACATTTACTTACATAAGTTTAATCGAACCTTCATTTTGTTTTTCTTTCATATATATATATTTGGTCCATCAAAGATTTTTCACTTAGGTTCATAGGATGTTAGTAGGCTATAGACAGAGGGTCTTTACAAGCCTAGCTGTTAAATCCCCATATAATAGTAGATGAGAGATATTGTCTAGGACCAAGATTTTTCTATGACTTTTCAAGGACTACCCATGTCCAGGAGAGAAGCAGGGGCAATCCCCAGTAAAAATGTATGGTTTCCCATTCAGTCGTCCAGGTTGAGTCTTGCTGACCAATATGAAATACCTGATAAATGTATTCAGTTTCATACTGCTCAAAAAAGATACCATTCCCTGCAAGTAACAAATTATCACTATGTGATTCTACTTACCCATTAAGAAATGCAGATCCGGGGGCAGAGTCTCAATGGCTAACTGAAAGCAGCATTATTTTAGAGCTCCATATAACTAGTTAAATAAGACAGGAAAAATATTATTTTTTCTTCTTCAAAGTATAAAATCTTATACATAAAGGACTAATTTACATAATTAGAAACTTTGGTGAAGTTTTACAAATAATTTCCTGTCAAAAAGCTTGGAGATATATTCACTTGTTAAAATGAACAACTCAAAAGAATTCTCACCAGGATGCTGCCTTAAAGAAGGAACTACAACAGATAGCATCTACCCTGCAGGAGTTGTCTTTGAAGATGGATGATTTTAAAGAGAACCTGGAAAATCTTAAAACAAGCAGTCAAAAACAGGCTGACACCCTCAAGGAAATGCTACAACAAAACCAGACAAGGATAACAGGAATAGAGGTTTCTCTAAATGACTTAGAAAGCAGACTTAAGGAAGAGGAAACACATAAAGAACTGCTTCTTAAACAAAACACTTGGTTAATAAAGTAGATGACTTGGAAAATAGGGAGAGGAGAAATAACATCAGGATTTTCGGATTACCTGAAAACACAAAAGGTGAGGATATTATTTCCTTTTTATCAAGCTAGATCACTGACTTTTTAAATTTAAAAGAAGGACTTTCCTTTGGTATTGAAAGGGCACACAGAGCTCTTGGGAAACCTGCCACTAACTCAAACTCTCCTCCTAGGTCAATAATTATCAAATTTCTTTCATACTTGGACAAGGAACTGATTTTAAGATCTGCTTGGAGGAAGGCACCTCTAAAATATAAACAGAGCCTGATAAGATTTGATAATGACTATTCATCTAGAATAATGGAACAAAGGAAAAAAGTGTGGCCAATGATAAAGTTTCTGAAACAAAATAACATCAAGGCACAACTTGCATATCCAGCTAAGATAAGAATACTGTATGCCAACGAGATGAGGACTTTTATTGATTTAGAGGAAGCCTCTTCATTTATTAAAACTAATAATGTGATTACTTTACCAGAAGATATGGATTGGATGTTACCTTCTCTCAAGAGAACAAAAGAAACAAATGTCTGGACAGATGTCAAAAAGAAAAAGCAAAAGACTGATACTGTTACAGCCAAATCTCTCAAAGCATCTACTATGATATGAATTGTTTTAACATTACTTTAAAGGACCAGTTTTACTGCTTGGAATTTTAAAACAAAGGTAACTAACTGCTGGAATCTGTATCTATATTCTTTGAAAATAGATGACACATGAGAGTTTTCACATTACCTCAGGTATGTAAACAGGGTACTTTTCTTTCACAGAAGGAGGGTTATATAGCACATAAAATATTTATACTGTAAATCAACATACATAGTATATGTGTATTTTCTCTTAATTTTCTCTTTTCTTTCTCTCTTCTCTCTTTTCTCATTATTTATTTTAACTGCATCTTGTCTCCCTTTCTAAATTATCTCCTATTTACTATACTAATATAGTCTGTATATATTTAATAACTCACTATCTATACATAGATAAATAACAGTCTAAAATAATCTAGTTTTAAGGTAAACTAATTGGAATAGTGAACTTAATTATTACAATATTTATTAGATTAATGATAGTCACTGTTATGCTTATTGGGATTGGGGACATGTTCGTGTTTAAGTGTTCCATTCATGTACATATGTCCTTTGAATTATTTCCTTTTAGTATTAACAAATACATAAAAAAGGAGGGAAAATGCACTGTTGGTTAAGAGAAGTGAAGCTTTCTTCACATTCTGTTTGCATTGCCATAGCAACAGTAAACAATTGCTGCAGTTTCTAATGACACTGTGATTCTGTGAAGTGCATTTAGCCTCACAGATAACAAATAATAAGAAAAAGTAATGTTGTTTAGTTATTAAAATGAAAAACAACCTAAACAAGGTAAAATAAATACATAATAGGACTATTTGTATATATTTTATGATTTATCCTCATAAGATTACATATTCCTGGAAACACAACTGAAATGTTCCCAAACTACATGTGCACTGAAATGTAGCTGCTTGATTAAAAAGTATTACTCATTTGCATGTCCTCCCCGCGGGTCGAGTGGCGTTCCGAAAGACATGCTCGAATGGGCGTACCTTCATTGAAGGTTGGGCATCGAGCTGGCAACTTGGCACCGTGGAAATCTACTGCCAATCATTAGCAGACCAGAGTTCCACTGTGGCGACCCCTAACCATGAAAAGCCGAAAGACAACAACTCATTTTAACATGTTGATTCCACAAGCTGTCTGCACTGTAAAAGTTACATTTTATATGTTACTTGAAATTGACAGTCTCTAGAGCACATGAAAAGATACATATTACTTTTTGCAACATGTTATTTTTGCAGTTACCTCACACTCTGTACAAACTCACTTGGCAACTGATAGCTAGTCATTTAAAATATCAATTTAAATATTAAATGTGCCCTTGAAATGCTATTGACATTTTGACAAAATATAATCTGAACTGTAAATTGAATGACTTGAAAGAAGTGAAGTAATGCATAGATTTCAAAGACAGTTCTTAACACTACAGTAAAAGTAAAAATGTATATTCACAAGGAAGTATTGGAATGTTTTAGTCTTCCAGTTAAAATAGCTTACTGTCAACATTTTGCTATATCAGAAAGTTTGAAGAGCTAAGAAATTACTATTCTTTGTCTTTATAATGATTATTAGACAGATGTTAGACTTTGCTTAGTTTAATGAACTGTGACCTATGTTTATGAGGAAAAGTGGACTCAATTACTCACATTGGACTACACATTCCTGGAAACTCAACTGAAATGTTCCAAAATTACTTGTGAATTTAAATGAAACTGCCTGATTAATAAGCATAATCTACTTTAACAACCTGAATTCATAAGCTATCTGCTCTATATATGCTACATTATATATGTCACTTGCATATGACAGTCTCTAGAGCACACGAAAAAAATACATATTTTTGCAACATGCTATATTTGCACTAACCATACATTCTAAACTAACTCAATTGGCAACTGACAAGTTATATATTTGAAACATCAGTCTAAATATTAATCGTGCCCTTGAAATAGGGTCTATATTAGAGCCCCAAACATTCAAAATGTCGAGTGTTCTAATATCGACCCGTTTTCAGCGAACGCTGAAAATATCGAAGAAACAGAAAACCAATTTTTTTCCTAGGGAAACAATTTGGTTGTCCGTTTCTGTTGCTTCAGTATTTTCAGCGCTCTGGTGGAAAGTTACAGGTCGGGCTCAGGTAAGTGTGCGATTGCGTGGACATGAGGGTTAGGTCGGGTTAGGTGAGTTAGGGTTAGGGCACGGGTCAGGTAAGTGTGCGATTGTGTGGACGTGAGGGTTAGGGCAGGGTAGGTGAGTTAGGGTTAGGGCGCGGGTGAGGTGACTGTGCGATAGTGACGGACCTTAGGGTTAGGGTTTGGGTTAAGGTAAGTGGATAGTTAGTGGTGTATGTATAGTTTAGTGTAGGGCTAGGTGTAAGAGTTTAGGTGTATGTGTATGGATTGCTGTTTGTTTGGTGTGCTTGTGTTGTGTGTATGTGTTTTGGAAAAATTTGCTGTTCTGACTGTACGATGTTTTGAATTTTCGATTGATATGGTTCAATGAAATATGTAAGGAGAAAACACCACTCTGGACACAGAAATAAATATAAAGTTAGCGCTTTCATTTATAAAATATATAAACTTCTTCAGACAAAAGTATACAGGAAATAAACCATTTAAATAAGCATTCAAGAAGTGACATCATTTCCCATTCAAAGAAAAAAGTCACAATAAAAGTCCCATTAAACATCAAAATAAAAGACATGCCTCAAAATAAGATTGCCAAACCAGGGATGAATTCCTGTTCCCCATCCAGTTGTCTAAGTTGCACTTGAACTGGGTTAGGGAGGAACTCTGCTTTACATGGATGGGGAGCCTGTTCTGTAGATGGGGTAGTCTCTGGGATACACACCTGACTCTCCGGCAGGTCCTATTTATATCACAGGCAAGGTTTAAGTCTTTAGAATGGGTAATTCTGGTGCTGTTTACTTTGTGGATATGCAGGAGGCCCATCAGAGTGGGGTCTGACAAACATCTCCCCTCAAAAGCCTGAAGGAAACAGCATACAGGAATAGGGCTTTGAGGTGGTCTGCATACAACATTTTACTTATGCCCTGCATTCTTTTAGTGAGGAACCTGTGTGGATGTTCCAGTTGTTGGATATACTTGGTCAGGTACATACCAAAGGGGGAAATGTACTCAATGATAGGTCTGATGAATGTCAAATATAATGGAACAATGACTTCCTTGGACTTAGATGCCATACCTTTGTTTATAAGTCACGCAACATAGAATGAGTTCCACACTGCTGTAGAAATGTGATGGTCAAAGGCTAGATTACTGCCTATGTGTGCCCCTAAGTCCCCGACTACTGGGTCATCTCTAAGGGGTATGTTGTCAATATGATAGTTACCAGGGGTGGATGACATCCCAAAGGATACTATTATGCATTTGTTGCCATTTAATTTTAGTCCATGGCTCTGACACCAGTTGTTTGTGTCAGCCCTTCCTGGAGAACATTTGTGTCAGGTGGGATTCAATGACAGCTCCTAATCTGCATTCATCTGCAAATTTAGTCAGCTAGAGACCATTGACATTGGCCTTGACTTCAGAGAAGTAAATGTCAAAAAGGAGTGGTCCAAGGATTGATCCCTGAAGGACTCCATTTTTGACTGGCTCCTTTGTAGAGGTAGACTCCCCAATTGTTACTTTCTGGGTCCTGTCTGTGAGCCATTTGGCTACCCACCAGGTGACATATGGGTTTGTACCTAACCTCTTGCGTTTGTCAACAATGCCTGAGTGGGGTATTATGAGAAATGCCTTGGCCAGGGAAGGTAAGCAGTGAGAACCATTTAGCCCTCATCCATTAATTTGGCAACCTTGTCAAAGAAGTCAACGGACTAAACGAAAAGCGCTTAACTGTCTTTTGGTTTTATTAAAGAGTGGAGCAACTGATTTGATCGGTTTGCTTTTTGTTCTCTGACCTTCTCAAAGAAGTCCACCAGTTTGAGTAGGCATGACCTGCCCTTGATGAAACCAAACTGGGTTGGGTCCAGTGTCTGGAGGTTTACGATATCACTTTTTTCCATGATAGTTCTTTCCATGGCTTTACATATAAGACTAGTGAGACTTATGGGTCTCTAGTTTCCAGGGTCTGTAAATGGCCCACCTTTGTGTAGAGGGATGACTGTTGCTGTTCTCTATTCATGAGCCATGAAGCCTGATCGGAGGCTACAGTTAAATAGCAATCCCAGAGGGCCTGATCAATCATATTTCATACTATTTAGAAGGCATCCTGGAATAATGTCTGGGCCCATTGATGTAGTGTTCTTGGCCTTAGAGAGAGCATTTAGGACCTGTTTCCTAGTAACAGCAGGAGGAGTTATATTTGATGGTATTTCCTTAGGAAAGGTTGAAGTGAGAGAGGGGTAAAGTTGGAGCTGAATTTATCAGCCAGTAGGTTTAGTAGGATATAGCTACCTTCTGACTCAGTATAGGTGGCTCCAGTTACAATGAGCTCTTCACACAGCTGTTTATTGCCTTTGAGATTGTGGACATAGCTAAAGAATTCCTTCTGGTTGTACTTGGCCTGGGAGGCCAAATTTACCTCAAATTTAGCTTTAGTAGACTTTATTTGCCCTCTGAGTTGTTTGCTTAGTTTGATGAGAGTGCTTTTTAACCTGCTGGGTGCTGCACCTCCTAATTTTTGCCATGATTTTCTTCCTTCTGTTATACACCCTATTGATGTTGTGATTCCACTAGGGGGGGTTGTTTTTGATTTAATACTGTAACTGTACTTCTTCCTGGTGGGAACAGCTGCCTCTATGCAGCTATTAAAATGCTTGTACAGGATTTCTGTGAACAGTTCTTCATAGGCAGCAGAGTTCTCATGGTTTATAGGGGCTGGACATTTTGCCAGGTTATCACTTAATATCAGGAAGTTAGCCTTAGTGTAGTTTCTGAATATTCCAAGCTTTATTTTTACTTCAAATGACACCATTTTGTGGTCTGACCTTACCAAGGATGACATTACAGTAGGGGGTGTGCAGCACTCCCTCATATTAGTAAGGAACAGATTCAATATGTTTGCATTCCTGGTTAGTGTATTGATAGTCTGGTCCAGGGAGTTCATGTTTACAAAATCCAGGAATCTCTGTGCCTGTACGTTTGGTATTGTATAGGATTCCCAGTTAACAGTAGGGTAATTAAAGTCGTCCATGAATATGGTATTGGGTTGGATGGTGCATATTTCCAATAAGTTTAAATAAATGGCATGGGTTTCTTGGGTCATAGAGGGGGACCTATAGCTTGCAAGGAAGTGGTATTGGATTTTACCTTTGGTGATTTGAACATGGAGCAGCTCCAGTGCATTGTCCTGTTTGAACAGCCTTGAAATATATTTATTTTTGATATAAATCACGCCATCTACACCTTTAGTCCCTGTCTGTGCAGTAGCTGGTCTAAATGTGTGGAAGGCATTATAGCATTGCACTGTTGTTGTGCTTTCCATGGCTTTAAACCATGTCTCAGTGACCACACAGATGTCAGCATTCTCTAGGGTGATGTGATCGTCTAGGGAGTGGAATTTTTTGTTTAGACTCCAAGCATTGAGCAGTAATACCTTTAATTTTTTTTTTATTTTGATTTGATATGTCAGAAGTATTTTCAGTTTGGCATTGCCTAAAAAAGGCACTATAGGGAAGGCAATGTTTTAGCTAATGTTTGAAATCATAGAGGGGAGAGGTACAGACCATCCCTGGCAAAGGAGTATGGTCTGTTGACCATCTCCTTCCATGCTGACAAATATTGCACTCCCTTAGAATGACACCAGACTCTAACCCAATTATTAAACTCAGTCATTTTTCATTTGTATTGTGGCATCATCCTTGGAGAAGGTAAACTGCTGCTTAATGCCAGGCTCATACCAGCCTGAGACACATATTCCAAGAGTGCCATGATGTCTCTCTTCATATAGTCTAGGGAGGTACATCTCAGGTCATTTACTCTCACATGAACTATGATTGAGTTATACTGGTACTTGTGGTCCAATGACCAGAATGCATGCATAATGCAGTGGATCCTAGCCCCTGATAAGCAACTAACTGTGACTTTCCCCTTACTCAGCCTGGTGAGAGGGACATCAGTGTGTCTCACAATGGAGAATATTGAATTGTGTGGTGGCTTGTCTTATGGGCTTAGATGTAGAGGTTCCATGAGACGTTGTTGTATGTATTGATGTGGGTCTTGTTTTGAAAGAGTGCATTTGGGGCTACTGAGGGTATTTGTTATGTGTACTTTGTCTAGAAGGTCTTTGAGGTTTAGGAAGGCTACATTTAAGTGTCTCAGCAGCATATGTAGGTCTATATATCTGGTTTGAATTGTGTGTAATGGGTACAGCGTGGGTACTCCTGACAAACTTATTGACATTAGGAGTACTTTTATATGAGAGCTTTGCCTCTAGTGATATTGTGTAAGCACTGCAGTGTGCACTAAGTAGTTAGATGTAAAAAAGGGAGTAACTTAAGCTTCAGCTGTCTAAATGTAAAGCCACTCATTTTAAAAGAGAAAGATTGAAAAGGGGTGGGCACTTTTGTATTCTGGTTCTATGGAATACAGTGGGATGGCCAGTAAATTTAAATAGTTGAAGGGGAGTGATTACACAAAATAATAATTTTGTGCTTACACACTGCAGCTAGTGAAAGGGGAGAGGGAAGGAGATATGTGGCCAAATTAACATATGTGGCAAACAACTAGAAAGATAGCTGTGTTTAAGAACACAACAGCAACAGGGTGGGAAAACTTAAAAAAAAGTGTGTGACTCATAAGAGACACAGCTGTGGATATCTTTCTAAGCTTCAATATGCAATTAAAAGCAGAATACAAGTAAAACACAGTGTAAAAAAAACAAATCACAGTATACAAAATAGAAAAAGGCAATAAAGCAATACAAAATACAAGAAAAGAAAAGCAAACTTGTGGCAGAATCTGGGTGTGCTTTTCCAGTAAGGCTTTGAAATGTTTTATTTTACCCCTTAAATAGAAGATTTAGTTCCTAGCTTCACCTCTCACAGATAATTAACCTTAAATGACCTGTTCTAACTTTTGTGTGACTCCTTAATTGACCTGTTCTAATTTCTGTGTGACTCACAAGAGACACAGCTATGGTCTCTTTTCTAGTTTTAATATGCAGTTAAACGCAGAATACAAGTAAAACAGTGTAAAGAAAACAAAGCACAGCACAAAATACAAAATAAAAGAAGGCAATAAAGTAATACAAAATACAGGAAAGAAAAAGCAAACTAACCTTTGAATCTGGGTGAGCTTTTCCAGTTTTGCCTTGACACCTGGACTATTGCTGAAAATGGTCTTGGGCCATTCCACTCACATGTTTAACAAATGGATAAAATAAATAAATACATACATTTCAATAACTCCAAGCAAAATTCTCATTTGTAAAGAAAGAAAATGTAAATGTCTTATCAGGGTTGAAAACATCTTGAACTGAGAAATCTGGAGACTTTTGATGTGAGCAATGTTTAGTGCACCAACACTAGTTAATGCTTTACTGAAGCCAAAATCAATAATCACATGACTTATCTTTAAGACAAGATGAGTACATACAGAGGGCAACTTGGACGAAGGTTCTATCAGGGTTGTTGTGTGTAGCATAGTGTGCTTGTGCAGTCAAACCAGCCATTGAAGAAGTACTGTTTTGATAGAGAGCCCAGAGTATGCTATGAAAAATGGCATTATGTGAGCTGGACATGTAAACAAAGATGCTGATATATCAAGGCATTTTTTTTTGCAAATGTATCAAAATGAAATATCTACATCCTTCTTAACATTATTTATTGAGCATACACATGCATGAAAAGTAATTTTACTAGACGTGATGATATATTTTGATGATCTTTGAAGTAATTAATATATATATATATATATATATATATATATATATATATATATATATATATATATATATATATATATATATATATCTTAACCAGGTAAGTAGACTGGTTCAAGATCCCTTTTAGCCATGATCGAGGCCAAGGAGACAATACATCATGCTAGTATACAATTGACATTCAAAGATACACCAACAACATTTAAAATATTCATATAGTACACATTTAATACCTTACAAATGAAGTCACCTAATTATAAATGCAATAGCACAAAATGAGCATTTTACAGTAAGACTGTGTCTATCCATAAGTAGAATATAATGAGAAAAATATATAGTTTGAACAAATAATATTATTTACAGAGAGATGTTAAGTAAAGCCCCAGCAAACAGACTGAGTCGTGTTGTACAGCCATTCTGCCTCTGCTCGGAGTAAATGCAGCACGGTTAAGGGAAAAAGAGAGTAAGGGGAGAAAATTACTCCAGCTGTACTGTGAAGGGATTAACCTGGGTCCCCTTTACATTTACATTTGCTTTTGTTCTGTAAGATGCTTTTTAAGTTTTAAGTTGACATTTAAAGCCTTTAAAGTCAGGAACAGATCTAATGGTCTCTCTTAGTAGCTTCCAGCATGCTGGTGCAAATTTATAGAAAGCCCTTATAAATGCAGGTATGCAATTTGATGCAAAATTAAAAATAGTGGTCTATAAGACAAAGCAGTATATTTTGTTATGTCACCTAATGGCCACAAAGTGGTCAGTCTTACATGTCTTGGCATTTTTAGCATCATTGTGGAGAAGCAGCCACCTTATGCAGCATGACCTAAGTTGCACCATGATACTGTGAAAGTACAATGAAGGGTTAGCTTTACCTGATCCTGGAACATGCAGCTTCTTGGCCAATTTGGTGGTACCAGAAAAGCTAACATTCAAGTCCTTTCAAGATCCACATATTCTGAAAGATTAAAGTCCAAAAAGATAACTGTAACAGCTGAGGAGCTTAATCTGTGTAAAAGAAATCAAAGAAGAGATAAAAGAGTATTTAAATGTGTAACTTAACTGTGTATATTAGAAGAACATAACTAGTTTAAAGAGAAATTTAGGGAAAAGTTTATGACATGTGTGACGAGAATGTACATAAATGATTATTGTCAAAATAAAATGTAATCCTTGATAAGACATTCGAATTGGCTGGGGTGCATTCTGTGTGGAGTGTGCATGTCCTCCCTGTGTCCGTGGTGTGTTCCGTGAGTATTCCACTATTTTCCTAACTCCCAAAGACATGCAGTAGGTTATCTTGTGATCTTTCAACTGCCTATCGGTGTGCATAACTGTGTGTGACTGAGTGAGTTTGTGTGTGCACTTTGTAATATACCAGCTCCCTGTCTCTATCAAGAATACAAACTGCAACAAGAAATAGCTGAGCGTACTTCAACAAAGTAGATACCAAACCTATTCGCATACCACCATATTTTGATGTGACAAGAGTTTTGTATTGTATTATATGACGGACTGTTGTTCAGGAGGTAAGTTGTTTACAACATGCCAAAAGGAGGTCTACAGAGCATGGTGTGCAAATAGCAGAATGTTGCAGTCAAGACAGCATATCTGAATTAGAACCTGTAATTAATAAATACTGTGAAATATAAAGTATATAATATTTGAAAGTACCTAATCTTATCAAAAATAATCTCAGTGATGTAAGCTTCTGTTGATGCATCTGAACTGAGTAGGGATAAGGAACTAACTATTGTGTGTGTGTTTTGTGAGGGACTAAGAGAATTTTTTTTTCATATACCATCAGTGGAAAAAACATTTAAATTGGTATCTGAGGAGAAATTACTGGCTAGAAGTTTGATTGGTCTCTTTAACATTTTTAGATGAACTGCAAATACTGGATTTTAGATTGTTATCAAGCAGGTGTAACATTTGTCAATGGATGGAACTGGCAGCTATAGATCAGCAGAGAGTTTATTTAGTCGTGTGTAGAAAAGGCATGGTATGGCCACCAAACATACCACTAACAGACATTTGCAGTTACCCAGAGGTATGTTAAGTAATCATGCACTTCAACAAAGTAGCAGGAAAAGGTTATAAAGGCAGAATGAGCATAAATATCTCTAAATGTTGTATACTGCACAGTTATCTGTATTGAAAATGGTACTTCGAAATGATGGGAGAAAATTAATTACTTTCAAGGATCAATGCACGTATTTAAACAAAAGTATATGGTGGGGGGGGTGATACAACCCCTCGCACTGTACAGATTTACAGGATGATTACACTAGCAATTGGAACAGCACAGCAATGAACCCTTAGCAAACCTCTTGGCAGTTTTACTAGATGGGCCTACCAATGATTTGATATGGGAGTGAGAATTTGCCTTCTCAATGACTAGCTGAGTAAAAACTAAAATTTCTGCAATGTGAAAATGTTACCATTTTGTTAAAAATATTTCCAAAGATCATACAGAAGCCCCTTATGACTATTTCAAAATGTTCTATGTGAAGCATAACTTCAGAAAAAAATGTTCATCATGTACAAAGAAGACTTACATACATTCCAAGAACTTGCGCATATCTTTGTATTATTTTCAGAAGTACATGACAAATATTTCTACTACTGTATAGATGTGCTAGCACTATCCCAAAAATAATTTTCAGAAGAGGGAAATTAAAAACCAGTGAAGGCACAATAAAACCAACTAAACCAGCTAATATCCGTAATGGAATAGATAACCAGGTGAGACAGTGGTGTAATGATTAGTGTTACTACCTCACAGTAAGGGCTTATCTTGTTCAGTACTCAGCTGGGGTGCATTCCGTTTTGGAGTCTGCATGTCCTCCCTGTGTCAGTGTGGGTGTTCTCTGGGTGCTCCACTCTCTTCTCACCTCCCAAAGACATGCAGTAGCTTGTCTTGTGATCTTTCAATTGCCTACTGGTGTGCATGTAGTGTATGAGTGCATCAGTTTGTGTGTGCACTTTATGGTATACTAACACCCTGTCTAGAATGAGCTTTAAAGCCTTGCACTCATTGGCTGTCAGGCTAGGCCCTGGCATCCCTGGCACCCTGTAAAAGATACAGCTGGTTATTAGAAACTAGACAAATAGGAAGATGATCCATCCCATATATATAGGTGGATGCTGAACCAGAATAACCAAACCATACAAGGAAAGATGACCACAACATTCATTACAGATGAAAGGATGGCCACTTTACCACCATGGCTCTATGATAGTTTTACAAACCACACAAGGATGGGCGACTTGACTCAAGGCAAAATCCACAGACAGTTCGATGACCGGGATAACCATATGGAGGCTATCAGACAGAAGGTCATAGCAGATAATGCCAAGGGCTATTCAGACATATGATAGTAAAGCTGTACTATATTGCATTTTATTATAAAACCTTGCCCGCATCAGTACATTTATAACAGATTATGGTTACAGTAACACCAAAGAACTCTTCATAAGAAAATTTGTTGAGATAATGATCATGTCAGATGGAGCTAAACAGGTCACTTGACCAGTGTAGAGATGCTATGCTTGAGTGTCTGATGTTAATGGCATGGATGAACTCCAAAGGCATTGTTTCCCTTAACACACTTACCCTTGCATAAGTATGAATAAGCATATTGGAAACATATACAGTTTCATAGTGGTAAGATGATACTTTGAAGTGCTCTAGAAGAATATCAAGTGAACAATAATATAATTACAAATGTTAATGTATATATTTCAAATGTAAATTTATTTCTACAGACTTGTGCTGTGTTGAACACATTTATATGTGTATATGCATGAGAGAAACCAAGTTAGAAAATGTTTGTATACTTATATATCCGTAATTTACAAATATTAAACTTTTATCTCTCAAACATTTTCCACAAACCATATAACTATGTATGCATTCAGTAACTATTCATTATATAACATTAATATTTTAATCCATGATAAGCATTTTTAGATTTTAGATTTTATTTTGAGATCTAAGTAAGGTGAGAGGAGATGAAGAACTTACAATGTTAGTAAACATGTGAAGGTTTGCACATGTGTAAACATACCCAGCAGCAGAGAGACAAAAGAGAGACTTTGGAGTAATTAAGTATCATTTTCCTGCATTTTCTTGCTGCCTTTAGGTAAGTCCGCCTAAAACGCTGATTTTTTTAGAGTTTCTGTGATTTAAAAAGCTTGTTTCAGCTACATATTGTACTTATTTTACTGCCTGTACTTTAACAAACTCATTTTTGTGTTTTAATTACCTGTTTAACTGTTGTAGGCTACACACTCAAGAGTGATAGCCATTTCTGTGCATTTAAAGTGTTTTTTGATTGTATTTGCTTTATTTTCTGAAAAAAAAAAAAAAAAAAATATATATATATATATATATATATATATATATATATATATATATATATATATACTTGTTTTCCCACCTTTCTAAGCTGGTATAGTCCAGTTTTCAGGTTAGTGCTGAATTCAGGGCTGTGTTACAAGTTTCTGTGTTTGCCCATACCTTACATGGATAGAAGGAAGTTTCTCTGTTCACCTGTGAGAGAGGGGAGCTTTGAGCAGCCTGTCTGTCTCTGGAGGAGTGGTTTCAGCCCAGAAATTAGTAGTTTATTGGCCATTTTGGGCTAATTTCTATCTCTTTCATTTCCCTGATATAAAACCTGCATTTGAGCGATTTTCACACCGAGCAGTGCCAGTTAGCTGGGGTATAACTATTCCCGGATCCACAAAGTCTACTCTTCAACTTTTCCCTTGGGACTAGACAAACTTTCAACTTAAGCACTCAAACCATTCACTTCTCAGCCCGGCACTTGCTCAAAACTCATAGCAAGCACTAATAAACCTTAGCACTAGACCCTCCTATACTGTAGAGAAGGACAAGGCTCTCTATTCAACCTTACCAGCCAATCAGTAAAACAGTTCACTGTACCTATCCAGGCATGTCCAAAGGGCAGTTTCAGGTGTACTCTCTGGTCCAACTGGTGAATCTGGGCATTTTGAGGCAATGTTACAACTGCCTCGTGTACACAGACAACCCTCTCCTCCTACCACCAAACACTAATACATGCGAGAGATGCAATTAGACAGCCAAACTGGAGGCTAAGCTCTCTCAACCCAAGACTGGACCAGGCAGTCAAGAGGAGAAGGGAATTACTTGCATTACACCACCAGTCGCACACAGACCTATGAAACCAGTACCGGCAAAAACACATAAATACACGGAAACATACTCAGAGGCTCTAAATAAAAATCTGCAAAAGCAACAGAGACCTCCAAAGCAGACATCCAAGCAACCTCCACCGCCCAACACAAACTATGAAACACATACTTCACAAAACCAGAGTGCCACGCAATCACAGCCCTTAAGGCAAAATAACATACCCAATACACTAGTAATAGGTGACTCTATAGTCAGGCACACTGACATCCCACTCACTAGGCTGAACAAGGAAAAGGTTACTGTTAGCTGCCTGTCTGGTGCCAGGATCCGCCACATAACACAAGCACTCAGGTCACTCCAGAACAAGTACAAATATGACTCTGTCATTGTCCATGTTGGTGTGAATGACCTGAGCCATACCTCCCTAGACTACATGGAAAGAGACATGGAGGAGCTCTCTGATCACGTAGCCCAGGCTGGTATGACCCTGACCCTGAGTAGCATTCTGCCCTCACCAAGAATGATGCCACAGTATAAAGAAAAAAATTATCAATTTCAACAATTGGCTAAGCTTCTGGTGTCATTCAAAGGGGATCCAGTGTCTGTCAACCTGGGATGACATGCTCGACAAGCCAGCCTGCTTCGCTAGAGATGGCTTGCACCTGTCCCCCTTAGGTTTTCGAATACTGGCTAAGGCTGTTGCCACCCTCATAGTTCCTTTTTTAGGCAAGGCTCAAAAGACAAACCCACCGCTGTAAATAGCACAAGTAACAAAAAACTGAGTGTAATGCTACTCAATGCCAGAAGTCTAAACCTCAAAATGCATGCACTCGTGGCACTCCTCAGTATGGAGAAAATCGATACATGTGCAGTAACAGAAACCTGGTTTAAGGCTGCAGAGAGCACCCCAGCACTACTAGGCTACAACTCATACCATACATTTTGGCCACAAAACCCGGACCAAAATACAAAACGCGGGGGCGTATCCATATTCATCAAGGATACCCACACCTCCAGGTTAGTGGCACAGCATGATGCTTCAGAGATCATCTGCGTGCAACTAACAAGAGGCAAAACTGCAATCCAAATTGTAGCTTGCTAGAGATCACCCACCATGTCCCAGGACCCTCATTCCGTATTTCTGGAAATGGGTCTATATTAGAACATCGAAGTTTCACAACTTTGAATGTCCTAATATCGACCCCTATTCAGCGAACGCTGAAAATAGCGAAGCTGCAGAACACCGAATTTCTTCCTTGGGAAGGAATTTGGTTGGCCGTTCCTGTGGCTTTGCTATTTTCAGCACTGTGGTGGAAAGTTACGGGTCGGGATCAGGTAAGTGTGCGATTGTGTGGACATGAGGGTTAGGGGCGGGGTAGGTGAGGTAGGGTTAGGGCGCGGGTCAGGTAAGTGTGCGATAGTGACAGACCTTAGGGTTAGGGTTTGGGTTAAGGTAAGTGGATAGCTAGTGGTGTATGTACAGTTTAGTGTAGGGTTAGATGTAGGATTTTAGGTGTATGTGTGTGGATTGCTGTTTGTTTGGTGTGCTTGTGTTGTGTGTATGTGTGTCGGAACAGCAAATTTTTTTCCCTGGGAAAAAAATTTGCTGTTCTACATGTTCGATATTCTCAGCGTTCACTGAGTAGGGGTCGATATTAGAACATTTTAAAAAGTCGATGTTCTAATATAGACCCCTGGAAACACTGGGAAACATAAAGGTCCTACCAAACACCCTGATATTGGGTGATTTCAATTACCCAAACATCAACTGGGAGAACTACTCAAGTACTAACTCCCTTTCCCAGCATTTCTTAGACTTTATAAACTCTAATTCCCTGGATCAACACCCCCACCAGAGGTGACAACATATTGGACCTGGTCATCACCAACATGGGCGATTGGTGTTCCACACCAAAGGTCAACCCCTCGCTGGTTAGATCTGACCATAAACTAATCACTCCACCCCCGGTCAAAGAAACCACCATGAAAAACTTTTCAAGAGCAAACGTCACGTTACTTAAGACCATTGTGGAAAGTTTCAAAGCCCCCATGCTAAAGGAAAACGCTGTCCAAGCTGTAAAATCCTTTACAAATGCACTCTACGGGCACCTACAAGAATGCATGGATCGTGCTATCCCAAGCAAAACCAAGACTCACTCCTCCAAGAGAAGGAAACCAGTCTGGTGGACCCCTGCCATAAACAAGCTATACAACAGAAGGAGGAAACTAGTACAGAAAAAAGTAAAATCCCAAGAAGGGAAGACATCCCTGATCAGTATCAGAAAGAAACTACGATCCCTCATAAAATCATCCAAGGCTAGCTTCGAAAGAAAAAATTGCCAATCACTCCAAAGATAACCACACAGTATTCTTTAGCTATGTCAAGAATCTAAGTGGCAATTCTCAGATCTGCTCGGAGTTAATGCAGAATGGCACAAAATACACTGTACCAAACGATATTGCCAACATCCTGGCAGTCAGGTTCAGTGCAAACTTCACCCCCCTCTCACCCCCAAAAGGGCCCATAACCATACCAGAAGAATGTAGTGCCCCTGAAATCACAAACACTCGGGTTAAAACAGCCCTCTCCAAACCCAAAAACACAGCATCAATGGGACCAGATGGTGTCCCAGACTGTGTCCTACACAAGCTCAAAGATGAACTAACCCCTCACCTAAACACACTGTTCAAACTCAGCCTCTCCACAGGCTTCATGCTCATAGAGTGGCACACAGCAACAGTTATTCCGCTCCACAAACCTGGAGCCACAACAGAACCCAAGAACTATCGCCCTATAAGCCTGACTAGCTTGGTCTGCAAGGCAAAGGAGTGCATCATCATGGATCTCATTAACAGAGACATTGGGAACCTCCAAACACTTGATCCTACCCAGTTTGGCTTTGTTCAGGGCAGATCATACCTCCTAAACCTGGTGGACTTTTTTGAGACAGTTACCAGGGCTATAGATGAGGGAAATGTGGTCCCCGCAGCCTACCTAGACCTTGCAAAGGCCTTTGACACCATTCCCCATTCAGGTATTATAGACAATCTCACCAGCCTGAACATAAACCCCTACATCACGAGATGGGTTACCAACTGGTTCATGGACAGAACCCACATGGTAAGAGTTGTGGGTGCTAGGTCTGACTCTAAACTGGTTACAAGTGGTGCTCCCCAGGGCTCAGTCCTAGGACCCCTCCTGTTCAGCATATACTTTTCAGAGGTACAGGCAAGCCCAGGAGGACTGTGGCTGACCAAGTTCGCAGACAACTGCAAACTAGGGGCTATAATTACTCTCCGGCTGAAACAGACATCCTCCAAAAGGGTCTCACTGAGGCAGATACCTGGTGTCAAAACCATGGCCTCAAGCTAAATGCCAAAAAGTGCATAGTCATCCACTTTGGAAAAAACATAGTACCCACAAACTACCATATATATGGTAACCCCCTAAATACTGAAGATGTAATAAGGGATCTGGGGACCCAAGTAGATAGTAACCTCTCCTTAGATAATCCCATTGCCAAAGTGGTTAGAAAATCCTTCTATGTGGCCCACCTAATCACAAAAGGGTTTGCATCCAGATCAAAGGAGGTCGATGTGCCCCTCTACACATCACTCATCAGACCCATCATAGAGTACAACACCCCATTTGGGATGTACCTTACAAGACACCTGCAACAGCTGGAAAGACCATAGAAGTACCTCACCAAGAGGATCACTGGCCTCAAACAGATGCCCTATGCAGCTCAACTGAAGAAACTTCAGCTGTATTCAGCTGCATACCGCCTACTCAGAGGTGATCTCTGCCTGACATACAAGGCCATGTTCAACCCAGAATTGATGGACATGCTCCACCTAAAGAAAACCATATCCCCTCGAGCCACACGCTCTAGGGATCTAAACCTCACCATAACAATAAATAGGACATGATGGAGGGATAGATTCCTGTCCCAGAGACTTCCCATGCTCTGAAACAGGATTCCAATCTACGTTAGGCAGAGCTCCTCGCTAACCCTCTTCAAGAGAAACCTTGATGAATGGATGAGAAACAGAAAGTATACCCTGAGGATCACTTCAATGGCTCTGCTGGACAGAGGCACAGGGAACTAATCTAAGGGTGCAGCGAAAGCTAACACTTTCCGGCTAAGCTTATAAATGCCTTCGGGCAGATAGCCTAGTACCTACCTATGAACCTATGAACCATGCCTGGTATATGAGGCATTCTCAGATCCAGCTCTGATGGATCTCTTGCACTTCTACAAAAGAAACAACACCAGAATCACTAGATCCAAGGAACTGAACTTTGCTTATGACATAAATAGAACATGCTGGAGAGGCTGATATGTGTCCAAAAGGATCCCCACACTATGGAATAAGCTCCCCTTCCATGTGAAGTAGAGTTCATCTCTGAACCGCTTCAAACAAAACCTTGACCATTGGCTGGGAAATTGTAATTTCACGTTTGGTTATTCCCCCATGTCTCTGATGAACAGTGGTCAACAGTAAGTAAATTAATCCCCAACTAGCATACCCTCCCCACATAACCCTTAGCTACTGCCTTACTAACATACTCCACCACATAGGCCGCCAAGATACTCGGGGACAAAAGCTGGGTTGGGCTGCATGGCTAGGCTTATAAAGACCCTGGTGGTCATTAACCTAGTATAATCCTATGAACACTAAATAACAATAGACTGGCTTCTCCCAGTAAGCCACTTCAAAATCCAATGTGTCAATACGAATTTTATGCAAGCCTAACCAGAATGCTGCATATTGCATCAGGAGGTAGTGACTCTATGCTTTGGCTAAATCTAGGAAAAACAGTACTACATGCTAACTTCTTGGTAATGAAAACATTTAGATAAATAAACATTTAATTTAATATCTTTGCTCCCTGCATGGGACTGAATGTGGCCATCACATCAGTTCAAAACTTTTGCTTTGCAGTAGATTACTGTTACATAGTGAATCCAAAATGCTATTCTTACCCATGTCATGGACAGATCACCATCTCTAATAATGCTAATGTATCACTTAAACTCTTGTCATCTATTTTTCAAATTACTCTTGCACGAGTGTACCTGTTTGAGGCCAAATCGTGTTTTTTCTTGTGTTTGCAATGCCATCTTGGTTCTGACCTCATGCATCTTTTACAGTGACCTGGAAGACTTTCTTTCATACAGCTATAGCATACATACTTGTCCTCAGGTCTGTATTCCCTAGATGAAGCAATCTAATAGTTGAGTATCTCACTATAAGTTCCAATCCTGTCTACACAGTATATCATCCCATTTTCTTATTTTTGGTCTCCAGTGATAAATTCATCAAATTAATAGTCTGTGCACGTACAGTATAGGTTCATTGGTTCATAGGATGGTGCTAGGCTATCAGCCCTAGGGCCTATATAAGCCTAGCCATAACAATTCCCTGGCTATTTCTTCCCACAATATTTACTTCCCTGGACCCCTGTCTTGCAGGGCGACTGACGTGATCCCCAGGGTGAATTTCCTATCTACCATCCAATCGTCAAGGTTCCTTTTGAAGATGGCCTAAGAGGCACTCTGCTTGACATGTACTGGCAATCTATTCCAGAGTCTGGAGAGTCTCTGGGTCAGGAACCTATCCCTCCAGCATGTTTTGTTCATTGTGATGATGAGGTTTAGATCCTTGGAGCATGTGGCCCTGAGGGATTGGGATTTTTTTAAGTGTAGCATGTCCAACAGCTCTGGGTTTGACATGTCCTTGTATGTTAAGAAGACATCACCTCTGAGTAGATGATATGCAACAGAGTATAGCTGGAGTTTTTTTAGATGGTCAGTATAGGGCATCTGCTTTAGGCCTGTGATTCTTTTAGTGAGGTATTTCTGTGGCCTTTACAGTTGTTGCAGATACCTTGAGAGGTACATACCAAACGGGGCATTGTATTCTATAAAGGGTCTAATGAGGGATGAGTACAGTGGGACAATGACCTCCTTTTTTCTGGATGAAAAGCCCTTAGTGATGAGATGTGCCACATAGAAGGATTTCCTGACTGTTGTGGAGATGTGGTTATTGAAGGTGAGACCACTGTCCACCTGTGTCCCTAAGTCTCTTATCACACTTTTGGTGTTTAGTGTACTGCCACCTATGTGGTAATTCACGGGTGCATGTTTTTTCCCAAAGGGGATAACTATACATTTCTTAGTATTGAGCTTGAGCCAATGGCTCTGGCATCAAGCATCTGTTTCTGTAAGGCCTTTTTGTAGAATATCCACATCATTTGGGGATTCAATAATGGCTTCCAGTTTGCAGTCATCTGCGAACTTTGTTAGCCAGAGACCCTTAGTGTTGGCCTGTACTTCAGAGAAGTAGATGTAGGCTTGCCACCCCTCTGTTTTTTTTCGGAATATCCAGAAATCAAACTGATTCTCCGGTAGTCCAGAAAACACTGTACAAACTCCGGTATTCTGTTTCAAAAAGGAAACAGACTATCGGAGTTTAATCGTTGATTTACTATGCTTTTTTACAGAAAAGCATAGTAAATCAGCCAAAAGCAGGCAGCGGGAATGAAAAAAGAGGGCGTTCCTGCCGAGTGATGCCACCATGACATCACAAAATGGGCGGTATGTGGGCGGGAGAGGGGGTCGGGGTGGGCAGGGTTACTGGTGATGCGAGGGGCATGGCTTTACTCCGGTTTTAGCCATGAAGGAAGGTGGTTACCCTAAGTAGATGCCAAACAAGAGCGGTCTCAGGACTGAACCCTGAGGTACTCCACTTGTCACTTGTCTGGAGCTGGATTTTGGAGTTGGCTACTTTTACAGTGTGGGTTCTGTCAGTAAGCCAGTTGGCAACCCATTGAGTGACGTAGGGGTTAATGCCCAGCTTACTAAGTTTATCTATAATTCCAGCATGGGGTATGGTGTCAAAGGCCTTGGTGAGGTCCAGATAGGCTGTGCGGACCACCTTACCCTTGTCCACAGGTCTGGAGACTGATTTGAAGAAATCAGTCAGGTGCAGGACACAAGATTGGCCCTTCACAAACCCAAACTGGGTGGGGTTCAGTGTTTGAAGGTTGCCAATGTCTTTGTTTATAAGTTCCATGATAATACGCTTCATGGCCTTGCAGATCAGGCTCGTCAGACTGATGGGGCAGTAGTTCCAAGGATCCAAGGTGGGTCCTCCCTTGTGGAGTGGGATAACTGTAGCTGTGCGCCACTCAGTGGGCATGAAGCCTGAGGTGAGGCTATGATTAAACATGACACTTGGGTGAGGTGCCAGTTCATTTTGTAGGTCATGTAGTACACAGCTTGAGATGTCATCTGGTCCCATGGATGCTGTATTCTTAGCTTTGGAGAGTGTGATTTTTTACCTGTGTGCCCATTATTACCGGAATTTGGCAATATTTTGGTATTGAGATGGGCCCTTTAGGGGGTGAGAGAGGGGATGAAGTTGGCACTGAATCAATCTGCCAGGATATTGACAATATCCTTGGGATCAGTATATTTAATGCCATTCTGTTGTAGCTCAGAGCAGATCTGAGCATTGCCATTTAGATTCTTGACATAGCTATAGAATGCCTTGTGGTTGTCTTTGGAATCATTGGCAATTTTATTTTCGTAACTAGCTTTGGAGAATTTTATGAGGGATCTCAGCTTCTTACTATGGCTGGTAAGGGAGTTTTTTGCATCCTGAGATTTTCCTCTTTCCTGCAATAGTTTCTTCCTTTTGTTGTAAAGTTTATTTTTGGCAGGGGGCAACCAGATTGGCTTCCTTTTTTTTGGAGGAAAGTGTCTTGGTTCTGTTTGGGATGACACAATTCATGCACAAGTGGATGTGCTTGTACAATGCCTTAGTGTAGGATTCAGCAGTAAAACTTTCATTTCCTGTCTGCATGGGTGTCATAAAGATTGTCACTTCTGACTTGAGTAGCATGAAGTTTGCTTTGGAGAAGTTTTTTTATGGAGGTTTCCTTACTGGGGGGCGGGGGAGAGATGTGGATGTCAAGGGTGATTAGCTTATGGTCAGACCTGACCAACGAGGGGGTGACCATAGGTGTGGAGCATCGATTTCCCATGTTGGTAATGACCAGGTCTAGGATATTGGAGCCCCTGGTGGGACTATGGATTAGTTGATCTAGGGCATTGGAATTTATGTATTCCAAGAACCATTGGGCAAAGGTGTTGGTACATGAGTAGTTTTCCCAGTTAATGGCAGGGTAGTTGAAATCACCCAGTATCAGGGTGTTTGGTTGTATCTTAATATTTTCCAGTATGTTTAGAAAGGTGTAGTGAGAATCTTGGGGCATGGTGAGGAATCTGTAGCACTGTACAATTTGGATTGCAGTCTTACCTAGTGTTAGTTGCATCTGGAGAATTTCAGACACATTGTGTTGGGCAGCTAGCCTGGAGGTGTGAATATCCTTGGTGAATATGGACATTCCTCCACCTTAAGTGTTTCGGTCCTGGTTTGGTGGCCGAAAAGTGTGGTAAGAGTTGTAGCCTGGTATTACAGGGGTGCTCTCTGGAGCATTGAACCAGGTCTCAGTTACTGCACAGATATCGATGTTCTCCATTTTTAGGAGTGCCTTGAGAGAGTGCAATTTGAGGTTTAGACTTCTAGCATTGAGTAGCATTACGGTGTTGGTTTTGTCCTTTGGACTTTGCCTAAAAAAGGGACTATAGGGGTGGCAAAAGCCATAGCCAGTAACCTGAATCCCACGGACGACAGGTGCAGGGGTCTATGTCAGACTCTCGAGGTCTGACAATATCGAACATGATATTACACAAGATTACCGAAAGTGCACAACATTGAATGTTTAAACGGAAATCTCCATAAGGGGAGATTTCCGTTTACTTCAATGTTGTGCAATCTTGGAGTTGGCATATTTAAGCAGCAGGGGTGTGGGGGGTGCAGGGGTCTTGGCCCCCTGCATAAACACTTTAATTTTTTTTTTGTTTTAGTTTTTTTTTTAATAACCGTTCGATGGTTTAATACATCGATGCATAAAGTTCGATCTTTTTGCATTCGAAGTATTAAACCTTCAAGGATATAATATAGTCCCCAGGTGCAGAACATCTCTGGGAAAGCATCATGGTCTGTTGATCATGTCATCCCAGGCAGACAGATACTGGATCCCCTTTGAATGACACCAGACGCTTAGCCAATTGTTGAAGTCAATAATTTTGTCCTTATACTGTGGTATCATTCTGAGCGAAGGCAGGATGCTACTCAGGGCTAAGGTCATACCTGCCTGGGCCACATGATCCGAGAGCTCTTCCATGTCTCTTTTCATGTAGTCCAGAGAGGTACGTCTCAAGTCATTCACTCCAACATGGACAATGACAGAGTCATATTTGTACTTGTTGTGGAGTGACTTGAGTGCATGCGTTATGTGGCAGATCCTGGCACCCGACAGGCAGCTGACTGTAATTTTCTCCTTGTCCTTGTATAAGAACACTGAAGAAGTACACACTAGTTTTAAAGTCCTCATAGCCCATTGTTTTCCCCTTGTCTTCACGCTGTCCATGAGGCAGTATGATGTCATCTTGGAACACAGTGAAGTCATACATTTCAGAACTGATTCTTGCAGTGCAGTACTACTCACTGCCCTTTTCTATGACAGTGCCTTCTTATGTTCATCCCTGAAGCTACCCATCTCACTCCCAATGCTTGCATCATGCTCTCTTATTTTTCACTTATACAAAGGATTTATTTTCCAGATACATGACAGCATCCAGATTTCTCTTATCTAATTACAAGAATTTATTTAGAAGTTTTACTCATTTCTTTTCTTCCATATATTTATTGCCTTCATTTACTGACTTCCTTATTTCTTTATTCACTCTCCTTTCCCATGTAGTTGAAAAAAGCTGTTCTTTTCTTGTACTGCTTTGGCTCAAGTATCTTATCATTTCACCCTTTCCGTTTCTGAGCACAGCAGATGACTTTTCCCAGCCGTTTCTTTTTTCCCCTCATTTGTTATTCCTCCTTTTTTTGTTTTCCCATGTAGTACCTATTTCATTGGACTGTTGAATCACATTGTTTTATTTTATATTTCTATCTTCTTTGTCTCTGAGTCCCTCCTTCATTGCCTTCTAGATGCAAGTTTCAATATTCTTTAATTTTCATCTTTTCCTTGTCCTCCACTCTCCCAGGTTGAAATCACTGTCTACCGTATGCTGTGATCCATGCCTTAAATTTGACTATGGCTTGTGTCACAACTCCATTATTTTTCTGTTTGCCACTGCTGACATCAGCCATTTTAGATTTGTATAATTTGCAAAGCACACTGCCAGAAGCCTTTTTGTCTTAGACTAGTGTTGTTCTTTACTTGCTATGCACATTTTTTCAGGTATGTTACTGCTATTATTTTATTTTCTCTTTTCACTTTAGAAGCTAGCATACCCCTATCTGCCTCTGGTAAGTCAAAATCCCAATATAATTACTCTTGCCTTACTGCTTCACTTTTTTGTATTCTGTTCGTTACTTTTGCCCAACTTCTGGATGCGTTTAGTAGCCTATGAACTATCACTCCACCAGCTATGCCCCCCAATCCTGATAATTTGCTCACTAATATTTAAAATCTCTTATTGTTACATTTGCTTTCTGCTGCTTTTTCTGCCATTTCCTCCAGCATTCCAGGCAGTAATCCCTTTGCAGCATACACACCAAACTTTTCTCACAATTTCTAACTTTTTCAACTCAGGGACTGTCATGCTGAATTCCTTTTGTTATATGTTTTCTTTACTTTGTCAGCATCATCTATCATAACCACTTGTAGCTCAATTATTATCCAGACTGGTATTACTTGCACCCTACAAAACTGCTAATTGTTTTTCTTTCTCCCTCTCTATCCCTTTTCATCCTCATTCTTCCACTTCTTCTCCATTTTCTTAACTGTTTTCCTCTTCTGTCTAAATTTACTAGTGTCATGATATACCATTGTATTCTTTTTCCACTTCACCAGCTCACATTTAATCTGTTACTTGCTTCCTTTATTGGGCTTACTGTATTTGGACACTGGCATCATCTCTGTGAAAGGTCACCTTGCTGCACAGCTCCCTATAAGACAACTCCCTAGCTGATTCTTACATGGCCCTGTCTGATAAATAGGGGGCATGCATTTAGACCACATGTGAACATTCTTTGTCTCTTTGACCTCCTTTATCATTCTTTGAAGTTTTCCATTAATTTCACCCCACAGTTACACTCTCTGTCTACTAGACTCTTCCTCTGTACTCTGTGTTCCCATCTTATTCATCTGAACATCACTTTTTCCACTACTAGAACTCCTCCCTCCCTTCTCTGAATTAAATCTCCTCTTCCCACTCAGTCTGACAACCTTTTCACTCCCATGTTTGAACTCTAGCCTTCTGCAAGGCTGTCCCTGCCCTATTTCCCTCAATAATCATCTTTCCCTTATTGCCTCACCTGATGTTTCCCCATTCTGTCACTCTGTTCTCCACCTTCTTCTGTCCTATGTTAACACCAGCTACCACCTGATGGGCCTGTAACCTACATATCTTATGTCCATCTATTCTTGACTGGTCACAATACTCTTTCGTTTCTGTTCTGTTCCTTTGTTTTGGTCTTGGTCTCCTCATTCTCTTTGTCACTATATTCACCAGCACTATTCATTTCTTTCTGAATGTCGTTTTCCATTTGATTTGTTCATGCAACTTCTTCTTACAATTTTTCCACCGCTAATACTACCCTCTCCATTATGCCTTCTCATGCTTTTCTCCTACTGTGACTCATATCTTTACCTTTCCACAATTTAGTGATCATCAAGCTGCTTCTACAGAACAAAGCCTTGCTCAGGAAAGCCATGCAACACCGCGCAGCTCCATAAAGCACTATAGTCATCCCTGCAAGGGTCAGTTCACTGCCATCCTAGCCTGGGTACAGCTGCTAGAGCTGACAAGTGATGTTAGAACACTGATGAGCACTGGTAAATACAGCCATCTTGGCTTCGCTTTCTGCTATAATCTACTCCCCCCTGTCATTTTCTTTTGTCTGGCAGAGGCAGATTTCAGAGGGGGTTTTATGGTCTTGTCCTTATTCTGTCAATATGTCTAGTGGCCCTTTTGTTGACTTAGCTATGCTTTCCTCTTTGGTAGTATGCTGCAAACAGGACATCTATTGCCTGGTCATTTTATTTTTCATCCTCTTCAGTGATACACTGCATGGTACCAGGGTGCTTATTTTTTGGTTGTCTGCTTTCTGCCTACCTTTCCATCGTGTACTGAGGTACTTCTTATAGAAAAACTGTATACAGACCAGGGCTGATTTGCTAATAATAGCAATGATTACCACTGGTGACTGCTAATCTCTCGGCTTGGCTCTACTCTGCACTACTCCTTTACTTCTCTTTCTTGCATTATTTTCTGCTTTCTCTGTATTTAGAGTCAAGATCCAAAATCTTGGAGATAAAAAACAAAGCGAACATTATAATGGATAGTGAGATACAAACAAATAGGGATGCAGATGTCAGTGCAAATACTGCATGTGACTTTAAAATAGTCACTATAGGGGAAAGTGGATGATTTTGGTATTCATAAGGAGAAACATGAAATAAAGGGAAACAGAAGTCTTCCTCAGTGCAGGCATTATGTGAAACCACATATGGATTAGTTCACACTTTTTTGAAGCCTATGTCTATGGACAGTTGACCCAAAACTCTATGTAGGACAACTACATGGTAGAAGTTTCACACCAGAAAACAAAGGAAAAGAGACTAAGCAAACAATAATGTCCAATCTGGGGGCATTACAAGGACATAAGGGACTGCCCAATGTTACAGGCAGAGGGACTTCCCAATATGGAAGGTCCATTTCTTCTTGTAATGCTCACCCTGCCTAAAAGGTGATATTGTACTTACAGGGCGGTAAATTGTTTTTTTTTTGTTTTATTAACAGTATATACATTCTTTATATTTCTGATGTAGAATATCCTCTGTCTAATATTTCAAAGTTGCTGTCGGATATGCAATTATTTTACACGTACAGAGATGAAGATGCTCTTTCTCTCTCTCTCTCACACACACACACACACACACACACACACACACACACACACACACACACACACACACACACACACACACACACACACACACACATCATTGTAACTGCTTTTTGTGCTGCAGTTACTTTGGTTAGTTTTTTTTTCTCCTGCTCATTAAGTGGGCTTTTTAAGAGCTGCATTTGGTGAGAGGAAGAGAAATTGAAAGTCCTTGTAACAGCTACAACATCTACCTTTGTTAGGGCAATTTTACTTATTTATTTATTTGTCTTTCAAGAAAGATGATGGTCATTTTGTTTTTCTTTTTCTTTTGTCCAATGCCTCATGAGGCATTGTCATGAAGTGGGCTTTTCCTGTACATTTAAAATCTGTTGGAGTAAGTTTATTCTCAGAGTATTGTTTAATATTCAGTCCATTTTCTAAAGGCAAATAAAGAGTATATCTTGGAAGAAATGAAGTTAAAAGGGGGAATGTAACAGAAACATCTAAATATTGACAGAAAGTAATGAGTAATGCAGTGTGAGAGATCAGCATCCTTTCGAGAACAATGGGATCGGTTAGAAGAGAAATAAAGATAGATTAGGGGTGATGTTTGAAAGTATTTTTTTACGGATACGGTTGATGCACTGGATTATGTTTCTGAGCTAGTTGTAGAATCATTCTATGGGAACTCGGTAACGAATATGCTATACATAAAATACTTCTAGTGGGACAGAGAGGGATATTTTTAATAGGGAATTTTATTTAATTTATCATGTAAAAAAGACGTGCAGAATAGCTGGGCTAAGCAGTCCTTATCGACAAACAAATTATGTGTTTCTGTAAAGATATATCAAATCATAAATCTTGGCACCATGGGGATGCTTTTTTTCTGAGTCAAGAGATATTTATTTTTATCAATTTATGTTTAGGTTTTAAATTTGTGAGAATCTGTTTGATAAAAGAAGAAAAGAATGAACTTTGATAGGTTGCATCATGATTTGTCTGGCAAAGGGGGCATGCAGTTGTTTTATTATGGATGGCAGATTACTGATTATGAAACTAGGAAATTAATGCCACTATATTAAATAAGTGCCTTAGAGTCTTTTCACCTGCAGATGTGCATATGATGGATAGAAAAGAACACTGATATCTTGCCTGCTTGAAAAGGAACAGGTTGTTACCAGTTAGTAGATATCTATCATTGTTCTGCACTGTTTTATTTGGATACATTTCTTTGAGAGACTGCTGTAGAACATATAACTTTTTTTTATTTACTACAAAGTGAAGAAAATTAAATCACTGACCCTTCAATACTGAGAAAAAAAAGAGTATGAAAGATTTAGTGTGGTGTGCTTATTATAGAGAGAGGGCAGGCGTGCACTGTTTGGAGTTCTTTCCAGAAAGTATTGCTGCATGTAGAGATGAGATGAGAAATAAAGAATTGCATCGGAAAAGAAGTTATTTCCCTTCTGCAAAAGTCTCACAATCCCTGAAGCAGATACCTTATCTGCAGTGACTCCTGCGTTATGAAGTTTCCTGGCTTTGTCATGACTCACTCAATCAATATATCAAGTTCAGATTTCCAAGTGCCAGGGATGTTGCTAGGATGCTAATTCTGAAGGGAGACTGTAACAGTGACAGTCTGTTTTAATGGATTGTTACTCTGATCTGTGCTTTGAAAATAAGGATTACCCTTGATAGCTTTCTGCAGAACAGAGTGTCCTAAATCTTTCACAGTACATAACCTTTCAACACAATGACAAATGAATCAAGACACATGCCAGTTTTCCTTTAAAATCCATATATCAGTCGTGACACAGTGCAGTCAGATTGTTTTAGCTTATGCTTAAAGTTGGTACAGTGTGGCAAGGTGGAGTTTCAGTGAAAAAGATTAAGACTGAACCATAAATGAAGTAAAAGTAGTATCTAAAATACTGGGTAATGCATAGAGTTGTACACTTGGAAAGCTGATTTCAGTTCATTAGCCTGCTCACAAACATACATGACACTTGTAACAAAAGCTTTGGCTTGTCTGTAATTAAATAATTTCTTTCCATGTTAGTTTTTCTTTCTATTTTGAACTGACCTGCTTAGCTAGAATTTGTTTTGTGAAATATGAAACTGCAGTAGACCTAATTTTATATATATATATATATATATATATATATATATATATATGTGTGTGTGTGTGTGTGTGTGTGTGCGTCTGTGTATGTATGTATTTCACTCCAGTGACAAAGATGTCCCAAGCTGTAGTTAACCAATTTATTGACGTGAGCGCTTTCATCTCTGTAATGTAAGCGACTTCATCATAACAGCAATACACCTCCATCTTTGCAATTAATACTCTACTACACATGCCCATGTGATGAAATCCCACCAATCAATGCATGCCAAAATCTATATCTTAGAATTTCAGACAGGATGAAACAACCCTAAAATAAATAATATACATAAGTACTAAAATACGATATCTTTGAAAATGAAAACAAAATCATATCCTTGCTGCCACAATTTCAGGGCACCTAGAATAGAAAAAATTTGGTTAAGACAAGGGGTGGTACTGGTGTCCAATTTCATCTGCCAGTAAAGCTCACGATGCTCAGTCATGGTCTCCCATGGTCCACCCCTGAGATTAAAAGGAACCTATTCCAAATAAAGAGTTTAAATGAACAAGATACAAATTATTTGGTGTGCTTGTATAACATGTTAGTTTCCACACCTTGGGGTATATCATAATTGTGTTCTTGATGACCTTGACTGAGCAGTTGAAACTGGATGCCATGCTTCATATGGATGGAGAGCCTGTTCCAGATAATGGGAATTCTCTGAGAAACATATCTGTCTCTCCAACATGTCCTATTTATGTTGCAAGCAAAATATAGGTCTTTTAATCTGGTAGTTCTGATGCTGTTTGTTTTGCAGATGTGCAAAGGATTCATCAAAACAGGGTCCAGGATGGCTTGTAAACCAGGCAAACATCACCAAGTAGTTTGTATCATGCCGAAAAAGAGACAGAGCTTAGAGGCGATCAGCATAGGGCATTGTGTTTACTCCCTGTATTCTTTTTGTAAGGAACCTTTGTGGACATTCCATTTGATGCATGTTCTGGTCAGTTACATAATGAAGGGGCATTATACTCTATGATAGACCTGATGAGGGCCAAGTACAGTGGTATTATGACCTGTATGGGCCTTGATGCTGTGCTGTTGCTTATAAGCTGAGCAGCACAGTAGGATTTTCTTACTATCTTTGACATATGTTGGTCGAAAGCTATGTTACTGTCTACATGAGTTCCCAGATCCCTGACTAAGTGTTTTATTGATGATGAAGTTTCCCAGGGTGGCAGACTCCTCAAAAGGTACTATAATGCATTTCTTGGTACTGAGTATTAAGGCATGGCTTTGGCACCAAGCTTTTGTATTAGACCTTCTTGATGGATGTTCTCCTCTGCTGGGATTCAATGACTGCTACCAGTTTACAAGCATCTGCAAACTTTGTTAGCCAGTGGCCTTTGACATTGGCTTTGACACCCGAGAAGTAGATGTCAAAGAGGACTGGGCCTAGAACAGAGCCCTGGGGATTCTTTACAACCACATATGGCCGAGACCATATGTTCAAACTTGTAAAAGTTCGATTGGACTGAATGGAGATCTCCGTACAGAGTGGAAAGGGAAGATTTTCCATTTCTGCAATGTAGTGTGATCTCGGAGTTGGTATATTTAAGTAAGGGGGGTGTGGGAGGTGCAGGGGAGTGGACGTTTAGTTTAGTTTTTTTGTTTTATGTGTTTTTATTTCAGTGTTTGAACTTTTATGAGTTCGAACATATGGTCTCGGCCATATATGGTTCGAACTTGTAAAAGTTCGATCTACTGAAGTAGATCCATATATGTGTGTGTGTGTGTGTGTGTGTGTGTGTGTGTGTGTGTGTGTGTGTGTGTGTGTATATATATATATATATATATATATATATATATATATATATATATATATATATATGCTTAGTAGCGCATACTATTCACATACAAAAATAACTGGTTGTGTTATTTTAGCTGCCTTCAGTGAGCCAGGTAGCTATTTAGTGTGTTATGGGTTTATACTTAGTTTTGTAAGTTTGTTGACAATGCTTGAGTGGGGTACTGTGTCAAATGCCTTAGTCAGATCTAAGAAGGTAGTATGCACAGTTTTCCCTCAACCACTGCCTTAGTGACCTTTTCAAAGAAGTTCACCAGATTCAGTAAGCATGATCTTCCTTTGACAAAGCCAAGATGTGATGGATCCAATGTCTGAAGGTCTGCTATGTCCTCGATAATTTCCTTGATAATTCTTTCCATAGATTTGCAAATAAGACTAGTCAGACTAATGGGTCAGTAATTTTCAGGATCTGCTAAAGGTCTTCCCTTTTGGAGGAAGATGAATGTTGCACTCCTCCATTCAAATGGCACAAAGCCAGTTTTAAGACCATAGTGAAAGAATGACTCCAGGGGTCCTGATAAGTCATATTTTAGACTATTCAGGAGACATCCTGGGATGTTATCAGGGTGCATTGAGGCAGTGTTCTTGGCTTTAGTACATGCAGCCAGTACATGCTTTCTTGTTTGTGTTCTTGGCTTGGTCGCAGTTTGCATGTCCTCACTGTGTCCTTTCAAGTATTTGCTGAGTGTTTTGATTTCTTCAAACATCTAAAACACATGTGGAATTTATGATCCTTGAAATTACTCATAGCTTTACATGCCACATGTCTGCGTTTTACTGCATGCTGGTAGTCTGTTGAGTTCATTGAATGTCAAGATAATTTCTTGTTTCAATATAAATCTGAAACGGGAATGAATAAATGAATGAATAAACGAATGAATGAAGAATAACTATGTTGCTGTATAATGTATTAATAAGAAATATGGCGTGTAAACAAGTTCTACTCCAGTATTCTATTTGTGGTGGGATGAAATTGCAAATTAAATAGTTATGTTTTCTTAATAATTCAGGAAACATCTCCATTATATATACCTGCATTAGATCACAAAATATAAACTTGTATACTTTATTTTTAAAGGACTTGTTTCTTTTTCAGTACTTATGTTTTGAATGATCCTCCTAGAGAAGAGGTGGGCCTTGTTTATCACCTTATGAGCATCCAGAATGACTGTTCAAATGAGAGCGTTTCCTCCACCACACACAGATTACAGAAGTTGGGCCCACCTGTTAGGACTAGATGAATCTTCTTTCACATTTCCTAGCTGATTACAGCACATTGGATTTCCTCTGAATTATCTTTCAACCACTGTAACCTTTTCTGTGCAGCAAGAGGTAAGGTTGAAGCATTCAAGTGTTGACCTTTGTGACGCCTGTGCCCTGGCCCAGCAATCAAGGAGCCTCAGTCCTCACCACTAACACCAGAAAGGTTGCTACATATAGGAGGAAAGGACAACAAAATAGTAAAGTGCAATTTCCCTTAAGAGCACACAGAGATCACAATCAGTCCGGGGCTGGTCGCTCCCTTGCTTTCCAGGTCCCCAATAAGACTCCCCACTGACACAGCTATAGGGTCCAAATCTCAGCCTAGTGGGCAAGCTAAAACCTCTGGCAACCTCTCTGTCCAACCAGTGCTTCGTGTCCCTGCCCAAGTAGCTGACACACACATACATGCACTTTGAGATAAGAGGTTATGTTATACAACCACACAGACAATTCCGGGGAAGGCTGGCACAGGTTCTCCAGCTGTGCCCCTTTCTCCCAGACTATATGGTAGTTCCATTTGCCACTACCCACTAATACTTATTAGCTACTCAAAGGCCCTTAAAAGGGGGTCCAATTATTACTGTGCAATATTATTATCCAATTGGTAGTTGCGACTAAACAGTCAAGGCTTATTTAGAGTGACTTGGACAGTAAACTCTATAAATATGCAATATACTCTAGAGCTTAAATTATCTCTACACAAAACAGTCACAGTTGAAAGGTTTTAAAATATTTAATAATAAATAATTAAAACCACAAGACAATACTTTCTTCTACACAGTGCTAGTCAAGAGTTCAGAGATCACACAGAAATACTTAAAATAATTCAGTAGTACAGTTCTGACATCACAGAAAAACACTCAGTCTAATTTTTCTAGTTCCTAGCTATTTCTAAAAGAAAACACAAGTCTAAGATAACTTACTTATGAGCAAGACAGTGCTGAGAGTTGGATAGTCATGACAAAAATGCTTAATGCCTTCTGATTCTCTCTGTTTAAATTGCTATTTTCATTCCTGATTCACATTACATTATTTCACACTTTCCTGGTGTTCTCAGGCTAACATATACTACATTCCTGTTATCTTGCACCTGCAGGAAACTACAGCCATAAAAGACATTCCACATGTAAACTCTAGTAATTATTCCCTAAGTTAAAACAATAGGCAGAATGCTTCACTCCAGACTCATCAACTCCAAATTTTAACTTCAAAGGGACAGACATGAAATAATTTTAACTTCAAAGGACAGGCAAGAAATGCTTGACTTAGCTTTCTTTACAGCAGAGGGCAATGGTGCTACACTGTTTTAAGTTCAACATTTCACAGCATTTTCTTTCATTTAAGAAAACAAGTCTGTAGTTCAACATTCATATTTACAAATGATAGAATTATCTGCACAATTCTATCTGGCTAGGCTGGCAGCCTTCACACCCCCCCCCCCCCCGTAGAACTCAAGCTAGTTTTTCAAGTGACCCTTGAGAAACGCTGCTTGAGAGGGTTTGGTCTATCTGAGTGTACCTTACCCCATTCCCTGTCTTGAGAGCCCATCTGCATTGCCATTGCTAACCCTACTGCGGTGCTGCACTGACATATATGCTTGCAACCCTAGGCTCCATCTTAGCAACTTGGCATTTTGCTGGCTGGCTGTGTTTAACCATATTAAAGGGTTGTGATCTGTCATAACAGTGAATTTCCTTCCATACAGATAAGGCTGAAGTTTCTGCAGTGCCCACACTATGGCTAGACATTCCTTTTCTACAGCTGCATAGCATTCCACCCTGAGTTGGAGCCTATGAGTGATATAAACCACTGGGTGTTCTTCCCCCTCTGAAGAAATCTGGCTAAGTACAGCCCCCACCCCATGATTTGAAGCATCCATCTGCACAACAAATTATTTGCTGTAATCTGGACCGACTAACACAGGGGGTCCTCCCAAAGCTTCTTTAAGCTTCTGGAATGCCTGCTCACATACTGGGGTCCACACTACCTTATATAGCCTATTCTTCCTTGTCAGGTCTGTGAAGGGAGCAGCTATGATACTATAACTGGAACAAACTTTCTGTAGTACCCTGCTGTCCCTAAAAATGCCCTCACCTGCTTTTTAGTAACAGGTGCAGGCCATGCCTGAATGGCTTCCACTTTGTCAGGTTCTGGCCTTATCTTACCACTCCCCACTCTATGTCCTAGGTAGGAGACCTCTGCCATACCCACCTGACATTTGCTTGGCTTAATGGTCAACCCTGCCCTCTGTAGTCTGCTCAGAACCTCCCTGACATGCTGAAGGTGCTCTGGCCAGGAATGGCTGTAGATGGCAATATCATCTAGGTAAACAAGGGCAAACCCCCCTGCTCCTGCTAGGATATGATCTACCAGCCACTGGAAAGTTGCTGGGGCATTCTTCATCCCAAAGAACATCTTTGTGAACTCATACAAGCCAAAAGGAGTCACAAAGGCTGACTTCTCTCTAGCACTGAGAGTCAAGGGCACCTGCCAGTAACCCTTGGTAAGATCAGTGGTTGTAAGATACTTAGGCCCACCCAGCTGCTCTAGGGTCTCATCTGTCCTAGGCATGGGGTAAGCATCCGACTATGTGTGAGTATTTAATTTCCTGTACTCCACACAGATCCTGGTGCTGCAATCCTCCTTTGGCACCAGCACTACTGGGGAGGCCCAGGGACTGTTGGACTCTTGAATCACCCCTAGTTCCAACATCTCCTGTGCCTCCTCCCAAAGAGTCTGTTTGACTCTCTCAGGCACTCTATAAGGGGCCTGCCTAATAGGCCTTTGGGGTCCTGTATCCACCTGGTGCTGCACCAGGTGGGTGCACCCTGGTTTCCCAGTGAACATGTCCCCAAATTCCTGCAACACTGCTTGGATTTCTCAAACCTGGGAAGGAGATAGCTGCTGGGACATTGCTACCCCTTCCACTGAGGTGTCAGCCCGAGCCTCACTGAGGAGGTCAGTCCCCAGATCTCCCTCAGACTCCTCCTGCAATCCACTGCAAATGCTCAGCACAAAGGCCTTCCTATCATGGTAAAGTTTCATCATGTTAACATGGTACAATTTGCGCCCCTGCCTTCTGCCTAGCAGTTCCACCAGGTAGTTAACATCACTTACCTTTCTTACCACCTTGTAGGGACCCTCCCAAGCTGCTTACAGCTTGTTGCATCTGACAGGAATGAGAACCATTACTTGCTGCCCCACAGCATACTCTCTGGCTTGAGCATTCCTGTCATACTACACCTTTTTCTGTTGTTGGGCTTCTGCCAGGTTCTCCTGGGCCAAGCCCATGAGTTCCCTGAGCCTTGTCCTGAGGTTTAGGACATATGCCACAACAGACTCCTTGTGAGACTCGCACTCACCTTCCCACTCATCACAGATTAAATCTAGAGGTCTCCACACCCTATGCCCATACAGCAACTCAAAGGGTGAAAAAAACTGTGGATTCCTGGGAAACTTCTCTGTAAGCAAACAACAGATGGGGCAAATATTTGTCCCACTCCCTCTTAAACTGATCTGCAAATGCCCGTAGCATGGACTTGATTGTAGAGTTTTCTGGGTGGAAAGTGCTATTTTTCCCCTACCCTTAATCCTGCTCTGTTAAATACTGGCCAAACAACTTGTGTGTTTTATCTGATTGTCTCAAGGCTTGCTAGTATAACTAAGATTCCCTGTTTGTTACCTCTGCATTGATTTCTTGAATTTAATTGAGGTCTGACTGAGAGTGCTACTGAAACAAATCAAGATATAAATTGATAAGTATATTTTTTGCACTTCTTTCCAAGTTCTACAGTATTCTAATTGCTTTTGCTTCATTGTTTTAAGATCATATTTGCTGGCTTCTGATCTGTGTTGAAAGTGTTATTTTTCTGAGTGGAAAGTACTGTTTTTCCCCCATCCTTAATCCTGCTCTGTGAAATACTGGCCAAACAACTTGTGTGTTTTATCTGATTGTCTCAAGGCTTGTTAGTATAATTAAGATTACCTGTTTGTTACCTCTGCATTCATTGTTTGAATCTATTTGAGTTCTGACTGAGAGTGCTACTGAAACAACTCAAGATATAAATTGATAAGTATATTTTTTGGCACTTCTTTCCAAAGTTCTACAGTATTCTAATTGCTTTTGCTTGATTGATTTAAGATCATATTTGCTGGCTTCTGATCTGTGTTGAAAGTGTTATTTTTCTGAGTGGAAAGTGCTATTTTTCCCCCGCTTAATCCTGCTCTGTTAAATACTGGCCAAACAATTTGTGTGTTTTATCTGATTGTTTCAAGGCTTGCTAGTATAATTAAGATTCCCTGTTTGTTACCTCTGCATTCATTGCTTGAATCTAATTGAGTTCTGACTGAGAGTGCTACTGAAACAACTCAAGATATAAATTGATAAATATATGTTTTGGCACTTCTTTCCAAAGTTCTACAGTATTCTAATTGCTTTTGCTTGATTGATTTAAGATCATATTTGCTGGCTTCTGATCTGTGTTGAAAGTGTTATTTTTCTGAATTGATTTTTCCCCCACGCTGCCCTCCCTATTGGTGTTTTCTTTTTATACTTGGTGGCTTTGCAACTGCCCGCCCCTACTGTATATTTGATCTGTGACACTCATCCCAGTCTAGTGTCTTTATCTCATTCTAACTAATAAGGAGAGAAAAAAACATTTTTTTGCACTTTATTCATCTGCTTACTGTGTTTGTGTTTCTTCCTACTTTATTACTTATTTTGCTCTTGCTGCCTGTTTTTAAAAGTACTTAATAGCAGTTATTCTGCTGCCTTTATTACTGCTTGTTAGTAGCTGATTCATTTGTAACTGTTATTCTAAGCCTTTGGATTACACACTTGGGCTTTAGACCAGTTGTTTCACATTAGGAAGGTTTGTGGTCTGCACTGTTGTGGCAGGACAGGGAGCTTACATCTTTCTGAGTTGGGAGTTGCTGATTGAAGACTTAGTGTCTGTTCTAAAGTGTATTAGTTCTGGTGTAAGCACTTGGGCTTTGGGCCAGTTTTTTTACATTAAGAAGGTTTGTGGTCTGCACTCTTGTGGGAGGCTGGATTCTGCCCTTCTGAGCTGGGAATTTCTGGTCACAGGCTTATTGTGCCTGCTTATTTGAACTGTTTCTGAAAATGGTGTGCCTTGTTGCTGCAGCATAGACCAGATTCAGGCCTGCTGAATCTAGCTTTGTTTGTATAACTTGAGCACTGACCCAGGCCATCTTTTTTTGGAGAAGGTTCCTCTGCAACCTAGCAGCAGGAGTGTGCAGTTAGAACATGCCTGTTTGAAGACTGCTGGAGCAGGGCTCAGTTTTGAGCTTTTTTCTGGTTAATTGGGTAACTTGTTTAAATCAGTTGTTTGTTTTCTATTGTTTTATATATATAAAAAATTGCATTCTATTCATCTGCTTTTACTGTATTTGTGTTTCTTCCTACTTTATTACTAGTGGCATTGACTACAACTCTGAGCTGAGATATATAACAATAAGTATCCTTTTCTGTGCATTTAAAGAGTTTTTTGATTGTATCTGCTTTATTTTCTGAAAAAAACAAAACAAAAAATATACTTGTTTCTCGCCTTTCTAAGCTAGCATAGTCCAGTATCAGGTTAAGTGCTGAATTCAGGGCTGTGTTACAAATCTCTGTCTTTGCCCATAACTTACCTGGATAGAAGGAAGTTTCTCTGTTCACTTGTGAGAGAGGGGAGCGTTGAGCAGCCTGTCTGTCCCTGGAGGAGTGGCTTCAGCCCAGAAATTAGTAGTTTGTTGGCTATTTTGGGCTAATTTCTATCTCTTTCATTTCCCTGCTATAAATTCCGCATTTGCCCAGTTTTGCATGCCAGGCAGTGCCAGTTAGCTAGGGTATAACTATTCCCAGCTCCACAAAGCCTCTCCTTCAATTTTTTCCTTGTAACTAGACAAATTTTCAACTTATGCACTCAAGCTATTCATTTCTCAGCCCAGCACTTGCTCAAAACTCATAGCAAGCACTTATAAACCCTAGCACTAGACCCTCCTATACTGTACAGAAGGCAAGGCTCTCTATTCAACCTTACCAGCCATTCAGTAAAACAGTTCACTATACCTATCCAGGCATGTCCAAAGGGCAGTTTCAGGCGTACTCTCCAGTCCATCTGGTGAATCTGGGCATTTTGAGGCAATGTTACAACTGCCTCATGTACACAGACAACTCACTCCCCCTACCACCAAACACTAATACATGTGAGAGATGCAATTATACAGCCAAACTGGAGGCTAAGCTCTCTCAACCCAAGGCTGGATCAGACAGTCAAGAGGAGAAAGGAAATACTTGCAAGGCTCAAAAGACAAACCCACCACTATAAATAGCAGAAGTAACAAAAAACTGAGGGTAATGCTACTCAGTGCCAGAAGTGTAAACCTCAAAATGCACGCATTCGAGGCACTTCTCAGTATGGAGAAAATCGATATATGTGCAGTAACAAAAACCTGATTTAAGGCTCCAGAGGGCACCCCAGCACTACCAGGCTACAACTCATACCATACATTTCGGCCACAGAACCCGGACTGAAATACAAAAGGCGGGGGCGTATCCATATTTAACAAGGATACCCATGCTTCAGAGATCATCCATGTGCAACTAACAACGGGCAAAACTGCAATTCAAATTGTAGCTTGCTACAGATCCCCCATCATGTCCCAGGACCCCCATTCTGCATTTCTGGAAACACTGGGAAATATAAAGGTCCTACCAAACATCCTAATATTGGGTGATTTCAATTACCCAAACATTAATTGGGAGAACTACTCAAGTACTAACTCCCTTGCCCAACATTTCCTAGAATTTATAAACTCAAACACCCTGGATCAACTGGTCAACACTCCTACCAGAGGTGACAACATATTGGACCTGGTCATCACCAACATGGGCGACCGGTGCTCCACACCAGACGTCAACCCCTCACTGGTTAGATCTGACCATAAACAAATCACTTTGGATATCCACATTCTGCCCCCACCCCCGGACAAGGAAACCACAGTGAAAAACTTTTCAAAAGCAAACTTCACATTACTTAAGACCGAGGTGGAAAGTTTCAAAGCCCCCATGCTAAAGGATAACATTGTCCAAGATGCAAAATCCTTTACTAATGCATTCTACAGGCACCTACAAAAATGCATGGATTGTGCCAAGCAAAACCAAGACTCACTCCTCCAAGAAAAGGAAACCAGTCTGGTGGACTCCTGCCATAAACAAGCTATACAATAGAAGGTGGAAACTAGTACAGAAAAGAGTAAAATCCAAAGAAGGGAAGACATCCCTGCTCAGTATCAGCAAGAAACTATGATCCCTCATAAAATCATCCAAGTCGAGTTTCGAAAGAAAAATTGCCAAGGACTCCAAAGATAACAACAAGGCATTCTTTAGATATGTCAAGAATCTAAGTGGCAATGCTCAGATCTGCTCAGAGTTAGTGCAGAATGATACAAAATACACTGAACCGACTGATATTACCAATATCCTGGCAGACAGGTTCAGCGTAAACTTCAGCCCCCTCTCACCCCCAAAAGGGCCCTGAACCATACCAGAAGAATGTAGAGCTCCTGAAATCACAGAAACTCAGGTTTAAACAGCCCTCTCCAAAGCCAAAAACACAGCCTCAATGGGACCAGATGGAGTCCCAGGCTGCATCCTACATGAGCTCAAAGCTGAACTAACCCCTCACCTAAACACACTGTTCAAACTCAGCCTCTCCACAGGTTACATACCCATAGAATGGCACACAGCAACGGTTATTCCACTACACAAAGGTGGAGCCACAACAGACCCCAGAAACTATCGCCCTATAAGCCTGACTAGCTTGGTCTGCAAGGCTATGGAGTGTATCATCATGGAACTCATTAACAGAGACATTGGGAACCTTCAAACACTGGACCCTACCCAGTTCAGCTTTGTTAAGGGCAGATCATGCCTCCTAAACCTGGTGGACCTCTTTGAGACAGTTACCAAGGCTATAGACGAGGAAAGGTGGTACACACAGCCTACCTAGACCTCACAAAGGCCTTTGACACCATTCACCATTCTGGTATTATAGACAAGCTCACTAGCCTGAACATAAACCCCTACATCACAAGATGGGTTGCCAACTGGCTCATGGACAGAACCCACATGGTAAGAGTTGCGGGAGCTAGGTCTGACTCTAAACTGGTTACAAGTGGCATTCCCCAGGGCTCAGTCCTAGGACCCCTCCTGTTCGGCATATACTTCTCAGAGGTACAGGCAAGCACAGGAGGACTATGGCTGACCAAGTTTGCAGATGACTGCAAACTAGGCGCTGTAATTGACTCTCTGGCTGACACAGACATCCTCCAAAAGGGTCTCACTGAGAAGGGCACCTGGTGTCAAAATCATGGCCTCAAGCTAAATGCCAAAAAGTGCATAGTCATCCCCTTTGGAAAAAACAAAGTACCCACAAACTACCACATAGGTGGTAGTCCCCTAAATACAGAAGATGTAATAAGGGATCTGGGGACCCAAGTAAATAGTAAACTCTCCTTTGATAATCACATTGCCAAAGTGATTAGAAAATCCTTCTACATGGCACACCTTATCACAAAAGGGTTCGCATCAGGATCAAAAGAGGTCATTGTGCCCCTCTACTCATCGCTCATCAGACCCATCATACAGTACAATGCCCCATTTGGGATGTATCTTACAAGACACCTGCAACAGCTGGAAAGACCACAGAAGTACCTCACCAAGAGGATCACTTGCCTCAAACAGATGCCCTATGCAGCTCAACTGAAGAAACTCCAGCTGTACTCAGTTGCATACCGCCTAGTCAGAGGTGATCTCTGCGTGACATACAAGGCCATGTCCAACCCAGAACTGATCAACATGCTCCACCTAAAGAAAAGCTTATCCCCTCGAGCCACATGCTCTAGGGATCTAAACCTCACCACAACAATAAATAGGACGTGCTGGAGGGATAGATTCCTGTCACAGAGACTTCCCATGCTTTGGAACAAGATTCCAGTCTACATTAGGCAGAGCTCCTCGCTAACACTCTTCAAAAGAAACCTTGACGAGTGGATGGGAAACAGAAAGTTTACCCCGGGGATCACTTCAGTGGCTCTGCTGGACAGAGGCACAGGGAACTAATCTAAGGGGGAGGTGAAAGCCAACATATTCTGGCTAGGCTTATAAATGCCTTCGGGAAGATAGCCTAGTACCTACCTATGAACCTATGAACCTATGAGTTTAACCTCTCAACAAGACCATTAGTCTGGGGATGGTAGGGGGTTGTCTTCATGTGCTTCACACCACAGGACTTCCACAGACAAGCCAGCAGTTCTGACACGTAATTGGCACCTCTGTCAGTCAGTATTTCTTTTGGGAAACCTACCCTGCTAAAAATCTCTAACAAAGCATTTGCCACCTTCTCTGCCTCAGTGGATCGTGTAGCATAATCCACTATCACTAGGATATACCTTTTCCCTGTGGAACTTGGGGTACTCAGAGGACCCACAATATCCATAGCTACTCTCTGAAATGGCTCTTCAATCACAAACAAAGGAATCAAAGGAGCTCTCACCTTGTCGCCTGCCTTGCCTACCTTTTGGCACTGCTCACAGATCCTGCAGTACCCTGTTACATCTCTGGAAATTCCAGGCCAATAGAAGTTCTGCATAATACACCTGTTTGTATGTTTTATGCCCATATGACCTGCAAAGGAAATATCATGGGCTATGGGTAGACGCACCATACGGTAGGCTCTAGGCATTACAAACTGCTGTACTCTCTCACCTTCTAGCCCTCCCTCAGAGGTCCACTCTCTGTATAGTATCCCTTTGTCCCAGTATACAGATTCCCCCTTTCCTTGAGAATCAGGTACCTCCCTAGCTACTTGCCTCAGGCCTTGCAATGTAGGGTCTAAGAGCTGAGCCTGTCTCACCTCTCTCCTTGTAACCCTTCCCAGCTCCCCTTCCAGAGGAAGTTTGGCATCCTCTGACAGTGATGCCTCACTGTCAGCCTGGTTACTACTACTCACCTCTACCTTTGCAGTCCCTCTGTCCAAGGGAACATTAGTATCCACAAGCAGCTGTGGCTCACATTCAGTCTTACTGCTACAAAGTAGCTCCCTCCCTGAAGTAACCACCTCACCAGTCCTGGCTGCAAGTATGCAGTCTGTCTGGGTCTCCCCCAGGCTATCAGACCCACATGCTTATCTCCTAGCCTGACTGCATGTAACTGCATAAGCACATGTTACTGCCTCATCCAAATCCTTCCCTCTCAGGACATCTGCGGGATGGTAGTTTAGTACCCCTGTTGTCTCAAGACAACCTACTATTGGCATTTTGTCTTTCCCACTTACTGGCTCCCTCACCTTTTGTTCCCCACCTTGCCTCCGTGGACACCTGTATGCCACATGGCCCCACTGGTTGCATTCAAAACATTTAACCCTAGCTGCTGGACATGTACCTGGAGTAGTGGCTTCCCCTGCTACTGGCAGATTCTGTTGTGGCAGTCTGTGCTGCCCACCATGGGTTCCTTTAGACCCATGAGCAGTACTGGGGGTCCCCTTCCTGTGCAGGGCTGCCCTGCTTGCCAGGTATAGGTCTCCCTTCTTCCTCAACTCATCTGAAGTAGCACATTTCTATCAGCTAACCAGATCCTCATTTCCTCAGGCAAAGTGCTAAGGGCTTGTTCCCTCACCAAAAGGTCTGCCAGCCCTTCAAAAGTTGTGACCTGACATCCACTCATCCACCTATGGAAATAAGTGCTCAAATCAGCAACATATTCTCACACACTTTCATCTGCCTTGTGTCTATGCTCACAAAACTTTTTCCTATACATTTCAGATGTTAGCTTAAAAAACTCTAATAGACAATTTTTTTACAGCAGTATATTCAAAACATGGAATGTCAGACATTTTAGATAATACAGTTACAGCTTTACCATGGAGTAAGGGGGTCAGGAACCATACCCAGAGCCCTTGGTCAACTTCATACTGTTTACATACCCTCTCAAACATATGAATGAAACTATCAAAATTATCCACTCTTTAAACTGAGGAAGAAATTTACTGACCTTTTGTGCTTCTGAGGTCCAGTTACTCCCTTCCCCATTACCTCCATGACTCTGGCAAAGAGACAGCATCTCCTTCTCATGCTGCCTCTGCTTCTCTTTTTCCTCAGCTTCTAGGCATAACAGTGTCTCATTCTCCTTACTCTATAGATGCCTCAGTCTCTCAGCTGCTTCTAATTCCACATGCCTGGCCTCCAACTCAAGTCTCTTTAGCTCCAGCTGGATATTTCTGTCCACTGCAGTAAGGTTGAGCTGTCCATTCTCCCAGGGTATTATATCTCCACTACCAGTCTGATTGTCCTCCTGGTTGTTATTTTCTGATGCTGCTGTAACCAAGGCTGCAATCAGGTCTGCCTTAGTCAGGTTTCTATGCACCAGTCCCCTAGCCTGGCACATCTTTGCCAGCTGGCTCCTTGTCAGCTTTCCATACTCCTCTGCTGACATGCTGCCTGCTCACCCTGACTAAGCTAACAAAAGAAATAAAACAATTGTGATCTGAACTCTGAGTATTCACTGCGTGGCTGTTTTAGTGTGCAAAACACCTTCAAAGCTCACTGTACACAAGCTACAGGATTCACTCTACCCACTCCACTACAAGCCAGTTAGTATTTGCCAACTAAGTAATATGTCGTGTTGATATCCCACCACTGCCACCTCAAATGTGATGCCCATGCCCTGGCCCAGCAATCAAGGAGCCTCAATCCTCACCATTAACACCAGAGAAGGTGCCTCGTGTAGGAGGAAAGGATAACAAATACACACAGTAAAGTGCAATTTCCCTTAAGAGCACACAGAGATCACAGTCAGTCCAGGGCTGGTCACTCCCTTGCTCTCCAGGCCCCCAATAAGACTCCCCACTGGCACACTTGTATGGTCCAGATCTCAGCCTAGTGGGCAAGCTAAAACCTCTAGCACTCTCTCTGTCCAACCAGTGCTTCATGTCCCTGCCCAAGTAGCTGATGCACACACACACACACACACACACACACACACACACACACACACACACACACACACACACACACACACACACACACACACACACACACACACACTTCTGGGGAAGGCTGGCACAGGTTCTCCAGCTGTGCCCCTTTCTCCCAGACTATACAGTAGTTCCACTTGCCACCACCCACTAATACTTATCAGCCACTCAAAGGCCATTAAAAGGGTGTCCAATTATTACTGTGCAATATTATTATCCAATTGGTAGTTGTGACTAAACAGTCAAGGCTTATTTAGAGTGACTTGGACAGTAAACTCTATAAACAGCTTAAATTATATCTACACAAAACAGCCACAGTTGGAAAGGTTTTAAAATATCTAATAACAAATAATTAAAACCACAAGACAACACTTTCTACTTCACTGTGCTAGTCAAGAGTTCAGAGATCACACAGAAATACTTAAAATAATTCAGTAGTACAGTTCTGACATCACAGAAAAGCACTTAGTCTAATCTTTATAGTTCCTAGCTATTTCTAAAAGAAAATACAAGTCTAAGATAACTTAATTATGAGCAAGACAGTGCTGTGAGTTGGATAGTCAAGACAAAAATGCTTAATGCCTTCTGATTCTCTCTGTTTAAATTGCTATTTTCAGTCCTGATTCCCATTACATCATTTCACACTTTCCTGGTGTTCCCAGGCTAACAGATACTACATTCTTGTGATCTTCACCCACAGGAAACTACAGCCATAAAAGACATTCCACATGTAAACTCTAGTAATTATTCCTTAAGTTAAAACAATAGGCAGGATGCTTCACTCCAGACCTATCAACTCCAAATTCTAACTTCAAGGGGACAGGCATGAAATAATTTTAATTTGAAAGGACAGTCAAGAAATGCTTGACTTAGCTTTCTTTACAGCAGAGGGCAATGTTGCTGCATTGTTTTAAGTTCAACATTTCAAAGCATTTTCTTTCATTTAAGAAAACAAGTCTGTCGTTCAACATTCATATTTACAAATGATAGAATTATCTGCACAATTCTATCTGGCTAGGCTGGCAGCCTTCACAAATGATGCTATTAAACTGCTATGCAGTGGCTGGAGAAAACACTACTTAAGAATTTGTTGTTAAGCATAAAAGATATGTACCATAACTTGTTTTGATCAGCACCCTCTACAAATGGGAACTCCATTGAGCTCTGGGTCATATCTCTCAACCTCTAAGTATAAGAAATATGGGCAAAGACAGAAATAATGGGGGGACAAAGGCCCAAAATAGGGACAAATTTTAAATATTGTGCCTATAAACTTAGAAAGTTGCTTGAATAACAGATTTTGAAATATTATGTATTTTCTGAAGGATATGAGGTCTGAAACTCAAATGTGTATCATTATTTAATATTATTTAGTGACTTCAATACTCAATGAATTGCCAGAAAACCACACATTGTATGAGGAACAGACCAAAAATATGAGGCAAAAATCTGAACATTCTGCAAAAATATGGGCAGTTGAGAGATATGCTCTGGGATAGTTGCTGCCTGAAACCAGCTGGAGAAATTCATTATGACTGATGGATTTTATTCACAATGTTGTTACAGAGATAAAATGTCATGAATGTTATTAGCAAATAAAAGAAATGCTTTAATAGTTATTGTAAATCTCACATGATGCTTACACAGTATTTTATTCCTTTTACATTATTTTGCACTCTGTAAACTCTCCTCCTTACATTTCTGATACAGTCTAATAAAAGTAAATCAAAGATTTAGTTGTGGAAGAGCAGTTATTCATATGTCACTGCTTCATGCCAAGCTAGTGCACAGAAAATCTGGTTCATAGGTTCATAGGTTGGTACTAGGCATTCAGCCCTATAGCCTATACAAGCCTAGCCATAACAATTCCCTGGCTATTTCTTCCCACACTATTTACTTCCCTGGACCTCTGTCTAGCAGGGTGACTGACATGATCCCCAAGGTGAATTTCCTTTCTCCCATCCAATCGTCAAGGTTCCTTTTGAAGAGGGCCAAAGAGGTGCTCTGCTTGACATGTATGGGCAGTCTATTCTAGAGTCTGGGGAGTCTCTGGGTCAGGAACCTATCCCTCCAGCATGTTTTGTTTATTGTGATGACAAGGTTTAGATCCCTGGAGTGTGTGGCTCTGAGGGATTGGGATTTCTTTAAGTGAAGCATGTCCAATAGCTCAGGGTTTGACATGGCCTTGAATGTTAAGCAGAAATTGCCTCTGAGTAGATGATATGTGACAGAGTATAGCTGGAATTTTTTAAGGCGGTCTGTGTAGGGCATCTGCTTTAGGCTGTGATTCTTTTAGTGAGGTATTTCTGTGGCCTTTCCAGTTGTTACAGTTGTCTTGAGAGGTACATACCAAACGGGGTGTTGTATTCTATAATGGGTCTAATGAGGGATGAGTTCAGTGAGACAATGACCTTCTTTTTTCTGGATGAAAAGCCCTTAGTGATAAGGTGTGTCACATAGAAGGATTTCCTGACTGTTGTGGCGATGTGTTTATCGAAGGTGAGACCACTGTCCACCTGTGTCCCTAAGTCTCTTATCACACTTTCAGTGTTTAGTGTACTGCCACCTATGTGGTAATTCACAGGTACATGTTTTTTCCCAAAGGGGATAACTATACATTTCTTGGCATTAAGCTTGAGCCCATGGCTCTGGCACCAAGCATCTGTTTCTGTAAGGCCCTTTTGTAGAGTATCCACATCATTTGGGGATTCAGTAATGGCTCCCAGTTTGCAGTCATCTGCGAACTTTGTTAGCAAGAGCCCCTTAATTTTGGCCTGTACTTCAGAGAAGTAGATACCAAACAAGAGTGGTCCCAGGACTGAACCCTGAGGTACTCCACTTGTCACTTGTCTGGAGCTGGATTTGGAGTCGGCTACTTTTACAGTGTGGGTTCTGTCAGTAAACCAGTTGGCAACCCATCGAGTGACGTAGGGATTGATGCCCAGCTTAGTAAATCTATCTGTGATTCCAGAGTGGGGGATGGTGTCAAAGGCCTTGGTGAGGTCCAGATAGACTGTGTGGACCACCTTACCCTCGTCCATGGCTCTGGAGACTGATTTGAAGAAGTCAATCAGGTTCAGGAGACAAGATCATCCCTTCACGAACCCAAACTGGGTGGGGCCCGTGTTTGAAGGTTGCCAACGTATTTGTTTATACGTTCCATGATAATACGTTCTATGGCCTTGCAGATCAGGCTCATCAGACTGATGGGGAGGTAGTTCCTGGGATCCAAGGTGGATCCCCTTGTGGAGTGGGATAACTGTAGCTGTGCACCACTCAGTGGGCATGAAGCCTGAGATGAGGCTATGATTAAACTTGACACTTAGATGAGGTGCCAGTTCATTTTGTAGGTCATGTAATACACAGCCCGGGAGGTCATCCGGTCCCATGGATGCTGTATTCTTAGCTTTGGAGAGTGCATTTTTTACCTGTGTGGCCATTATTACCGGAATTTGGCAATCATCCGGTATTGAGATGGGCCGTTTAGGGGGTGAGAGGGAGGTGAAGTTGGCACTGAATTGATCTGCCACGATATTGGCAATATGCTTGGGATCAGTATATTTAATGTGATTCTGTTGTAACTCAGAGCAGATCTGAGCATTTCCATTTAGATTCTTGACATAGTTATAGAATGCCTTGTGGTTGTCTTTGGAATCTTTGGCAATTTTATTTTCATAACTAGCTTTGGAGGATTTTATGAGGAATCTCAGCTTCTTACTCAGGCTGATAAGGGAGTTTTGTGCATTATGGGATTTTCCTCTTTTCTGCAACAGTTTCTTCCTTTTTTTTGTAAAGTTTGTTTATAGCAGAGGACCACTAGTTTAGCTTCCTTTTTTTGGTGGAGAGCATCTTGGTTCTATTTGGGAAGGCACGATTCATGCATGAGTGGATGTGCTCATACAGTGCCTTAGTGTAGGATTCAGCAGTCAAACTTTCAGTTCCCATCTGCATGGGTATCATGAAGTTTGTCACTTCTGACTTGAGTAGCATAAAGTTGGCTTTGGAGAAGTTTTTTACGGATGTTTCCTTACTTGGGGGGTGGGATGTGGATGTTAAGGGTGATTAGCTTATGGTCAGACCTGAACAACAAGGGGGTGACCATAGGTGTGGAGCATCGATTTCCCATGTTGGTAATGACCAGGTCTATGATACTGGAGCCCTTGGTGGGGCTATGGATTAGTCGATCCAGAGCGTTGGAATTTATGAATTCCAAGAATCATTGGGCAAAGGTGTTGGTACATGAGTAGTTTTCCCAGTTAATGGCAGGGTAGTTAAAATCACCCAGTATTATGGTGTTCGGTTGTATCATAATATTTTCCAGTATGTTTAGAAAGGTGTAGTGAGAATCTTGGGGCATAGTGGGGGATCTGTAGCAAGCTGCAATTTGGATTGCAGTTTTACCTACTGTTAGTTGCACCTGGAGAATTTCAGACACATTGTGTTGGGCAACTAGCCTGGTGGTATGAGTATCCTTGGTGAATATGGACACTCCTCCACCTTTAGTGTTTTGGTCCTGGTTTGGTGGCCGAAAAGTGTGGTAAGAGTTGTAGCCTGGTATTGCAGGGGTGCTCTCTGGAGCCTTGAACCAGGTCTCAGTTACTGCACAGATATCGATGTTCTCCATTTTAGGAGTGCCTCTAGAGAGTGCATTTTGAGGTTTAGACTTCTAGCATTGAGTAGCATTACCTTTAGAATTTGCATGCTTGTACCTGTTACATTGGTGGTTTTGCCCTTTGAACTTTGCCTAAAAAAGGCGCTATAGGGGTGGCAAGAGCCTTAGCCAGTAACCTGAATCCGAGGGGTGACGGGTGCAGACCATCTCTGGCAAAACATCGTGGTCTGTCGATCATGTCGTCCCGGGCAGACAGATACTGAATCCCCTTTGAATGACACCAGAAGCTTGCCAATTGTTGAAGTCAATCATTTTGTTCTTATATTGTGGTATCATTCTGGGCAAAGGCAGGATGCTACTCAGGGCTATGGTCATACCTGCCTGGTCGAAATTATCCGAGAGTTCTTCCATGTCTCTTTTCATGTAGTCCAGGGAGGTACATCTCAAGTCATTCACTCCAACATGGACAATGACAGAGTCATATTTGTACTTGTTGTGGAGTGACTTGAGTACATGCATTATGTGGCAGATCCTGGCACCTGACAGGCAGCTGACTGTAATTTTCTCCTTGTTCAGCCTGGTGAGTGGGACATCAGTGTGCCTGACTATAGTGTCACCTATGACTAAAGTGTTAGGTACGTTGCCTTGCCTTAGGGGCTGTTGCTGGGTGGCACACTGGTGTTGTGAGCTGTGTGACACTTTGGTTGTGATTGGTGTTTGTTTGCATTTCAGCTTTGGAGGTTCTTGTTGCTTGGGCAGGTTACAGTTAAGGGCCTCTGCATATGTGGATTTAATGTTGCTATGTGTGGGTGTTGGTGGTGTGGGTTTAGAAGGGCTATGTGTTGCTTGAGGTGTAGTGTGGGTGTTAACCTTCTCCTCTTGACTGTCAAGCACAATCTTGGGTGGAGAGAGCTTTGCTTCCAGTTTGGCTATGTTAGTGAATCTCTCACAGGTTGTAGTGTTTAGTGGTAGGAGGAGAGGGTTGTCTGTGTACATGAGGCAATTGCTGCATTGCCACAGTATGCCCAGATTCTCCAAGTGGACAGGAGAAAACACCGGAAGCTGACCCTTGGGCATGCCTGGTTTGGTGCTTTTTTTGTAAAGTACAGGAACTTTTTTCCCTTGTCTTAGCAAGGTACTTTGCAATTATAGGCTGTTTAGTGCCTACGATTAATGTCTCCTTATTAACAAGGAAAGCTGAGTGCTTATATCAGTTTAAGGCTTCCTAGTGCTTTCCAGCAGGTATTAGGGCAAGTGCTAGTCACAGGGATGGTTAAAGGTAAGATGAAAAAAATGGTTTATCCTAAACACTGCAGTGTGCACTAGATAAGTTAGATGTGAAAGTAGGTAACTTAAGTTTTACCTGTCTAAAGAGTTAAATTTTAGTGGAGAGTCACTATTTTTAAAACTGCAAGATAGATAGAAAGGGGGAGGTCACTTTTGTATTCTGGTACTATGGAATACAGTAGGATGGCCAATAAATTTAAATAGTTGAAGGGGAGTGATTTCACAAAATGATACTTTTGTGCTTACTCACAAAAAACAGTGAAAGCAGAGAGGAAATGAGATATATGGTCAAATTAACATAAGAGGCAGGCAACTAGACAGACAGTGGTATTTAAGAACATGACAGTAAGCGGGTCCGTGGGTGGGGAAAAAATTTCTGCCTGACTCACAAGAGACAGAGCTGTGGTCTCTTTTGAAGTTTTAATATGCAGTTAAAAGCAGAATACAAGTAAAACACAAGGTAAAGAAAACAAATCACAGTTTTCAAAATATAAAAAGGCAATAAAGTAATACAACAAATAAAAAGCAAACTAACCTTTTTTCACAGCAAAGTGTAGCAGAGTCTGGTGAGCTTTTCTAGTAAAGCTCTGAAATGTTTTATTTTACCCCTTAAACAGAAGGTATAGTTCCTAGCTCCACCCCCTCAGTTCACAAATGATTAACCTTAAGTGACCTCTTCTCTCTTATGTGTGAGTCCTTAATTGATCAGTTCTAATTTCTGCCTGACTCACAAGAGACAGAGCTGTGGTCTCCTTTGAAGTTTTAATATGCAGTTAAAAGCAGAATACAAGTAAAACACAAGGTAAAGAAAACAAATCACAGTATTCAAAATATAAAAAGGCAATAAAGTAATAAAAATACAACAAATAAAAAGCAAACTAACCTTTCCTTCACAGCAAAGTGCAGCAGAGTCTGGTGAGCTTTTCTAGTAAACAACAAATGCCAATAAATAAATAATAAACTACCTGAGGATATAAAAATCCACAAAAAGGAGAAATGACTGTAGTTCACATTGCAAACTGAAGTAATTAAATCCTGAGTCTGCTTTCATGGTTAAGCAGTTGTTTGTATTGGTATGGTTTTAGATATCTTGTAGTAGTAATTACTTTTTAGTGTCACTCGAGTGACTTCATTCTTTTGCGTGAAAGGTAGATTTTTACCATGTATTTGAGTGTCCTAAGTTATTCCTATGTTTATGAACTGTACATTAAGAGACATAGAACACGCAGCATGCAAAACAGTTTCCTAGTTCTAAAAACCTGAATATTGGCACTAATAGTGGATATTGGAGAAATCTGCTCCTTCAGATAGCTAGTTTCCTTTTTCCTTTGTGCTGTAGATTATGTGGGTTCTAGGTTTCTCTGTCTTCCATGTTTCTGTTGTTAAGGATTCCTCTGTATTTCACATTTCTGACCTTTGAACTCCTCTCTGTTCATCAGTACTCTCAGCAACCTTTTTATAAAAAAGTACTTCCCCATACTGTGTCTTGTACTCCCACTTCATGTTCAAAACTTAATATTCAACTTTAGACTTTGTAAAAATGACACCATTCTCTGTATCCTGTTTATATTAAAGGAAAACAGGGTTTTATTATTAAATGCTCATCTTTTTTGTTCTTTTTTCCCTACTTTCAGTCCCTGCCATGAATAAACAGTAATACATTTAAAATATTTTAATATTTGAAGTTGACTGCTTATCTCCAATAGAACAGTACCTTACTGTACTGTGATGGTTTCACTTTCAAATAACTTTTATCCGACCCTGAAAAAGCTTGCTGCAGTCTCCAATTCACTGATGTAATCAAGGCCAATGAATACCAGTAGTTTTCTGGCCAATTGCCTTCCCAAACTAACATTAGCACGACCATCCTAAAAACCCACCCATGATGTGATGTCACAGCTCCCTGGTCCTTCCTCTACCCATACAGAAAATAAAGGCTAGAACAAGGAAACAGTACCTGAGTCAAGTCTCCTGCTGTGAGCTGTCAATCACATCAAGTAACAGTTCAAATTACCCTTAGCACTTTGACAGCTAGGGAAGTTAGGTGTGAAGGGGGATGGGTTGAAGTAGTACAATTCAGGCTTCACAAAAGAATGCAGTTTAGCCATTCTAAAAAGAAGCAGCAGTAAATAGCACTTTGGAAGTCTGTTCTGTTTCATTCGCACTGTTTGGGTTTTAAGTCATCATTGAATGGTATGAAATGTTACTTAAAACTAACTGACTGAAAGACAGCAATGTATGCATGTATAATCAATGCAGTGACAGGAGCTTTAGGAAGAAAGAGGCTTGCATGATGTATCTTTTTACAGACAAGCACTGCATTGTGGGATACCTATAGGCAGACTAAACAATCAGGATCACTTCAAGATATTAGACCCCCATGTGTTCAATCTCAGAAATTAGTTATAAAAATATTTAAAAAACTGTTAATAGTCCCAAAGTGGTGTCTTCTATCTCTACTTGAAAAATACTTTATAACATCTATGGTAAAATGTGTAGCCTCACTGTAGTAGTCATGCCTCCTCCATAATTCCTATTTTAGCTGTATACCAGCACACTGTACCCTGGGTATCCTGTCACTCTGTATCATATCTAGCTTTTCACAGATTTAGCTGTACTAATTTCTCCTTGTATGTTATGCCTTCCATACTTTTAGTGGTAGCCTTTTTCTGTACTCTTGCAGCATATAATTCCCCCAGGATTCACTAATCTTCTGTGTAAGACTAAATTAGTCTTACACGGAAGAACCAGTCTAAGAGTAAGACGGCAGCGCACCATGCATATTAATGAGGGCATGCTGCCTCAACTCTAAGGCTAACACGGAGTGTGCACGAGTGCAGGGGCATGTCGGACTGCCAAGCAGTCCAAAAATCCACACCCCTGCAAGTCTGACACTCGGGAAATGTCTACATACATGAGCGAGTCCGCTCAAATGTGTATATACCCAACACTACACTCCCCCACATTCTAAACCCCTGTACGATTAAAAATGTAAACATTTTTTTTATTATTATTTCCGATATAGCTGCTCATATTTGCACGTGTTTGCGCGGGTTTGCCCATTGCTTAGCTACAGTTAGCAGTTTAGACACCGAAGAGGATAATAAGAAACATATATGCAAATTAAGCGAAATAGCGATAGCATAGTGGTAGAGCCTTCGCCCAAAGATGAGGCATTCCCGGTTCGATTCCCACCACTCCCCCTTCTATTTTCTGTTGGAAATCTGTATATAAAAATAATTCCTGACATTTATCATTTAAATTTTTGTAAAAAGCATTGAAATGGCCTATGTAGTAGTGAACAAATTTTATATATATATATATATATATATATATATATATATATATATATATATATATATATATAAGAAGGTGAAATGGTTATGGATACTGATGGATGCATAAGTAACGTGTCTTAAGCAATGTGAAACACTGCTAACCAAAGTTTACCAGTATTAAGTATATTTACATGTAATTGCTCATAGCTGAGCACTGCTTTAACTAGCGCAATGGCTTTGCACGGAGCTGCGCACCGCGCCAACTAGCGCAAACAGAACATGTTTGCGTGGAGTTGCACTCCGTGCTAACCAGCGCAACGTCGGGCAACGTCGAGCAACGTAGCGCAACGTAGAGCAATGTCGGGCAAAGTTGAGCAAAGTCAGCTAAACACAGCCACACCTCCTAGCTGGTCTGGCCAGTAGTAAAATAAAAAGCAATGACAGGGCTCGAATCCAGGATACTGTGCACCATAATCACAGTACTGAACCACTAAGCCATGACAGCATTTCATAACCATGCAGTTTCAACACACACATACATATCAATGGAAGTTTACCAATTGCTAAGCAGGTGTGCCTTCAGCTGAGTTTTTTCAAAACTGGCCAATCACAAATAAGTGCGGGTAATGAGGCATATTTAAGCTCCATAGGCGGGAATACTTGCCATAACTGGTTGTAGCTCCAATCTGCAGGCAGCATGGCAGGTGGTGGAGAGGGCTCTCGATTTCGAGCGCAACGTTGGGGCATTGAGGAATGAAAAGTAATGGTTTGGCTCCTTGTCCATAATCATGAGGATAGACTCCTGTGGGGCCATTACCAGGACACTCAATACAAAGCGGAAGCCTGGAACCATCTAGCTCATGAACTCACCAGTGCCACTGGCGTCCCTCGGACTGGTGCTCAGGTCAGACACCACCACGCAGACCTGAAGAGATGCAATGAGGATCAACTGGACCAGTGGATCCAGGAGGCCCATGGGATGGAAAATGCCCCACTACTGAGTAAGTATCCATGGAATTAAGTATGTAAGAATTACTATTCTAGTCTATACTATGGATAGGTATGTCTCAATATCACTTCATTTACTTCACAGCTGCAGGTGTCCTCGCTGAGAACCAGCAAGCCTATGCAGATAGGCTGCTAAGGCTGCACCACCAGGCAAGTTAATAATTATTCTGCATGTACTGTTATATAAAATAAATGAGACAGCCTCTAGAAAAGTGTTTTAAGTCTTTAATAAAGGTATAATTCCCGGAGTGTGTCTGTGTCGTTTTCTCTGATATGTTGTTGTACTCTTGCATTATAGAAATAGTACTGTTGTATTAGGTGCTGTTAACCCACACTTGGGTAGGCCCATATAAAGTGGGTGAAGACAGTGGCAGTAGCTTTTAAGCATATTTACAGTCCTCAACTGTTGGTTCATGCCCAGCATGTACAGGTTAATCTGGAACATGAGTAGCTTGGTATTGTGTTCCCCAGAAATGTCAGTGTGCTGCCAGAAATGTAGGGAGCTGTTAACATATAACTGATAATTTCACCTGAACATATCTAGATAATTATAGGAAAGTAGAGCTGTCAGTGTCCCATCTCAGCAGTAGTGTGTCTGAGCAACTCACAAAATATGTAGCAGTAACATCTGCATCCCGGACAGTTTGTATGTCAGATACAGCTCATTTATATAAAGATCTAGCAAAACCCATTACACAATTTAAGGACAATTGGGTAGTGTAATAATACATGTAGGGGACATATAACTGCAGTTAATAGGAATGTAGTGTAAACTAGAAGGATATATAAGTTGTTAATGGAGCTATCTTTTTCCACCCTACTGTATGTGCATGACAAATGCAGTTCCACACCTCAATGGGTATGTCTAATCTCAAAACATTTGTTGGGACATATGTCCTATTGGTTTATAAATATCTGCATTTATTTTGATGCATGTGCCCTGTTCAAATACCACAATATTGGTGGGCTGTTGCCATCAATTAAACCTGCATGCTGTTGTAATGTCCACTGTTGTTGTATATATGCATGTGTTATGCTTGCTGTTCAACTGTTGGAACTCTGGTGTGTTGGGTTAATGGGAATACTTCTGCATGCTGTTATAACTAATTTTGAATGCTGTTGACTGTTACTAACCCATATTTTCATTCAATCCTCCAAAACATAGAACGTATGGGAAGGCCGATCCCAGCGGACCCACCTGTCCCACCTCAGCTGATGATGGCACCTGGCACCAGCAGATCCAGTGCCCAGCTTGGGACCTCCTCCTCCATTAGCCCTGTGCCACCTTCAGGTGGAAGCGCTGCAGGGGATGGGGCTCATCCCCCCCATGCAAGCGTGGGCGGAGGAGGGCCACCTATCACCCTCTGAAATGTCCGGGCTGTGGTGCGTAGAGAGATCGAGCATTCTATCGCTGATCCTCTACTCCAGCTTGAGGCATGAGTGGCGTGACTCACAGGTGAGCCTGCCCCTCCTATGCAGACCCCAGCACAGCCACACTCTGGGCTGTGAAGGTGCAGTGGTGACTGGCCATGTGTGGGGATCTCAGTTCCACTGTTGTCATCTGTGGGCTCATGGGCTTGCGATTTCCAAACATCCTTCCCCGTCAATGGTGTTCACCCACCACATGTGTCATATTCTGCCCCTGTATGTGTCTTGTTTGTCTTGTCTGTTTACCTCCCCAACCTACCTCCCCAAATGTACCTACTTCCTCTACCCCACATTCCACTCTCACCTGAAAAAAAAAGGGCAATCTGCTCCCCAAAAAAAAATACGCCCCATACATAGCTGCCCATTTTGCACAAATGTCCACTGGACACATAACATGTAATTTAATTGGCAGTACAACATACTTTGTTGTCCTCACCCTTCTCTCAGGGGTGGAAGGTTTCATATTTCCCTCCAAATGTATTCCATATGCACAGCTGTTGCTGTTAAAGAAATGGGCAGCTATGGACCTTCCCTACACCCGTCCTGCACATCCCGAGCTGTTTTCCCTACTGTCTTTCCCTCTTTGTGCCCCTTTTTCACCACTTTCCTATCTCCCCATTTTCTTTTCTTTCAAAGAAATGAGCGCGGGGGTTAGCGGGAGTAAGCACTTTTAAGGAGTAGTTAATGGGTTTGCGCGAGTGTGTGCTTGTTTGCGCTTCGCTAAGCATTGCTAAGAATTGCGCAAACCCGCTTACAACTGCTTAAAAGTGCCTTAGTCACTCTGTATGTGAGGGCCCTTGTTCTGCTCAGCAGCAAAATAAAACACCTCTGTCCATCTCGAACCCGGGACCTTGTACACACTACACTGCATGAAGTACCACTAAGCCACGGTAGATATACAACAACTTGGTGTTGAAATAAATATATCATGCATCAGAGTGACTGAATGTAAAGGAAAAATAGGAATGCCATAACACACAACTTGTTCTGTGGATCTTTACCAGCAGTTGTTGTGGAATTGCATTACATGACTGTGATAAGAGAAGCAGCCATTCTAGCAGGAAATAATGTTACAGCAGCACTTTACAACCCCCACACAGTATCATAGCAGGACAAACACTGGCATATCTGATTAGGGCAGAGGCCATACCTCCCAACTGTGCCTAATTTTCAGGGATGTTCCTGATTTTGAAACAAATTTTAGCTGTGTCCTTCTGAATCCCTCTGAAAAGTACTGACATTGGCCAGAAAGGTGGTGAATTACACTTAATGAATAATGACAATAAGTGTTAGACACTGCTTGTACTTCAGAAAAGGTGTATTAATCCATATGCTCTGGTTCTCTCAAAGTCTCAACTTAATGGCACTAATATTTTAAAGGTGTACCTCACTTTTACTTACTTTTCCCTGAGTCTGTTCAAATATATACCTGAGTGTTTGAGAGGCCTGGCAGAGGCAGAAACACACAGGCATATCAGCTTTTCTGCTGTTACACACTGAGCAAATAGCTTTGGAAGGAGTTCCAGAAGTATACCCTTATGTAGGAGTACAACACTGAAATACCAAAGGATGTAGCCATGTACTGGAAGCAACCAACTGTAACAATGCCATTGTTCCAGTGTTGAAAAGACCGGTGTGGTGCACAGACAAAGAATAACAGGCTAACCTCTGGCTACCATGTGGATAGGTCCACAGTTGGGAGCTATGCATACAGACCACTTGCCTTGATAAACTAACAGGTACACAGCAACCCTTTAAGTCCAGCAAGATAAAATTCACACAATAATGCATAATGCTCTCTGTACTTCTGCACCCCTACCCAAATGTAAAATATACCTGTGTGTTCAGGGTCTACCAAGGATGTAGGTAGGCATACTCAGTACTGAAATTTGTCCAGTTTTCCTGAGCAGCCTGTGCTAATGTCAACACTAAAAAAGCACAAACTGTTCAGAAGTGAGTAAATTAATATTCATAGTATAGCAGTTCACAAACAATTAGTGTGCCAAAGGAATACATCTCAATAACTAGTTTTGTATGGCAGTTAATTGTACAATTAGAAAAGAAAGTACATTCTCCCGTGTATCTTGGGTTAGCATTTTGAGGGGTCAGTACAATTCTACACTGACAAGTTTGTACTGGAAGCAGCAACATTCAGGTCTGAGTACAACATTTAAATCACTGGCTGCACTCCTGGCTTCAGATATAAGAACTATACCAACCTTCTGCCTTAAACAACGATGTCCACAGCAAACAAGCATGATCCCCATCTTGGAAAGCTGAAAATGCCATGCCTACCTGAGTTAGCAATTTATAGCATTGGGTTGCTATGACAGTGATTACTGCAATTACCACACAGCAGTCTGCATGCAATTAGCAAATGGTGGCTACCAATTGGTGCAGAGGCCATCACATGCACTTGTGCAAATACCTATAAAAGCAGGCTGTAATTGCTGCCAACAAACTCAGTCACTCTATTGCAGAGACTGACAGAGAGTGAGACAGAGAGAGAGAGAGAGAGACAGTGAAAAGCAAAAAGAAAAATAAAAATAAATAATACCAACTCATTCAAAGGAAAGGTATGTAACAGATATGTATTTACTGGCATGTAGTAGATGTTTTTGAAGAGTACTCTACATAATGTGAACCATTCATATGTGACAGCAGTACGTATCTATGCACAGATGTCTTGCTTAACTACTGCCATGGACAATTCAGTGTGTACCTGTGTGCAGTGGGACATAACTGTGAAATGTGTAGCTCAGCATTAAATGTCAAACATCTGATCCATGTTATCTGTGTTCTGTACAGTAGTGTGGTCAATGGCTGTTTGGGGGATTAGCCCAAACATTTATATAAACATGGGTGTGACAGAGTAACACATGCATGATAGTCATATTAAAGTGTAGCTTTGCATTGGCAACTGCTGTACCAGGCTAGTATGCTAATCTAGCATTTGGAGCTATATATACCCCCTCTAATGTTACTGTGTGTTCACATGTGACACCTGTTCATGTTGCAGCAAGGCCCAACCATTCAGCTGTGAGGTCCAGGGACTTACAGCAGTGTGGACCTTGTGTGTGTATAGCACACACATACGGAGATATATATATGTGTCATATATATTAACATCTGTATATGTGCATAGAGCAAGGGACATATTGCAACTGTTTGTGAAGGGTGGACATATATATGTTGGTGAAGGTTGTTATGTGCATATTTGTATGTAGGTTTTAGTGTGCGACAAACAAGACAGCATACAGTGCTGGTATATGACATGTGGTGGTTAAACACTGTGGGTGTTTTGTTCAGTTTGCAATGTTGCAGCCAGTGAGGCCTGCTAAAGCTACGTGGGCTGTGAACACTTTCAATGCATTTCTCACAAGACTGTGCGATATTATTACATTACTGTATACCTCACATCCTTTGTATAATTGATATTCCCACCATGAAAGGTGGACTGTATATGTGCCTATATGTATATGTATATATACACCAATGGATGTGTATATGTATGTATGTATATATATATATATATATATATATATATATATATATATATATATATATATATATATACATATACATATATATATATATATATATATCCACATATACACAGAGAGAGAGAGAGTCATATATACTCATACACACCCACATCTACTTGTTGCAATAGATTCTATGTAAAGTTGACTGAGTGTGATGGTCAATGTGTTGGTGAATATGTCAAAGATGTGTATTTGTGGGATAGCTTAGTGGGAAACTGTTTCTGTCATGGTATTATGGGTCCTTGCTTTGATCCCAGCAAAAGCAGTGTATGCTGTTGCTAGGCAGATAAAGCAATATGGCATACAGTCTGATGTAGTCCCTTGGTGTTAACTGGGGTGTGTCACTGGAGGCTAAAGCACTACATGTATGCTTATTGATTGGTACTGATGTTGAATCCAAATCCTGTATGTACTGTAGTACTACTTGAAGCTCTGGGCCTAAACAGCAAAGTATGGTGTATGTCCACATTGCTTGGAACCACTGTTTTGTGTGGTCCCTGTAGTCATCACAGATTACATTCCTCAAGCTTAAGGTTTTGTAAGTACTGACACACAGTACTGTATGGTACACACGTAAAGCTTATCTGGGTTGCCATACTTTTGTGTCTTGTAATTATGTCTGATGTGTGTGTGGATATGCCTGTAACATGTCCTCTGTCATATGTGTGTTACAGCATATAACTGTGTATCTAGCAACATTTATAGTTTGCTACAGCAGTATGGCACCTATATTCACAATTGTGCACAAATTTTGGCCACGAGTTTGCCATCAACAAGTTGTGTGGTATAATGGTAATAATGTAACTGGACCTTACAAACATTGCGATGGATGATGTATTTCTTTATGCATTGGCTTGATCTATATCTGCTGTGGCTAGGTGGTGCATTGTGTTGTATACAGTGTGCCAGGTACTCTTGTATAGTCTTATATAGTGATTTTATTTTGTTGCTGTGAAGAACATGGTTTATTATATAGAGCGTGCCAGGCACTTTCAAGCAGTTGTGTGGTGAGCACTGATAAGTGGTAGTGAAAGTGTTTAATCTCAGTCAGTTAATAGGTTGCTATATATGGCAGTTCAGTGATATCTGTACTGTATAATGTTAAATGTGCCATATGACTTGCTCATACATATATTTTCTTTATGTCTTCCAGGGATCACGGCACACCATAGAAATCCTAGCTACAGTAGTGCTGAAGATGAGATTCTTACCAGCTGTGTGATTCAGCACTACAGCCTACTATTCTCCAGAACCAGCCAAGACCAGCAGGAGCGTACTGCAATGTGGCAAGATGTTGTCTGGAGGCTAAACGAGGTAGGCCTGCATAACTGGACATATGAACAGGTACCACTGCAGTGATCTACGTAGACATGTCCGTCAGCATGCTTCTGATGTATGGAGACAACAGCTTGCAACAGGTGGTGGGTTAACATCCATCCCCCCCTCACCAGAGTGGAGGAGCTGCTCCTGAGCCTGGTGGCACCTGCCCAACAACAACAGCAGCAGACATTTACCATGATTGAGGTTGGAGCCACCCAGCAAGAACACATGGAACATGCAGGTAACATGGCATATCTGTAGACTACTGTTACCTCTATTGGTAGATCATGCATATGTGAGATGTGTACTGTGTAGTTAGAAGATGTGGAGCCTGTTGTTATGCAATACTGATCATTTGGAACATAATCTGTAGGCCTGTGAAATAAACTGTTCTACTGTAAGATTGCAAACCCACAGTAGCAATGCCACAGTTATCACCACTGACAAACTGTCTCATATCTATGTAGGTCCCTCTGGTGTGACATTAAGGCAGCGGACAGATGCTGGTGAGTGTGTTCTACATTTATTATTGCAAATAAAAAGTGCATGTCATAGTTAAGGTGTAGGCCATGTACACATGTAACACACCTACCCATAATGCATGCTGTGCATGTTTGCTGTGAGACCACGCACATCTCACTAATGTGATTAGCTGCCTCAAACACATGCAAAACACAGACCATCTCAAACAAATGTGGCTACACTGTAGTGACCATTGGATAGGCAGAGTTGATACACAACATGCACATAACATACACAGCTATGTCATACACAGAACATTTTAACATGCTACACATGAAGGATTCACAAACCCTCTGTAAAGTCACACTCCAGTATCCCAAATGTCATCCACACAGCACACATAATATACCTGAGGGATAGAGGTCTATCATGGGGCAGTGAAACACTCTGCAACACACAACATATTTATGTTAGGGAATGCTCCTTATTGGCCTCCTTACAAACCCATGTAACAACTGGTTGTGAAATGGTGAATGTAGCCATGGTAGTGCAGTTCCAGTACAGCATGATAGGTGCTGGTTTGGGACACATTTGTAGCATTTAGTGACCACATGATGCTTCATGATGATGATTTATGGTACTACACCCCATCCAGTTATTTTAACCACAGTACTACACATAGCTTTCATTGCTATATACCTCAATGTTGTGTGTGTGCAAACATATGCACCTGTAAACAATATGCATACCAATCACCATTTGCACAACTGACACATATATGTCTTGTGATGCTATTGAGTGGCTAGGTCATATGACACACATTGGGTATGTGTGATGCTTAAATTTGCAGTTGTGTTTTAGCATGCCATGTCATGGATGACACTGGCATGTCCACAATATGATCTACACTCACCATAACTACTGTAAATTGGGTATGTGGACCAATGATATTCCATCAGTTATACATACACCACTGATCTTGTGTGTATACACATCATGCATGAGCTAAAACTGTTTCCACAATTATTTGCTAAAGACACAGAGGCCCTAATCAGAATTGGATATCTATGTGACACACAGATACACATCCAGCCATGGTATGTAGACCTGTGAGTGATGGCGTACAGTACATTACAGAGTTTTGCATACTTGCACAGCAATGTTGTGTCCATGTATGCATTATGTTCCAGGGGGAGGCCAATCACTGAACAACAAAACACATGCATCAAAGCCATGTATACTGTTAGTAACAATGACTGTCTACACTTGCACTGCATGCTGTTGAGCAACACATGTCCTGCATGTTGACATGTGTGATATGACTGTTTTGCTCGTGATACTGTACCCCACCATCAACTGTTATTGAGTATGTTCTGAGATTGCTGGTGGTGTGTGTGTGTGTGTGTGTGTGTGTGTGTGTGTGTGTGTGTGTGTGTGTGTGTGTGTGTGTGTGTGTGTGTCTGCTTTAGTGAGGAGTGTATTTGTGTGTGTGCATGTGTGCATGTGCATGTGTGCATGTGTGCATGTGCATCTGCATGTGTGTGTGCATGTCCATGTGTGCATGTGCATGTGCGTGTGCATGTGTGTGTGTGTGTGTGTGTGTGTGTGTGTGTGTGTGTGTGTGTGTGTGCATGTGGTCTGACATCATGTACAGGTCTTAAAGTGTGTTTCCTGTTTTCCTCTCACAGGTGCTGAGGTGGGGCTGGTTCTTTGCAGAAGGGAACCTGATGTCACTGACATAGATAGTGATAATGAGGATAGGTGTGTTGAGGCACAGGCAGGTTTGTTAGGGTCTGTTGTTGGGCCACCAATTGACAGTACACAAGCCTCCACCCCATCCATGCACACAGTCATACTGCCTGCACATCCATCATCACCAATGCCCTTAGCAGAGGGACAGTATATAGTCGGCACTGGCCAGGACAGTGTGGTATCTATGGCACATGCATCAGGACACAGCAGCCATAGCCAGATGTCTGGAATGGTACCACATAGGCAGATGCCCAGGGGTTCTCATCAGAGCACTGCTGGACATCATGCCCCGACAGATGTGCCACAACTCTTACTACCACACGCATGTTCCAGGCTGTCATGGAGGCACAGGCACGTATGGAGCGGTACACCAGACAGGGACTAAGGGCACAGAGGACTTATAACACCTCTGTAAATGACAGTATCCATGACCTAGCAGGTGCCATACGTAATTACACTGAGGTCATTGATAGACATTGGGGTGAGACATTAGATGTCCTCCACAATGTCATGTCCATGTGTCAGGACAGTGCGGGATGGTTGAGACGTCGACATGGACGTATGCCAGCAATATCTTCAGCTGGCAGTCACCATGGATGTCCATCAAGTCATAGCCGCTCCCGTAGTGCCAGTACCAGCCCCTGCAATGTTGGGGGGGCTGTCCATAGACCATCCTAGAAGACCACGTGCACGTGGCTCTGGCCAGTCCCAGCAGGGACCTGGATCCAGTGGACATATGTCAACCTCTCAGGATAGTACCCAGTCTGTATTAGTACCTGATACTGCCTGTAGCACCCCTGCCAGGCACAGGTCCCATATCCATGGCCAGAGACGGTGATCTGTAAAGCCTGCCAGGTACAGTCTGTAGCTGTCCCACAAATTCCCATATATGGCAGCCACATGGTGGAACTGTGTGCATGCAGACACACAGACATAAACCAGACACCTAGGGCAAACACATACCTGCACACATTACATCCACATTGGCCCATAACAGTACTCTTGTCCCTCACACACACACTCACACACACATGTTGATTTTATGGCTTAATGTAGGCCTCTGGCAAACCAACAACACACCTTGTGCATATGATGAAACCTGTGCCATCTCCTGTCATCTGTAACATTGATGCAGGAACAGGCTAACATGGTGCTGATGCACAGGGTGACTTTATTACAGTATAGCAATGTTTTAATGTGCAGCATGTTGTCAGCAGTAAAGTGTAATGATATCCTTGAAGGTGTAGCTGAGCAGGCATGATGCATTAAAGCTATAATTGTCAATGTAGTATTGTTTACACCAGTGTTTATTCCAATTGTGTATTGTCTGCCCATGTGCCACTTGGCTGATGTGTGCAGTTTTGTCAGCATGTGTTATAGAGTGGACAATAAGTGTGGGATGTGTGCAACACAGATTTGCAGGTGTACATTTGTGAACATGGTTGAGGTGCACTGTCTGCATGTACGTGCATATTGGACACATGGGCAGGGTGACATGCCCTGTATTAGACAGTGTTAACACTCCATAGTTTCTATTGGTGGCCAGTATGCATTGTACTACACACATTTTGGAATGTGAGTACACATGTGTGTATGACATGGTTTGACACTGTGCTGTGGGTGATACTGTTGTTACTATCTGTCATTGGTTTGCATTCTGGTAGTATACATAACCTCAACAGCCTGCCCATAAACAATTGTTAGATGATGGCTTGACAACTGACACACAGATGTAGGACACACAGTAACATTTGCAGCCTTCAAGTACTATTCTATGCCAGTAACAAGTGGTATTCACCTGCACTCAGTCCTGAGACCACTCCTGTTTGAAACGGATTTCATAGGCCAGGGATCACTGCAGTGGCTAGGCTTGTCACAAGCATACAGATGTGACCTAAGGTCTGGAAAGTGGCAGCACACTCTGGCAAAGATAACAGATGTGTTCATGGAGAAAGCAGAGTCCCCACCTATGAAATAATTGAGGTCACATGTATGTATATGTATTTGCCACACAGCTACCTGATGTGTAATGCACATAATGTTATCATTGTGATATGTTATACAGTAGTAAAAGCAAAACCCACGACATATTGACCAACAGTGTCACACACACAGAACACTCAGCAAGTGCAGGATTCAAACCCCTACCTAACTACTTCATGATAGTATAGCAGTACACATTTACACAACGCGCTATACACATTACTGGGAGGTCTCTATTCCACAGGTATATTTGTAGGATGGTGACATCTTCAGACTTGACAAAGATGAGTATACCACTTTTAAGGTGTTTCAGTAGTCTCCAAAATGATTGCTTTTCTCCAAGGAGACACATACACACACAGTGGGCAAATGCAGGATTCAAACCCCTATCTAACTACTTTATGATATTACAGCAGTATGCATTTACATGACACGCTATACACATTACTGGGAGTTCTCCTTTCCACAGGTATATTTGTAGGATGGTGACATCATCAGACTTGACAAAGATGAGTATACCACTTTTAAGGTGTTTCAATAGTCTCCATAAAGATTGCTCCTTTCCAAAGAGACACACACAGTTGGCAAGGACAGGATTCAAACCCCTAGTTAATTACTTTATGGTATTATACCAGTATGCATTTACACAACATGCTATACACATTACTGGAAGTTCTCCTTTCCACAGGTATATTTGTAGGATGGTGACATCATCAGACTTGACAAAGATGAGTATACCACTTTTAAGGTGTTTTAGTAGTCTCTAAAAAGATTGCTCCCCTCCAAGGAAACACACACTCTTATACAATTGGCAAGTGCAGGATTCAAACCCCTACCTAACTACTTTATGATATTAGCGCAGCACACATTTACACAATGCGCTATACACATTACTGAGAGCTCTTTTTTCCACAGGTATATTTGTAGGATGGTGACATCATCAGACTTGGCAAAGATGACTGTACCACTTTTAAGTTGTTTCAGTAGTCTTCAAAAAGGTTAGTCTGATCCAAGGAGACAGACACACACACACACTCTCATACAGTTGGTAAGTACAGGATTCAAACCCCTATCTAACTATTTTATGATTCTAAAGCAATATGCATTTACACAACACGCTATACACATTACTGGGAGCTCTCCTTTCCACAGGTATATTTGTGGGATGGTGACATCATCAGACTTGACAAAGATGAGTATACCACTTTTAAGGTGTTTCTGTAGTCTTCAAAAAGGTTGCTCTTCTCCAGGGAGATGCACACACACACTCTCATACAGGTGGCAAGTGCAGGATTCAAACCCCTACCTAACTACTTTATGAAATTTGAGCAGTATACATTTACACAACAGGCTATACACATTACTGGGAGCTCTTTTCCACAAGTATATTTGTAGGATGGTGACATCATCAGACTTGACAAAGATGAGTATACCACTTTTAAGGTGTTTCAGTAGTCTTCAAAAAGCTTGCTTCTTTCCAAGGAGAGACACACACACACACACTTTCTCATACAGTTGGCAAGGGCAGGATTCATACTCCTACTTAACTACTTTTTGATACTAGAGCAGTATGCATTTACACGTGCTATACACATTACTGGAAATTCTCCTTTCCACAGATATATTTGTAGGATGGTGACATCATCAGACTTGACAAAGTGGGTTACATTAGGTGACATTAGGTGGGCTACATAGAAGGAATTTCTAAACACTTTGGCAATGTGATCATCAAAGGAGAGTTTACTATCTACCTGGGTCCCCAGGTCCATAGTTACATTCTCCGTACATACTGGATTACCACCTATGTGGTAATTTGTGGGCACTTTGTTTTATCCAAAGGGGATGAGTATGCAGTTTTTGGCATTCTGCTTGAGGGCATTGTTTTGACACCAGGTATCTGTCTCTGTAAGACCCTTCTGGAGGATGTCTGTGTCAGCTGTAGAGTCGATTATGGACCACAGTTAGCAGTCATCTGCAAACTTGGTCAGCCATACTCCTCCTGTGCTTGCTTGTACCTCTGAGCAGTATCTACTGAACAGGTGGGGTCCCAGGACCAAGACCTGTGGGATGCCACTTGTGACTGGTTTAGAGTCAGACATGGCACCTGGTACTCTGACCATGTGTGTTTGATCTATGAGCCAGTTGGCCACCCATCCTGTGACATAGGGGTTAATGTTCAAGCTGATAAGCTTGTCCATGATGCCAGAGTGGGGAATGGTGTCAAAGGCCTTAGTGAGGTCCAGGTGGGCTGTGTGGACTACTTTCACCTCCATCTATATCCTTGGTAACTGTTTCAAAGAAGTCAACTAGGTTTAGGAGGCAGGATCTGCCTTTAACAAAGCCAAATTGGGTAGAGTCCAGTGACTGCAGGTTCCCAATGTCTCTGTTTATGGGTTCCATGATAATTTGTTCCATAGCTTTGCAGACCAGGCTGAGTAGGCCTATAGGGCAATAGTTTCCAGGTTCTGTTGTGGCACTACCTTTGTGGAGCTGGATGACTGTTGCTGTATGCCATTCTTTGGGTACATAGCCTGTGGTAAGGTTGAGTCTGGACAGTGAATGTAGGTGAGGGTGTAGTTCCTTTTGGGGCTGGTGTAAGATGCAGCCTGGGACACCATCCAGTCCCATTGATGCTGTGCTCTTAGCTTTGGAGAGGGCTGTTTTTACCTGCATGTCCATGATGTCTGGGGCTCTGCATTCTTCTGGGATGGACACAAGCCCTTTTGGGGGTGAAGGGGGGGTTGAAGTTTGCACTGAACTTGTCCGCCAGGATGTGGGCAATGTCGGTTCAGTGTATTTTTTGCCATTTTGCAGTAGCTGACAGCATATTTGAGAGTTGCCACCTAAATGTTTGGTATAGCTAACGAAGGCTTTGTGGTTGTTATTCTTAGATTCCTTGGCAATTTGTCTTTAGAAACTGGCCTTGGATTATTTTATGAGCAATCATTGTTTCTTCCTAATAAAGATCAGTGATGCCTTTCCTTTTGTGAAGCTTGCTCTATCATGTGTTAGTTTCCTCCTTCTGTTGTATAGCTTATTTATGGGCAATGACCACCAGATTGGTTTCTTCTTTTTGGAGGAGTGCGTCTTGGTGTTATTTGGGATGTCTCGATCCATGCATCCCTGTAGATGCTCATAGAATGAACTTGTAAATGATTCTGCAGATTGTATAGCATTATCCAATAGCAAGGGGGCTTTGGAACTTTCCACTTTGGTCTTGAGAAGTGTGCAGTTTGCTTTTGAAAATTTCTTCACAGTGGTTTCCTTGACTGGGGGCGGTGGGATGTGGATGTCCAGTCTGATTACTTTATGGTCTGATATTACCAGCGAGGGGTTTATCTCTGGTGTGGAACACTGGTACCCCAATTTGGTGATGATCAGGTCCAGTATGTTGTCCCCTCTAGTGGACGTGGTGACCAGCTGTTCCAGGGTGTTTGAGTTTTTAAACTCTAGGAAGCATTGGGCAAAGGACGTTGTACATGAGTAATTCTCCCAGTCAATGTTTGGGTAGTTGTAATCTCCTCATATAATGGTGTTTGGTAGGACCTTTATATTTTCCAGTGTTCCCAGGAATACTGAGCGAGGTTCTTGAGACAAGGTAGGTGATCTGTAGCAGGCTACAATCTGATAAGCAGCTTTGCGCAATGTTAGTTGCACTTGCATGGGCTCCAAGGCCTCATTCTGTACCACTAACCTGAAGGTGTGGGTATCCATAAGGTAAATGGATACACCCCTTCCTTTTGTATTTCACTCTGGGTTTTGGGGCTGAAGATCAGAGGGATTGTGAGTGTTTTATGTGGAGCATGTCCAACAGCTCTGTGTTTGACATAGCTTTGTATGTTAGGTAGAGATCACCTCTGAGTAGGCGATATGCGAGAGAGTACAGCTGGAGCATTTTGAGACGGTCTGTGTATGGCATGTATTTCAGGCTGCTAATCCTCTTTGTGAGGTATCTCTGCAGGCTTTCCAGTTGTTGTAGATGTCTTGTGAGGTACATAGCAAAAGGGGTGTTGTCAGACCTCTCAACCAATTGGGGACAAATTTCAACAGAATCAGGGACAAGTCAAGAAAAAATCAGAGACAATCAGGGGCACTTTTAAAATATTAGTGCTATTAACTTGAAACATTGACAGAATCAGAGCATATGAATTAATACACGTTTTCTGAAGTAAAAGAAGTTTATAACTCTTAATTATTGCCATTATTCATTAAGTGTAATTCACCACCTTTCCTCCAAAAGTCACTAGTTTTAGGAGGGATTAAGAGGGACAGAGTTAAAATTTGAGTCAAAATCAGGGATGTCCCTGAAAATCAGGGACAGTTGAGAGGTATGCTGCATTGTACTCTATTATGGATCTAGTGAGTGATGAATAGAGGGGAACAATGTCCTCTTCTATTCTGCATGAGACACCTTTTGTGATGAGGTGTTCCACGTAGAAGGATTTCCTGACTACTGTGGGGATGTGATTATCACAGGTGTGTCCACTATCCACCTGTGACCCAAGGTCTCATCACACTTTCAGTGTTAAGTATACTACTGCCTATGTTGTAGTTCATGGCAATTTATACCTAGTTTAGTGGGTTTATCTATAATTCCAGAGTGGGGGATGGTGTTGAAAGCCGTGGCAAGATCTACATAGGCTGTGTGAACCACCTTACCCTTGTCTACGGTTCTGGTGACTGCTTCAGTGACATCTATCAGGTTTAGGAGACATGATCTGCCTTTTACAAACCCAACATGGTTGTGGTCCAGAGTTTGGAGATTACCAATGTCTTTTTTTATAAGTTATATGATGATACATTCCATGGCCTTGCAGAGCAGGCTCATCAGGCTAATGGGGCGCTAGTTCCTGGGGTCCGTGGTGGCTCCCCCCTTGTGTAGTGGGATAACCATCGCTGTGCGCCATTCAACAGGCACAAAGCCTGAGGTGAGGATATGACTGAACATGGTACGTAGGTGTGGTGCCTGTTCGTTCTGTAGTTTGTGTAGAACACAGCCTGGGATGTTATCTGGTCCCATGGATGCTGTGTTCCTGGCTTTGGAGAGTGTTTTTTACCTGTGCAGCCATGATGACAGCAACTTTGCAGTCTTCCGTTATAGAGATGTGCACTTTCATGGGTGAGAGGGGGGTAAAGTTAGCACTGATCCTATCTGCCAGGATGTTGGCAATATCAGTTGGGTCTGTATATTTAGTGCCATTGTGCTGTAACTCAGAGCAGATCTGAGTGTTGCCATTGAGATTCTTGATATAGCTATAGAATGCTTTGTGGTTGTCTTTAGAATCAGTGTCGATTTTGTTTTCATAACTAGCTTTGGAGGATTTTATCAGGGATCACAGCCTCTTACTGATGTTGACCATGGAGCTCCTCTACTCATGGGATTTTACCCACTTTTGCAACAGTTTCTTCCTTCTGTTGTGCAGTTTGTTTATGGCAGGGGAACACCAGATTGGCTTCCTTTTCTTGAAGGATAGCATCTTGGTTCTGTTTGGGATAGCACGATGCATGCAGTCATGTAAGTGCTTATAAAGTGCAATTGTGAAGGATTCAGTAGTCGTAACTGTATTGTCCATCTGCATGGGTGTCCTGCAGTTCAGCACTGTCTTAAGAAGCATGAAGTTGGCTTTGGAGACATTTTTTAACATGGTTTCCTTAATGGGGGTGAGGGTCCAGAATGTGGATATGTAGGGTAATTAGCTTATGGTCAGATGAGACCAATGAGGCACTGACTTCAGGTGTGGAACACCGGTCATGCAGGACAAACCAAGCCCCGTAACCAACACAAATAACCACAAAGTGAGTTAAATACTATGCATTGCCAGAAGTCTCAGCCTCCAGATGCACACACTCGAGGCACTTCTCATTATGGAGAATATTGATATCTGTGCAGTAATAGAAACCTAGTTCAAGGCTCCAGACAGCACACCAACACTACCAGGATAGGATACTACTCATTCCATACCTTCCAGCATCAGAACCTGAATCATAGCACATAGGGTGAGGATGTATCCATATTCATCAAGGATACCTACACCTCTCTCTACATGCTCTCTGCAGGATATGTACCCATAGAATGTTGCACAGCAACATTCTTCACACTCCACAGGGGTGAGGCCACAAAAACCCCTTGGCATTCATGCTCTATGAGCCTGACGAGTGTGTTCTGCAAGGCAATGGAGCCAATCACAATGGAAGTCAACAATACAAAGATTGGGAACCTTCACACAGTTGAGCACACCCGGTTTGGCTTCGTCAAATGCAGAACATGCCTCCTGAACTGGGAGGATTTCTTTGACAGTTACCCAGGCTACAGATGATTGTAATGAGCTCAGCACAGCCTACCTATACCTCGCTAAGGCCTTTGATACCATTCCCCAGTCAGGTATCATAGATGAACTCACCAACCTGGCCATGAATCCATGCATCACAAGATGGATTGCAAACTGGCTCACAGATAGATCCCACACATTAAGAGTTGCTGGCTACATGTCAGACTCTACACCGGTAATGACTGGTGTCCCCCAGGGTTCAGTCCTGCGGTCTCTCCTGTTTGGTATAGAATTCTCAAATGTACATGCCAACACAGGAGGGCTGTGGTTGACTAAGTTTGCTGGGAATTGTAAAGTGTTTGCCATAATAGATTCCCCGGAAGACAGACATATTCTCCAGAAGGGACTCTATGAGACAGATGTGTGGTGTCAGAATCATGGCCTCAAGCTCACTGTGGAGGAATGCATAGTGATCCTCTTTGTTGAAAACAAAATACCCACAAACTACCACATAGGTGTTACCCCCTTAAAACTGACAAGGTGATAAGGGATCTGGGGACACAAGTAGATAGTCATCTTTTCTTTGACAACCATGTTGCCAAAGTGATTGGGAGATCCTATGTGGCCCACCTAATCAACAAAGGGTTTGCATCAGGGTCCAAAGAGGTAGTGTTGGCAGTCTACTCTTACGTCATCAGACCCATCATTGAGTACAGTGCACCATTTTGGATGTACTCGACTTAGCATATCCAGCAGCTGTAGGGACCACATAGGTGCCTCACCAAGAGGATTACTGGCCTCAAACAGTTGTTTTATGCAACACAACTGTAAAACTAAATATGTTCTTCGTTGCGTACCGCCTACTCAGAGGCACACTCTGCCTCACATACAGAGCCATCTCCAACACATAACTGTTGAACATGCTCTATCTACAGATAACAACATTGAGTCACCCTACACATTTCAGAGATATGAACCTCATCACAATGATGAATACAACATGCTGGTGGGATAGAGTACCATCCCAGACACTTGCCTTACTGTGGAACAGAGTCCCAATGTACATCATACAGAACCCCTCGCTGACACTCTTCAATTGGAACCTTGAGTGGATGGGAAACAGACAATTCATGCCAGGCATCACATCAGCAGCCCCACTAGAAAGGGGCTTAGGGTACTAACTATTAGAACTAGGCCTTGGGAGATTACCCAATGGTGTGGTGAAAGCTGCACAACTTGCGTAGGCTGATATATGCCTTCGTGGAGATAGTCTACTACATACCTATGAACCTATGTGACAGGTACATGTCTACAGATAGTAGATGTGTACTTCGTTGTACAGTCATGTTGTACAGCAGGCACATGGACCACATACACTGTAATGCTTACAGATACTGGTGGCTGTTATGTACAGTGGGAGAAATGTGCACCTCATGTCTTTCGTGCCATTGGGATGTGTGCTGGGTGGGACAGTCCCTGTCATTGACACCCTCTTACACACATCTCTGCCCATCCATCTTTGGCTTATTATACTGTGTTCCCCCTATATATATATATATATATATATATATATATATAGGTACATAGATAGGTAACAGGCTATCTGCCTGAATGCATATATTAGTATGGCCAGAGTGTGCAGCTATCACCACACATGGGGTTATTTCCCTAGGCCTACATGTAGTAGAGCTGATGAAGTGATCCATGGTGTGACAGTTCAGTTTCACATACACTCATCAAGGCTCCTCTGGAAGAGTGTCAGTGAGGGACTCGGCTTAATGTTGGTTGGGAGCCTGTTCCAAAGCAAGGGAAGTCTGTGAGTTAGTAATGTATCCCTCCAATATGTTCTGTTTAATGTTGTGATGATGATATCCCTAGAGCATGTGGTACAGTGAGCTTGGGTTTACTTCAGATAGCTCATGTGCATCAGTTCTGCATTGGACATGGACCTGTCTGTTGGGCAGAGATCTCCTGGGTAGACAGTATGCAACAGAGTATAGATTGAGTTAAATTCAGTCTTGTTGCATGGGGCAACTGTTTGAGGCCAGTAATCATCTTGTTGAGGTACTTCAGTGGTCTTTCCAGCTGCTGAAGGTGCCTAGTCAGATTCATCGCAAGTGTGTTGTGGTACTCTCTGATGGGTCTGATGACTGATGAGTAGAGGGAAGCTCCTTTGACCTACATGGAAAGACCTTGGCAGTTTGTGGGAACACATAGCATGATTTTATAACCACTTTGTGAATGTGCTTCTGGAAGTAGAGATGACTATCCACATGTGTCCATAGATCCCTTATTATCACCTCCATATTTAGGGTGTTGGCACCTATGTGGTATTTGTATGACTGTAGCTCGAGGCCATAATTTTGACACCACATCTGTCTGCTGGGACCCTTTTCAAGGATGTCTCTGTTGTCCCAAACATCAATTATGACAACTTTTTTGCAGTCATCCACAAACTTTGCTAAACATAGCCCTCGTGTGTATTTCTGAAAAGTATACACCAGACAGGAGGGGTCCCAGGACTGAGCCATGGGGGACAGCAGTTGTTACCAGCTTGAACAAAAGACCACAATTCTTACCTTGTGGGATCTATCTGTGCCCCAGTTGGCAATCCATCAGATGACATACATATTTATGCACAGGTTTATGCACAGGTTGTTGATTTTGTGGATACGACATGTGTCTGGGATGTTGGAAAAGGGCTTTTCAAGGTCTATGTGGGACGTGTGTAGCTCATTTCATTGATGTATGTCCTGGGTGACTGCCTTGAAAACAGTCTAGCAGATTTGGGAACCATGATCTGCCCATGACCAAACCAAAATGGGTAGGGTTGGGTGTTTGTAGACTCCCAATAGCTCTGTTTATGAGTTCCATCATGATGGACTCCATGGCCTTGCAGATCAGGCTTAATAGGCCTATAAGACAATAGTTCCCATGGTCTGTTGTGCACCAGCAGTTGTGGAGTGTGCCAAATGTTGCTGTAACCCATTCAACCGTTTCATATCCTGTACAGAGGGTGAGTCTCAACAGACTGTTCAGGTGCAGGGTCTGTTTGTTTTGGAGTTCACATATGACACAGCTAGGGAAACCATGTCATCCCATAGACGCAGTGTTTTTAAGTTTGGAAAGAGCTGTTTAACCATTATATGTGATTTCTGGGTTTTCACAATCTCCAGGTATGATAATGGGCCCTTTTGTCAGTGAGAGGGGGGTAAATATGTAAGAACCTGTCTGACAAGATGTTGGCAATGTCAGTCATGTACATGTATTCGTTTACATTTTACACTGACTCAGAACATATATGAGTTTACATTGATATTATGACATAGCGAAAGAAAGCTTCATGGTTCTCTATGGACTGTTTGACAATATTTTTGCCAGAACATGGATTGGATAATGTTAGGAGTTCTCATTGTTTATTGATGATACTGATCGGAGATTTATTGATCTTCTTTGAATTTTCACTTTCTTTGAAGAACTTAAATACTTGTAGTACATAGTTTGATTATGACAGGAGTCCAATATATTATATGGGTCTGTTTTCATATAACTGTGTGCGCAAGGCAGGATTGGTGAATAGTGACAAGTTTCTGGGGTAAGAACTGCAACTGCCAGATATGTGTGGCCCACTGCTGTATTCAGACATGGCCTAAGTGTGTGAGCATGCCCAGTATGATCTTACAGTATGTTGTTGACTGACATTTGCTTCGTTTATTTAAGTGTGTGAGCATGCCCAGTATGACCTTTCAGTATGTTGCTGACTGAAATTTGCTAAATTTGTTGGTGTGTGAGCACGCCCAGTATGACCTTTCAGTATGTTGCTGACTGAAATTTGCTAAATTTGTTTAAGTGTGTGAGCATGCCCAGTATGGACATATGTACTATATGTGTGTGAAAAATCAAGTTGGTTTTTACTTCAGGGCTCACCTTTGTGTTGTACATCGACAGGAAGCACACTGTGCCTGCAGGGCTTCCATGAGTCACATCATCAACATTTCTACATACAGGGGGGACAGCTATTAGTTGTACATTTCTACCCGGGGGGCACACCTGATTGTTACTGTGGGTGTACATAGGATGAGAGGTTCACCTGACACTTATACACATTTGCTAGGCCTGCACTGCTATGTCAGGTACTCCATTTCAGTCTGTACTGTTGCCTATCATACTGGCTTGAGGCATACTACTGTACTACAGATCTTAGCTTCCAATTTCATGTATATTAGTTTGTGACATCATAGCCTACCCAACACACATCACACTGCATGGCCTGCTGTTATCTGTCTGCATAGGCCTGGGGGGAAGTTACTCATATGCCTCTTTAGAGGGCATGATACAGCATTTGTTTGTGTTTGCATTAGTCTACAGTTGTCCTGCTGTGTTTGTGCCAGTGAAATGCTGTCATGGCTTAGTGGTTCAGTACTGTGACTATAGTGCACAGTATCCTGAGTTCGAGCCCTGTCACTGCTTTTTATTTTCCTGCTGGGCAGACTAGACTACGTAAGGAACAGTAAGGCAGGTGTGAGCGTGTTTACCTGACTTTGCTCAACTTTGCGCAACATTGCCCGACTTTGCCCAACATTGCCCAGCATTGCTCAACGTTGCCCGACGTTGTGCTAGTTAGTGTGGTGCACAGCTCCATGCAATTGTGTTTAAATATGCTAAATAGTGGTAAAATGTGCTTAGCACTGCTTTATATTGCTGAAAATAGGGCAATCATGCCTCAGGTGGTGCTGCAGGGCTGCCTATGTCGGATGCACATAGTACACTCCCTATACATGTTTGAAAACAGGTAGTGTCAAGTTAGGCATCCCTTTTATTGTATGTGCGAGTCAGAGAGAGGTGTCATTTCCAGGGTTCCTACTGAGTCAGTGTATGTGCTATGCGTTGCCTCTTTGCCAAGGCCAAGGCATATTGGGCAAGCCTCCTTCTGCCTACTGGGGCAGGCTCAGGTTGTTCCTCCTCTGAGTCACGCTGTGCCTGTGCAGGCCTTGGCAATGGTGGGGGTCTGTTTGGCCCTGCCCCATGCTGTTCCTGCTGCAGCTGTTTTTGCAGGATCATATTGTGTAGCATGGCACATACCATGACAATTTGGGTACATGTAGTTGGTGAGTACTGCAAGGCTCCACCAGATGTGTCCAGGCACCGGAACCGTGACTTGAGCATCCCAAACACACGCTCAATAATGTTTCTTGTTTGTGCGTGTGCCTCATTATGGAGTTCTTGTTCCGGTGTGTGTGCATTTCTGATGTGTGTCATCAGCCAAGGCTCCAGTGCGTATCCAGCATCCCCCACTAGGTGACCGTCAGGGATGTCCCCATTGGCAAATCTCTGGTACAGCTGCGTCAGATGCCAGATGTGGGAATCATGATAGCTTCCAGGGCAGCCATCACACACATTCATTATTATGCCCTGGGCATCGCACATGACCTGGCAGTTGATGGAGGGGAAGCCCTTGTGGTTGATGTAGACCCTACCCTGCTCACCGGGTGGTGCTTTGATGTGTATGTGCGTTCAGTCTATTGCACCCACTACCTCAGGATATTCTGCTATTTGGTGGAAAAGATGCATATTGCTGGCCAATGCCTCACGGGAATTGGGGAAATATATGTGCTCACCGACATGTGCTGACATGGCATCCAGGAACTGGTGCAGTACCCTGGATGCTGATGGCTGTGAAACCCCCATCATATCACCAGTTGCTCTCTGGAAGGTACCTGTAGCTAGTATTCATAGGCCAACACATACCTTGGTATCCACTGGGATGGGTTCCCCTCTGGTGGTTCTGTGTGTGAGGCGTGGCCGGCACAGCTCAACAATTTGCTGCAGGAGGTCTCTGTCCACTCTATAGTGCTCCACTATCTCCAGCTCATGTAGCCCCTGGTATGTTACCCTGGGTCTTTCCACTCTTCTCCGTCTCCTCACTGTGAGTTGCTCAGCAGCATTCACAACATCACCACCCTCAGCATCTTGCACATGTTGGTTTATGATAGCAATAGCAGCCCCTAACATTTTGTCTGATTTAAGCTTTTTAAGTTTTCACTCTTTGTATACTGCAGTGTTGCAGAGTTCTTGGGAAAAAACAGGGTAGACTGCTGTTTGCAGAGTTTAAAGTGCTGGGCTGGGCTGAGCTAGTCTACTGCCCGTGTAATTAGCTGATTCTGATATATTTCACTTGGCAGCTCTGCTAGTTCTCCTTGGTTGACTTCCTACTACTTCTTTTCCTTCCTTTTCCCTTTCTGTTTCCACAAGGGGAAGCGCCGCGCAAACAAGCACACACAAGTGCACACACGTGCGCACACGCTGTGTGCCCGTTTGCAAAAAATTTCAGATATATCCACGGCGTACGCCTTTGGTTTCTTGTTTTCAGCTAAGACAACTGTAGACATGCCTCTTGCAATCCTGAGCAACACAGGGCAAACGCAAGCCACTGTGCTCCAATGAGCTTACAGTCTTTCAGACATACCCCCTCATGATGTCACCTATCTTCTACTCTACTACTCCCCTACTCCTACACTTACACTCTAGGGACATGGCTCACATGCCGGGGAAAATTGGGATTCACTATCCTTATTTATTTATTGGTCATAGTTAGATTAACAAAACATTGATGTTGTTACAGGGCTAAAATAGAGTGTTCTTAGTCTTAGGTTGCATTCCAGGATTTTGCCTACTAATGCTTGGTTACATCTCTCACACTGAGCTTCCCCCCCCTTAGAAACCACTACTCAGTGGCCATGTTGTTTTCAGCCTGCCATTCACCTGCATGGCAGAACAAACGTTTTAGTGAAAATGCCCATTTTTGGCTATTTTTCAATATTTTTCATTTTATTTAAAGCGCCGCACATTTGCGCTGCGCTGCGCTACGCTTAAACATCAGAGATCGGGGAATAAAAATGGATTTTAAGGATTTACAACATTTGCAAATGCCAATGGCCTTATATTTGGCCATTGGCATGCTTCCTCAACTAGATGCATCCTTTATTTGGAGCTGTCATAGCTCCTTTTAGCTATTTGCAGAACGGTACTCCGTTACCAACGGAGTACATTTCTGCAAATAACACTACTCTTACACAGACAGGTTAGTGTTTCCTGGATCGCAAATTTACCTCATTTGCATAGCTTTCAGCAGCAAATGAGGTAATTTGCATACCATAACACTGTCCGTGCAAGAGTAGCTTTAGAAGCTCTCATGCACACCCCTGCTGGCTGTTGCTGGATCGCTCGGCAGACATATTGGCTGTCTGCCATCTTACACTAATCTTAGACTCTGTGCAAGCCTTCATAAATCCGGCCCTTCATCCTAGCTGCAACTTTTTCAGTTTTCAATCTATGGCTCATTTTTGCCATTATTATTATCCCAGGGTATTTTTAATACCCTGAATTTTAAGATCACTCCTCCCAGCTGCTTTTTCATTTTGAGGTTATTTCAGCCCAGGTGAAGTAAGTCTCACATTATTTGCTAACTTTTTTTTTTTTTTTAACTTGCCACCTTCGCCTTCTACTGGTCTTCTATGTTCTGTGCCATCTACAGATAAGTCTTGTCTTTTTCTCAGTGAAACTTGCTGTGTAATGTGAAGTTACCAAATATTGCTTGTCCCAGTACCTGCTCCTGCAGACCCCAACTATTGACCTTCCTTCTCTTTTATATGGATTCTTCTAATTTCTACGTTTTGGTTTCTTCCACACTTGTACCTGTTTTGGTCAGTTTTTCTCCTTCTCTAAGTCTGAAGGTTGGGGCCAATGAGCATATCTACCTATTGTTTTCCTGTGCTTTGAACTATCTGGCTAGGAGTGTGCACCTTCTCCTTCATTAGGCTCTTTAGCCTTTCCTATGACTCTTTTTGTATCTTCCAGTTGGCAGATATTCCTACCACGTCTGTCATTTTTCCCACTCAAGCTTGCACTTCTTGTTCCGTTTTCATCAAGATAGCGATGAATAAGTCATTGAATTTCTGATTTTCCATTTCCTTCCTGTATCCATTCCCCTTACTGACTAATATGTTTAGCTCCATTCTAACTTTTATTATTTTCCCTTTGCATCTAAGGATTCCTTACTTTGCCCCTTACTCCCAGTTCAAGTCTTTTATCTAGAATTACCTCTGTCGTATAACCACCATTGTAGCTTTTGTACCTCTCCTCCTCATAGTCCTGTTTACCTTCATTTCCTTTCTTCATCTTATGGAGTTTGCACTATCTCCTTAACCACTATGTTGTCACTCTGGTATATTTCTTCTACATGTTGTTTTTTACCTAGGCCCGTTTTCACAGCTGTTTACTCTTGTTTATCTTTACACATTGAATATTTGTCCCCTATATCTACACTCACACACATCTCTCATAGCTTTCTTAGTTTATTTGTAATCTAACTGAGACACAGGTATGCCTGAAAGTATATACGTTGTCGATGAATGATTAGGTGACAGTAGACTTGGATTAATCTGAAGAAGCTTTACTTGAGAATGAATCAGGATGCATGACTACATGACACATCGGTCCCAATAGCAGTAATGCCATTAAAGACATAGGTGTTTTCTATATACCTATATATGTTACACCCCCCCATCTTAAAAGAAAGAACTGTGTACTGTATATAGTATATACATCAATTCACGATATATTGTTTAGCCATACTATGTGTACCCTCTGACATACAATATACCAAAAGCAATTTACCTGATTTGTGAAAAATGCACATTTGCAATTTATACACTAGATATGACTACTGTAGCAAACTGGTTTCTTTCTTTTTTTTTTAAGTCTTCCAAACCTAGAATATTTATATATAGTAGACAGATTAGACTTGTTCTTTTAAGTTGCTTGAATATAGAATTAAATTTGGATCAGCATCAGTCAATAAAGAATCTTTTGTTTAAACTTAGTTGTTATCCATCAAAACATATTTACTTGAGATAGTGGGGATTTCTCAAAATCTGAAAGGACCTTTCTTGTCTTGAACAACATATTATCAACTAGATTTAGTAACTCCTTCAAGTGCTTCATATTTCTTTTATACACTTGGATATTAGGCCCTTGACCTGAACGCAACGTAGGGTGCTCTGTAGAACCAAATAAAGTGTTTCTCTTGGTCCCGACACCAAATCTGTCTGTGAAGTACAAAAATTAGGATTTGTCCTTACTTTTACATCATTTGGAAAATTGAAAAAAAATAATAATTAGATTATGTGTTGGAATAAACCATTTGCTAATGTTGCTTTCCTCTAGAAGATAACATGCAATTTGTTTATTATCAGGAACTAACATTAACCAGTGTGATGGAGGAAGAGACCCCAGTTACTATTATTTTCTAATGAGACATTTTACTGTCTGGACCATTGATTTAAACTGTTTTTACACAAAATGAAGATCATTGTCTAATATCACTTAATCAGGAATTCCCAGTCTAGCAAAGCCAAATTTCAACAGTGTAACAACTATTGTGACTTGTGATGTCATGTAGTTGCACAACGTCTGGAATTGTTGAGTAATGCGTTACACATAAGAGATAATATGCATGTTTATACTGTAACATGTCTGCTCACATTTTCATCCAAGATAAACATGGTATGTCATAAGTTATCATTTCCTGTTTTATTTTAATTTCTGAACATTAGCCTTCACATTTCTGCACCATTTATTCTATGTATTGAGATATGTTAGCCCTATTAAGAGCATCACAAACCACAGCTTTAGCCTATGATTAGGTGTCACTAGAGCTTCTAGGAACAATGAATCTGTCACCTTTGAATAATAATATTGAATACAAGAAACCTCATCTCAATATATAACACAGACATGAATGACTGGATGTAATATCTTAACATTATCTGGCCATCCTGTCCTTAAAAGTGTTACATCAGCTGTAGGTTCAAAGTCTTCCCTTATCCATCCTTTAAGCTCTTGTGTCTTCTTAGCAGACACAGATCATATTTATGCAAAGTTCATAACATCCTTCAAAGTATTGCAGATGCTTTGCATAAAAATGTCTTCAGTATACCTTGACGTTGGTTTATGGCTTGATTCCACAGTGACCTCCTTGCAGTAGTCAGGGAACTGTTGATAACCAGAAACTTTGACAAACATTTCCTTTTTCGTATGACTATCAGTGAGAGGTTTTTGATCCACAAACTACTGACCTGCAATAACACTGTAAATAAAGACCTTACTGGCTACCATCTACTTGTAAGTAGTAGCTTATGATACATCATAAAATTTGAATGTAACTGACATAGTGACCAGACATTTAAGCATTTCAAACCTTTTGTTCCATTGACCAAAATGATGCTACAAAGTTATTCCTGACCTACTGCTAAATATGATCATTTAGGGAAACTTGGAAGGGTTAAGTATCACACGATGCCATGGAAATACATAAGCAATGATTTATCATGAGGGTTTTGACCATTTACAATAACTTTGACTTCTCAGGTTTGAACCCTTCTGAGTCAATACATAAGGAAAATTACAGATTTATGACTCTTGCTTAGTGTCTAGTCTACCCTCTTTGCCTTATCTGTCTAGTAGCTTTACAACACACAAGTCATCTTTCAGCTTTATAACTCCCATAGTGGAATATCATTAGTTATACTGAGTATAACACCTTGCTCTTCAGTCATTTTACTTACTGTTCAGTGGAAGACTTTGGGACCTTAAAAGGTTCCAAACAGTAACCTTAAAAATCTGTAATCACCCAGGGGTGGGGATGGGGGGAGTAAAGCTGAACCACTAACTAGTCCAATTTACCTTAATTTGCCAGAACAATTGTTTGGAATCAAGAACTGAGAAGATCTTAGCATTGCTCATCATTGCAACATCTTTCTCAATTGTTTAAAGTGATATTTTCTCTTCTTGTTGTTTAAGTCTTGAGGATCTGTACATGTTCTCAGTTTATCCTGCAATGCAGTTAACATGGTACTTACCCATTCCTTCAGTTCTATTTGCTTAAATATGACTCATTTCTGCCTCTGAGTGCAGGTGGAGCTCTGCATGAGCATGGATCACAGACGTGGTTTAAAGCTGCGGACAACACCCCGGCAGTGCAAGACTATAATACCATCAACACATTTAGACCAGCTACTATACAGAATGGGACTAAAGGTGGTAGTGTCTCAAGTTACTTCAAAACAGATAAACCTCAAGGCTGGTCAAACAGGGCAATGTAACCATAACATGTATTTAAGCTTATAGGTTCATAGGTTCATAGGTTGGTACTAGAGTATCAGCACTAGGTCCTATACAAGCCTAGCCATAACAATTCCCTGGCTATTTCTTCCCACAATATTTACCTCCCTGAACCCCTGTCTAGCAGGGTGACTGACGTGATCCCCGGGGTAAATTTCCTATCTCCCATCCAGTCGTCAAGGTTGCTTTTGAAAAGGGCCAAAGAGGCTCTCTACTTGACATGTATGGGCAGTCTATTCCAGAGTCTGGGGAGTCTCTGGGTCAGGAACCTCTCCCGCCAGCATGTTTTGTTCATTGTGATGACAAGGTTTAGGTCCCTGGAGCATGTGGCTCTGATGGATTGGGATTTCTTTAAGTGTAGCAGGTCCAACAGCTCTGGGTTTGACATGGCCTTGTATGTTAAGCAGAGATCACCTCTGAGTAGATGATATGCGACAGAGTATAGCTGGAGTTTTTTTAGTCGGTCAGCACAGGGCATCTGCTTTAGGTCTGTGATTCTTTTAGTGAGGCATTTCTGTGGCCTTTGCAGTTGTTGCAGATGTCTTGTGAGGTACATACCAAATGGGGCATTGTACTCTATGATGGGTCTAATGAGGGATGAGTACAGTGGGACAATGACCTCCTTTTTTCTGGTGAAAAGCCCTTAATGATGAGTGTGCTACATAGAAGGATTTCCTGACTGTTGTGGTGATGTGGTTATCAAAGGTGAGACCACTGTCCACCTGTGTTCCTAAGTCTCTTATCACACTTTCAGTGTTTAGTGTACTGCCACCTATGTGGTAAATCATGGGTACATGTTTTTTCCCAAAGGAGATAACTATACACTTCTTGGCATTGAGCTTGAACCCATGGCTCTGGCACCAAGCATCTGTTTCTGTAAGACACTTTTGTGGAATATCCACATCATTTGGGGATTCAGTAATGGCTCCCAGTTTGCAGTCATCTGCAAACATTGTTAGCCAGAGTCCCTCAGTGTTGGCCTTTACTTCAGAGAAGTAAATGACAAACAAGAGTGGTCCCAAGACTGAACCCTGGCGTACTCCATTTGTCAGTTGTCTGGAGCTAGATTTGGAGTTGGCTACTTTTACAGTGTGGGTTCTTTCAGTAAGCCAGTTGGCAATCCATCGAGTGACGTAGGGATTAATTCCCAGCTTAGTAAGTTTATCTATGATTCCAGAGTGGGGGATGGTGTTGAAGGCCTTTTTGAGGTCCAGATAGGCTGTGTGGACTGCCTCACCCTCGTCCACATCTCTGGAGTCTGATTCGAAGAAGTCAGTCAGGTTCAGGAGACACGATCGGCCCTTCACAAACCCAAACTGGGTGGGGTCCAGTGTTTGAAGCTTGCCAATGTCTTTGTTTGTAAGTTCCATGATAATATGTTCCATGACCTTGCAGATCAGGCTCGTCAGACTGATGGGACGGTAGTTCCTAGGATCCAAGGTGGATCCCCCTTGTGGAGTGGGATAACTGTAGCTGTGCGCCACTCAGTGGGCATGAAACCTGAGGTGAGGGTATGATTAAACATGACACTTAGGTGAGGTGCCAGTTCATTTTGCAATTCATGTAGTACACAGCCTGGGATGTTGTCTGGTCCCACGGATGCTGTATTCTTAGCTTTGGAGAGTGCGTTTTTTACCTGTGTGGCCGTGATTACTGGCATTTGGCAATCTTTCTGTATTGGGATGGGCCCTTTAGGGGGTGAGATGGGGGTGAAGTTGGCACTGAATCGATCTACCAGGATATTAGTAATGTCCTTGGGATCAGTATATTTAATGCCACTCTGTTGTAGCTCAGAGCAGATCTGAGCATTGCCATTTAGATTCTTGACATAGCATTAGAATGCCTTGTGGTTGTCTTTGGAATCTTTGGCAATTTTATTTTCGTAACTAGCTTTGAAGGATTTTATGAGGGATCTTAGCTTCTTACTGAGGCTGTTAAGGGAGTTTTTTGTATCCTGGGATTTTCCTCTTTTCTGCATCAGTTTCTTCCTTCTGTTGCATAGTTTGTTTATGACAGGAGACCACCAGATTGGCTTCCTTTTTTGGAGGAAAGTGTCTTGGTTCTATTTGGGATGGCATGATTCATGTACGAGTGGATGTGCTCGTACAGTGCTTTAGTGTAGGATTCGGCAGTTGAACTTTCAGTTCCCATCTGCATGGGTGTCATAAAGTTTGTAACTTCTGACTTGCGTAACATGAAGTTGGCTTGGAAGAAGTTTTTTACAGATGTTTCCTTACTGGGGGTTGGGGGTGGGATGTGGATGTCAAAGGTGATTAGCTTATGGTCAGACCTAACCAACAAGGGTGTGACCACTGGTGTTGGCATCGATTTCCCATGTTGGTAATGACCAGGTCCAGGATATTGGAACCCCTGGTGGGACTATGGATTAGTTGATCCAGGGCATTGGAATTTATGAATTCCAAGAACCGTTGGACAAAGGTGTTGGTACATGAGTAGTTTTCCCAGTTAATGGCAGGGTAGTTGAAATTTCCCAGTATTAGAGTGTTTGGTTGTATCTTAATATTTTCCAGTATGTTTAGAAAGGTGTAGTGAGAATCTTGGGGCATGGTGGGGGATCTGTAGCAAGCTAAAATTTGGATTGCTGTCTTACCTAGTGTTAGTTGCACCTGGAGAATTTCAGATGCATTGTGTTGGGCAACTAGCCTGGAGGTGTGAGTATCCTTGGTGAATATGGACACTCCTCCACCTTTAGTGTTTTGGTCCTGGTTTGGTGGCCGAAAAGTATGCAGAGGTGCTCTCAGAGCCCTTGACCAGTCAGTCTCAGTTGCACAGAGATATCAATGTCTGTTTTTTTTTTAGAAGTGCCTCGAGGGAGTGCATTTTGAGGTTTAGACTTCTAGCATTGAGTAGCATTACCTTCAGATTTTGCATACTTGTACCTGTTACGGTGGTGGTTTTGTTCTTTGAGCCTTGCCTAAAAAAGGCACTATAAGGGTGGCAAGACCCTTAGCCAGTAACCTGAATCCCAGGGGTGACAGGTGTAGACCATCTCTGGCAAAGCATCATGGTTTGTCGATCATGTAGTCCCAGGCAGACAGATACTGGATCCCCTTTGAATGACACCAGAAGTTTAGCCAATTGCTGAAGTCAATAATTTTGTCCTTATACTGTGGTATCATTCTGGGTGAAGGCAGGATGCTACTCAGGACTAGGGTCATACCAGCCTGGGAAACCACAAAATGAGCCAGCACAGAGGTTAGAGCAAGCAGAAAACTTGTTTTATTGTGGCATATTTAACCAAATAACTGCAAACCGGTTTCGGCCAACACAATGGCCTTCTTCAGTGCAAGAAGAAAAAAGTTAGAATAGTGCATCCTGGTGTTCCATATATACTAGAAAATTTAAAGATATATACATACCTGCCTGGGCCACATGATCCGAGAGCTCTTCCATGTCTCTTTTCATGTAGTCCAGGAAGGTAAGTCTTAAGTCATTCACTCCAACATGGACAATGACAGAGTCGTATTTGTACTTGTTGTAGAGTGACTTGAGTGCATGCATTATGTGGCAGATCCTGGCCCCCGACAGGCAGCTGACTGTAATTTTCTTCTTGTTCAGCCTGGTGAGTGGGACATCAGTGTACCTGACTATAGCATCACCTATGACTAAGGCTATTGGAAACACTAACCATCCAAACCAATACCATATTCATGGGGGACCTTAATTACTCCACTATTAAGTGGGAATCATTGTGCTGGCACAGTGATTCCTGGATTTTTCAAACACAAACTCCCTGGGCCAAATTGCCAATTCCCTGGCCAGGTGGGCAAACATACTGGATCTGGTCTTCACTAATATAGGACAGTGCGGCACACCAGCTAGTGTAATGTCCTCTCTGCTAAGGTCAGACCACAAAATGGTCTCCCCTGAAGTGAAAATAAAACCCAGAACCCCAGTTACCCTGGAATGGTCAGATATAGCTCTAAGGCTAACTTCCTACTATTAAGTGATAACCTGCCAAAATATCAAGCCCCCATAAGCCTTGAGAACATTGCTGCTTACATGGAACTGTTCACAGAAATGATATATGAGTATGTTAATAGCTGCATACAGGCAGCTGTATCCACAATGAATAAGTACAGAATTAACTCAAAAAACAAGCCACCCTGGTGGAATCACAACATCAGTAGGGCCTATAATAGAAGGAAGAAAATCATGGGAAAAATTAGGGGGCATAGCACCCAGCAGGATAAAAGCACTCTCGTCAAACTAAGCAAACAACACAGAGGAAAAATAAAGTTTACCAAATTCAAGTTTGAGGCAAATTTGGCCTCCCATGCAAAGGACAAATCACAAGGCATTATTTACCTGTCTGTAACCTCAAACATAATACACAATTGTATGCAGAGCTCATTGTTAATGAAGCCATCTGTACTGAACCAGAAGATATAGCAAGCCTACTGGCAGACAAATGCAGCTCTAACTCGTCCCCTCAACCTCCCATCAAGAAATACTATCAAATATAACTCCCCCTATTATCACTAGGGAACAGGTCCTCAATGCTCTCTCTAAGGCCAGGAACACTGTATGATGGGCCCGGACGATATCCTAGGATTTCTTCTAACTGGTGTGAAACATGACCTATCAAATTCTCTGGAATCTCGGTTTAGCCATAGCCTCTAAACAGGCTTCATGCCTAATGAATGGAGAAAAGCAACAGCCATTCCTCTGCACAAAGCTAGGTCATCTACAGACCCTGAAAACTACATACCCATAACTTTCACTAGTCTGATATGAAAAGCCAAGGAAAGAATTATCATGGAAATGATCAATAATGACATAGGAAGCATCCAGACACTGGATGCAACCCAATTTGGTTTTGTCAAGGGCAGGTCATATTTAGTCAACCTGGTAGACGTCTTTGAGAAGATCACCGAAACAATGGATGAGAGCAAAATAGCTCACATTAACTATCTTGACTTGGCCAAGGTATTTGACACAATGTCTCCCTTAGGAATTGTTGACAAATTCATGAGGTTAGGTATAAATCCTTATGTCACCTGGCAGATAGCCAGCTGTCTAGGGACATGGGGACACACATAGACACTAATCTAACCTTTGTCCATCATGTGTCTACATTAGTGAGGAAATCATTATATGTTGTGCAATTTAAAAACAAATATATGGCATCTAGGTCCAAGGAGGTCATTGTTCCACTGTATTTAGCATTCATAACACTTGTCATTGAGTACAGTGCCCCTTTGGGATGTATCTAAACAACCACATCCAACAACTGAAACATTCACAGAAATTCCTCAATAAAAGAATACAGGGTTTAAGTAACATGTCCTATGCCGACTGCCTCAAGGCCATATCCCTGTATTCTGTCTCTTACAGACTATTTATTTATTTACGTATTGATATTTGTTTACTGGGAAGGTCCACTGGGCTGAATAGAGCCAATTTTCAGTGGTGGCCTGGAGAGAGAAGCTCCAATGCACACTACAACAAGGTAGTTACAAAACAAAGTTACAAAACAATATTTTCAACAAAATGGTTACAATATTTATAGGAGTCATCTCAATGCCCAAAATGGCAGTGAGGTGATACAATAAGACAAAAATAAGCAAATTCAAGCAACTGTTGAGGGGAAAGCTATGCCTGGCTTACAAGGCATTGTCAAATCCCACGTTGATGGATCTTGTGCATATTTGCAAAACAAAAAACACCAAAATTACACATTCTAAAGACATAAACCTTGCCTGTGATATAAATAGGACCTGCTGGAGAGACAGGTATGTATCCCAGAGACTACCTCTTCTCTGGAATAGGCTCCCCATCCATGTGAAGCAGAGCTCCTCCCTAACTCAATGTACGTGTAACTTGGACAGTTGGATGTGAAAAAGGAAATTCATCCCTGGTTTGGCACCTGTGTCTCTAATGGACACAGGCAGACCGTAAATGGTTCGTCTTCCAGGCCCCTGCTTGTAAATGTTTCATCTCCTCTCCCAAGCCTGTACTTACACTTATCAAGGCTACCAGAACTTGTCAGAGATTTGGGATGCATGGCTAGGGTTAAAAAGGCCCTTGTGGTCATTAACCTAGTATGCACGTATGAGCCTATAAGATATTGCATCAGGGGAAATATTAATCTGATACTCTCCTTGCAAACAACCTAAACACTGAAACAAATATGCCTATGCCATGCCATGCAATATATATTCAATACTTTGGAAGTGAGATTCTGAACTTGCAGTGAAGTATTAATCACAGAAGAACTTAGTCCCAAATGCATCTGAATTATTTATTTTAGTACAATATGATTTTTTGACATCTTACACCTAAGCATCTCAAATAGCAGCTAACTGACTCCATTTGTAGAGGTCATTCTGCTCAAACGATCAAGGTGTCATAGTGAATGTACTTTGTGATAGTTTATATATTTTGTATCTCTGCCTCTTCAGTATTGTCAGATTTATAGATCTGTCATTTGGCTTTTGTTTATGTTGAATCTGTACTACGTAGTAAATCACTCTGCACCTGTACTGCGTAAATCTTTTTAATTTTACCACGTACCTCACAAGCATTAAAACCAAAATTATTTGATTGTTTTCCAAGTGCATGACTTGACAATTTATGTGTAATTCTTGTACTTGAACTCACAGTTCAGCTAAACCTTTCCCACAAATTTCATCCTGTACACTGAATATATCAAAATAATGAATTGAAACTTCTACATTTTATCATATATATTCTATGTTTTAAATGCAGACTCAAACTGTTAATTGCATTAATTCACTCTAAACAGCTGAACACTATACTCATGTTTTTAATAATCAGATTTATCTTTTAAAATTATCTTTGACACAGCTTATAGAGTTAGCTGCAGTCACTCATACATCTCAACCACATATACAGACATTACCCTATTGTCTGGTATTTTATCGTAATATACTAAAATCTTGCTGTAACACTTTATTTTGTCTTTTACAGACTCTTGCACAGTGACTGCAACCCACAAAATGCCTACACTCATAATTGATTTACTGTTTACTTTCTTGCATCTGCAGCCACATTATTTGCATTTGCTATGGTTCTTTCTTACTGGTTTAATGCCACTTACCATCTTGAAAATCATTTGGTTGCCAGAATTTTCATTTTTATTATTCTGAGTTTGTTTCATTTCATTTTCCTCACAGGCCTTTATTTTACGTACTTCAGAGTCCTCAGTCATGCTTTTAATCTGTACGCTCATTCACTGCTTCCATGCAAAATGCATCAAATTAAATAGAAAACATAGAGAAGCCAATATATTGAGCAAACCCTTATTAAAAACAACAAAACTGTAAGCACTTTAATTCAATATACAATGTATGAATGGCATCAGACCATTCCTTTACTTTACACTTCTGTTTTAAATATATTCTTTATGTAACATCACTTCCCTCAAAAATGTTGTTTGTTTAAAATAATAATTTAATTAAAACAATGTTGTTGTTGTCTTTCAGCTTTTCCCAGTTAGGGGTCGCCACAGCGGAACTCTGGTCCGCTAATGATTGGCAGTAGATTTTCACGAACGCCGAGGTTCCAGCTCGACGTTTAACCTTCAACGAAGGCGCGCCCATTTACGCATGTCTTTCGAATGCCCACCCAACTGCGGGGAGGACATGCAGACTCCACACAGAAGTCACTCCCTGCACTCCAGCCGAGAATTGAATGGGAGAACATCTTGCTGTGAGGCAACAGTGCTACCGCTGCACCACCAATTAAAACAATGAAATGTAAAAATCATTGTTAATATTTACTGGTCCCATGTACAGTACATGACTGTTTTTATATTTGCAAAACCAGTAAACAGTCGAGGGTGAATGTGTCAAACCATTTGAGAACTATCAAAGTAAAGACAGTCACAATGTGTTATACAAGCATAACCAGATTTGTATGGACTTCAAGAGTTTTTATTCTTTTATTTAAAAAATTCAAATTGATTTTAGCGGAATTGATATTAATGCCCATTTGAAAAGTCATGAGCTCATGTGGCAAATCAGGCTGATTACCTTTCAGCTTTCCAGTTGTGAATCGGACAATTAATTTAAGCAGTTTCTTTTGACAACGGTACCATTAAAATATTAATAAAATCATTGTTTTAATGAAATGGTCAATTCAATTAATCAAAATGTCAGAAGGAAGTGAAAAAGAAGGGAACTGTCTGCTGAAGTTCATGTTTTCTATAGTGAGCGCAAGCACTTACAATTGTATTGTTTTTAATATAGGTTAGTTCACCACATTGACTTCACTGTGTTTTTGAATTTTGTTTGGTGTGTTTTTCACAGACAACATTCATCCAGTTCAATGAATATATCTGCCTTAAATGCAGCTAATCTGTTTACCAGACAAGTAAACTGATCTTTTCATCTGATTAATTCTATGTTGAAACATTATTCTATACTAATCATCAGAGACCACTGAGGTAAAATGTGGAATTATATCTATATCTGTTATATTCACAAATGATGAGAGAGTTCTAATGATGTATACATGACAGGAAATTACAATCACATAAATATTCTAATATGGCAAGTTCCAGTGATACCAAAAATAAAAAGTCTGGTAAATAATGTATATGCACGATAAATGTGCAAAATCAAAATGATAGTATTCACTACTTCACACATCCTATAATAATTCATACTGCAAAAAAAACCTTCTATATGATTTCTATAAAAATAAGCCTCACTAGTGGAATCCCAGTATAAATAGGTTGTATAATAAAAAGAAAGACCATGCCTAAAAACAGGATGAGTGTTGCACAGTAAGGTAAAAACTCCAAAATCAATCTGAAAAGCAGCTCTTCAGTTATGTCCACCAGACCTCTCAACTGTCCAGAGTTTTGCAGAATGTCCAGATTTTTGCCTCATATGTTTGGTCTGATCCTCATAAAATTTGACCTTTTCTTGCAAACCACTGAGGATTGAAGTCACTAAATAACAGCAGACGTTTGAGTTTCAGACTTCATATCCTTCAGAAAATGCATGCCAATGCAAAACCTGTTATTCTGTCAACTTTCTAAGTGTCTAAGTGACTGAGTAGAGAAGGAGGGGCAACTTGAAAAGGATTTGCATTTGCAGAGAAACCCTTGCTCCCCCAGCATGAGTTACTGCTGTACCCTGAGCTCTTATCATCAAAGGCACTGAATCATCTTGGGTTTTATAGCTCAACTTGAGAAAATTCTTCGATTTTGGAGTCTCAGCCAATTCATCTTTGTTTATCAAATTGTACACATCCTATCTAGGCTATTACTAATCTAGAAGCAGCAAAGACACCAACAACAAATGAATAACAACACTGGAAGGTAGCAAAACTAAGGAAAACAGGTATTCAGTGTACCAGCTTGCTCTCTTTTATTACCACATTACCTTGCACACGCTCAGTCTGCTCTCCATTCTTAGCTGAACCTATACAAAGGGATTTAACCTGTGACTGTAGCACATCTGCTGTGATCCAGTCTTTCCTGGCAGGGTGCTAGTATAATACAATACAAGGAGATAATCACCCATGCAGATGCATATATCCTAACTAATCTTACTGAAGGCGTAAGTAGAAGATTATTATTAAAATGGATATATTTTACTTTTGGATTTGAAGCAGCCCTAGTGACTGCATCTATGACAAGATGAGAAACTCTGCAGCAATTGATACCTACCAAACCATATGAGCAGTCTATGCGATGATGAGTTTCCTCTACAGAGTAGAGATAAACATACCAATTTGCAAGGATGTTTACTGTGAGCTTTCAGAGTGGCTGTACATTATCAGATAATCATACATTTTGGAAATATCCTACAGTACTTTAGACAGACTGCAGTGCATACATATTTGCATTATTGGCATTAATGTTAAGATATTCAAATTGGAGAAATGGCAAAGAAGTCATTATCGCTGTTTATATTCCCACAATTTGTAAAAACAAAAAGCGGCACAAAAGCAGAAGGCAGTGTTTTGTGTTTTAGTGATACTCACAATTTTCCCAAACCGGCATCATTTCAAGTGAGTCACTGCTCCAGGGTAATAACTTCTGTGAACTAAGACAGCCCATTTAAATAAATATTTATTTGTAAATACTGAAGTGCACATTTAGAAAGTGCAGATAACTTCTGTAATCAGACAGGTGTTCACAAACAACTGGCTTTCTTAAAATTGTCTTTGCAATGTTTCACATGCCATTCTGACCTGTGAGGGTTCCTATCATGAAATTGAACAGGCTGAAGAGTGAACGGCTTTAACATCAGAAATGCCATTCATCGATGTGTTTTTTGTGATTACAGTACAGTGAAGATGGGAAAATGTGCCCTTTCCTCACTGTAGTGAGATCTCAGAGTTGGTATATATAATTAGTGGGTGGTGTGGGGGGCACAGCCCTTCACAAGAGTGACTTAGAGGTATGGCATTTTCGATGTTTAAGCTGTTCCCTGTCCGGTCTTTTCGATCTCGTAATATAGACCCCTTTGTAAGAGTAGGCCTACATGAGAAGGTTGTCAGCATTTTCTGAGTCAGATTGTCATGTCACTGTGGCAAAATAATTTATACCAGTTGTCTACTAATGGGATGCAAATGATATGTAAAAAAAGCTCAATGGTTATCTGCAACAGAAGGGGGTAATGGGGCACTGCAAAGAAAGTGGAAAAAGTGACATACAAGGCCATGTCCAACCCAGAATTGATGGACATGCTCCACCTAAAGAAAACCTTATCCCCACGCTCTAGTGATCTAAACCTCACCACAATAATAAATAGGATGTGCTGGAGGGATAGATTCCTGTCCCAGAGACTTCCCATGCTTTGGAACAAGATCCCAATCTACATTAGGCAGAGCTCCTCACTAACACTCTTCAAAAGAAACCTTGATGAGTGGATGGGAAACAGAAAGTTTACCTCGGGGATCACTTCAGTGGCTCTGCTGGACAGAAGCACAGGGAACTAATCTAAGGGGGCGACAAAAGCCAACACATTCTGGCTAGGCTTATAAATGCCTTCGGGCAGATAGCCTAGTACCTACCTATGAACCTATGAACATTCACTGCCACAAAAGAGGCACTAATCATGTTAATGTTTGGAATTTTAAATGGAGACAGTTGTGTAAAGCAGATAAAAACAAAGCACTGGACAGTGAGCAGTTTAAATTACCAAAATCCTACAGACTACTGTAAATTGTTTAAATAAATTGGTAGCTGAAGTGTCTGTTTCTTCCAGAAGGTCATCAAGGAAAAGTGAAAGTGAAGTAAAAGGGAGAGCAACCATGAAAACTCAGAAGGAGACCGAAAGCAGGGTGGTAATGGCAGTTGAAGGAGGAAACTCTTCAGTCAACCTAGGAGATAGATCGACCAAATGTACCACAAGATTTAAAGGTACATGGGTCACTTTTTGAATATACAGAATCCTAAAATGGAACACTGCAGGAAATAGATGATGTCATAGCCTTCATTCAGAAGAAATAGTTAATATGTAACCAGCTAAAAATACTTTTTCTTCCTTTCATAAGTCTCTGCAGAGAAATTAAACTTTGTTTCAAGTTATTGCATGCTACGTTACTTCAGGCCTTTGGTTCACTTAGACTAAGAATCTATGCAGACCTTCAATGGACACAAGATGAACTGGCATGGAGGCAGGAGGAACTGATACACGGGCGAGCAACCAGTCTAGTGGTGCATAAAGGCAAACTAGAGACACTTCAAGGGAAAGATTTCCTGCAAAGCCCTTTCCTGGTTTCCAAAAGAAAATGATAGATAAAACCAAGAGATGAAACAATTTTCACAAAACAGTGTAAGACCAGGTACATTGAATAAGGACACTACTAAAAAGGATACATTTTATATGGAAAAGTATGTGATTTACTCAAAGTGGAGTTGCGATTTGTTTTTATTGAATTATGAACTATGAAATGATTACATTTTTTGTATATGTTGCTTGCATAGTTCTGAAAAGGGGTTACAATATATTTTTAACTTTAGAGCGATTCTGAAGCTGATACTGAACTTAATGGGTGGAGATTTGAATAATAAAACATAAATTGTGGAATATGATTGGACACTTAGAAGTAGATTGGCTCATAGCTCTCAACCTCTTAGCACAAAAAATCTGGATAATGCCAAAAAAATAGGGGGACAAAGCCAAAAAAAATAGGGACAGTTTTTAAATATTGATCTTATAAACTCAGCAAGTTGCCAGAATAAAAGGTCTTGTGTTACGTGCCATGCATTTTCTGAGGAATATAAAGTCTGAAATTCAAATGCCTGTCGTTATTTAGTGAATTCAGTCCTCACTGATTTGCCAGAAAAATTCAGAAAATGACAAATGTTATGAGGAACAGACTAAAAATATGAGGCAAAAATGTGTACATTCTGCAAAGATCTGGACAGTTGAAAGGTATGGTCCATGGAACAAACACTGTTACCAGAGTTAAGTTGATTCTAAACTAAAAATAAATGAAATTATAGAATTAACTGTTTTTATCAAACTGTGAAACGATTAAACTTCTTTGTATAAGTTGCTTTGTATGGGATTTTATGTAGGTTTTTTAAATGTTTTTTTAATGATTTTATTAACTACTTATGTTGTTTGACTAATTATGCTGTGTCATGTGTCTTATATAAATTTATCGAATGTCATTTGACTTTTATCCCACACTGAGGAAGGGATATTTTCCTGAAAGCTTTGTTGTTTTATTCTTGGATTAAAGTTATTTCAACTATATCTCTGGCGTCATGAGTCCAGTCTTTTTACAAAAACTGGAACCATACCATATATAATTTGAGAGGACCCATGCATGGGATAAAGCATTTAGGATATTATTATATTTTACCCTTAATGAGAATAACTGGGACCATACCATAGATAACTTGAGGGTACCCATGCATGGGACAAATCATTTAGATTATTTAAATAGATAAGATGAGGAGACTAAGAGCAACACAGGGGGAATGATAACATTTGAGACAATTACAACTACCTCACTTAACTGAAGTAGAAAGAAGGACACTAACATCAAAATAAAGGAAATTGAAATTAAACAATGAGAAACTAGAATACAGGAACTCCCTGGTAATGATGGAATCCAACAGACATGGGAAACGAAGGAGCAAGAGAAAATATAAATCTATCTGGTACTGGCTAGTATTTTTAACACTATTTTTGTGTGTGGGAATGTGCCTTTGACTTGGAATAAATCAGTAGTTATAGGTTCAATGGAGGAGGGAAGGGATCCTCTTAATCCAAGTTCATACAGACTCATTTAGATTCTGAATTATGACTACAAAGTATTTATGGTAATTTTGGCAAAAAGAAGGGCAAACATACTTTTGAGAATAATAGACCTAGAGATCAATGTGAGTTTAAGGCAGGCAAACATTTGAAAATATTAACAGAACCCTCAAGATTCAAAAGGATGCATTGAACAGTAATAATATATTAATGTTAATAGGTGTGGATTATGGTAAAGCATTTGATAGAGTGAGCTGGGAATTTCTGAAGTGATCTTTTGGGCATCTGCGTTTCTACAAGCATGGACAGCATTAATATTTAATATTTACAGGGGAACTCAAGCTATGATGGTGTCTGGTGGTGTGATGTCCAAAGCATTTAGTCTTACAAGAGAAACTGGGCAGGGGTATCCACTTTCACTATTAGTCTTTGTGTTGTATTTAAAGATATTAGCTAAGGGCATAAGACAATCAAAAATAACTGAATGTAAATACAAAAATGTTAATTTGAAAATAGCCCTTTTTGGGGATGACATCATATATGTTACCAATCCAAAACATAATATAAAAATTATATTTAATAAACTGAAATGCTGTAATAATATAGAAGAATATAGCAAATGAAGCAAAAACAAAGCCTATCATAATGAATTATGCCCCAACACATGACTTGGTTCAGAGCTTCCCCTTTTTGTGGAGCCATGATAAAATGAGATACTTGGAAATTTGATTGAAAGGGAATGTTGAAAAAACAGATAAAGAAATGTGGGAAGAAATTACTCAAAAGATTATAAGTAAGATAATACTATGGAAACTGTTATTTATGGTCATCTGTGATAAGATAGTGTTATTTATCTAGGCCAGGCATATATGTATCAACAAAGACATCAGGAATTGAAGAATATCAAAAAAGAAATAATTGAATTTCTTTGGGATAGCAAAAGAAAAAAAGTGCAGTGGGGAAAAACCAATACTGCCAAAGAAACAGGGTGGATTAGAACTTCCAGATGTGGAGGTATACTATAATGTTATAGAATTCATATGATATATTTAATTTCTGTCACAGACTATATGTCAGAATTGAAACATATGCTGAGACTTCCAAGATGGCTGCACACTGATCAACAGCTTAACATCAGCTCTCACAGTATGAAAAACAAAATTGACAAACAACAGCCAGTGATATTATCAGCTTGAGTAAAATTCAGTTACTGGCTAGTGGCTAGTAGCTAGTAACACTGCCTGTAGGCCAACAAAGAAGAAATTTAGAGAACCCGAAAGAAACTCTACCAGAAAAGGTAAAGAGAAAACACTCTCTGCAAAGAATCCTGCAACTGTTTAGCAAAAAGCAGTTCAAACTCCAGATTTAGTACAAGAGATAGCTTCCAGCAATTTAGAGGAAAAATAAATCAAATGTGCTCAGAGCTGATTAAAATAAATGAAACACTGAAGGAATATATGAACTGAAACACCAAAAGGCTGGAAGAAATAGAAAAAGCTTTAAAAGATGTTCAGACGAACTGATGACTGCAAAAATTAGAGGTCGAAAAGAAGCGGCTGGATGACTATGAGACTGCTCAAGAAGAGCTGTTTCAAAAATGGTAGAGATCGAGGACAGAGCATGCAGGGAAAACCTAAGAATTTCTGCTGTACCAGAGAAACTGAGTTGAATAAATGCAGGGAAGAATTCTTCTTCACGTGTATGGGAAGCCTGTTCCAAAGAATGGGGAGACCCTGAGACACATACCTGTCTTTCCAGCATGTCCTATTTATGTTGCAGGTAAGGCTTAGGTCCTTACAGTGGATGTTTCTGATACCATTTTTTATGGATGTGCAGCAGATGTGTTAATCTGTTAGGGCTGGATCTGAGGATGTGTTGTAGGCCAGGAATAGGTCACTTCTCAGTAGTCTGTAATAGACTGAGTACAGGGACAATGCTTTGAAGTGGTCCACGTAGGACTTGTTTTATACCACATGTATTCTTTTTGTGAGAAATCTGTGGTTGCTCCAGTTGCTGCATATGACTGGTGAGATAAATACCAAAAGGGGCATTTTATTCAATAATTGGTCTTGTGAGATCAGAGTACAACAAAACGAAGACTTGATTGGATCTAGATGCAACATGGAATGAGTTCCTCACTACAGTAGACTCATGATGGTCACATGGTAAGTCACTTGGGAACATGCGTTCCCAAGTCCCTGACTACAGGGTCTACTCATAGCAGTGTATTATCAATGCAGTAGTTAGCCAGGGTGGCTATCTTAATGAATGATTCTATAATACACTTCTTGGCATTGAGTTGTAGGTCATCACTCTGGCAACTGTCAATAGTTTGTGTCAGACCTTATTAGAAGATAGTTGTGTCTTGGGAGGAATCAATGACTATACCCAATTTAGAATCATCTGCAGACTTGGCCAGCCAGAGGCCCTTCTTGATGTTAGTCTTGACCTCAGAGAAGTAGGTGCCAAACAAGAGCACTCCCAGCTCTGAGACCTGAGGCGCCCACTAATAACTGGCCTTTTTGTGGTGGTAGGCTCAGCTATTCTAACTTCCTGCATCCTGTCTGTGAGCCAGCTGGCTATCCAGTGGGTGATTTATGTTTTTTGGTTTACTATCAAAATGTGGAATGGCACTTACATAAAACTGAGATGGCCAAACGTGTATTGTCCAGTTTCCATAATGCTGATCCAGAAATGTTTGAATCCCCATTAGTGAGTGGTTGCATGCATTCGCTAATCTGAGGTTGACCTTCTGATAACAGATTGCACTGCAGTGCGGATCGGGAAATTTTACCCTTTTTCTCACTGTAGTGTGATCTCGGAGTTGGAATGTATATAATATTCAGGGAGTATGGAGGGGTGCAAGGGTGCTTGCCCACTTTCAAAAACATTACCAGTAACACTGTATTTCGACATTGGAACTTTCAGTGTTTGAATGTCGATTCTGTGGTTACCATTTCCGACATTTTGTTAATTCTGTATTACCAAATTCAGGTAACAAATTCGATCAAAAAGTGGACAATTGTTTTGATTTTCCACATTTTGATAGTAAACTATGTTTTTTATAAGTAATTTAGTAAACTTGTCTACAATGCCCAAGTGGAGTATTGTGTCAAATGCTTTGGCCATGTTGAGATGGGCATGTGCTGATTTGCTCTTGTTCATTGCTTTGGTGACTTTTTCAAAGAAGTTACCAGGTTGTACAGGCAAGACTTGCCCTTGAAAATCCTGATCTGGTTTGAGTCCAGTGTTTGTTGGTTACATATGTACTCAGTTATGATATCCATGATTATCCTCTCTGTAGCTGGGTAAATTAGGATAGTCAGGCTAATGGACTGATAATTCCCTGGGTCCATGGATGGACTGTCCTTGCACAGCAATATAACCATTGCAGTCCTCCATTCATTTGGCACAAAGTGTGCTTGGAGGCTGTGGTTAAAAAGAGATTCTAGTGGGCCCAATAGTTCATGTTTCATTTTATTAAGAAGGCATCCTAGGATGTTATAAAAACCCATCAATGCAGTAACCTTGGCCTTGAAGAATGCTTTGAGGACCTGTTCTCTAGTGATAGAGGAGTAAGGGATGTCAGAATTTCCTAAGGGGAAGGGGTGGGGGAATGTTGGAGCTAAATTTGTTATTCAGGAGATTAACTATTTCTTCTGGTTTTATATAGGTGGTACCATTTGCAATTAACTCAGTACATTTCTATGATCTGCCTTTGAGGTTTTGGACATAGCTGAAGAATGCTTCATGATTGTCCTTGGCCTAGAAGGCTAGTTTTTACATTAGAGCTAGCTTTAGTGGACTTGATTAGACCCTTGAGTTGTTTGTTTAGGTTGATGAGGGTGTTTTTTACCATTCTACGCATTGCATCTCCTAATTTTTGCCTTGATGTTCTTCTTGTTGTACAAACTATTTATGTTGGAATTACACCAGGATAGCCTGTTTTTGGTGTTGGTCCTACTGTTATTTCAGTTAGGCACAGCTGTCTATGTAGCTGTTTATATGATTGTACAGAATTTCTGTAAATGCTTCTACATAGGCAGCAGAGTTTTCAGGGTTTGAGGGAGCTTGAAGTTTTGCTAGAGTGCCATGTAGTACTAGGAAGTTTGCCCTATAATAATTTTTAAAAGTTCCATAGGAAATTTCCTTGATTTTACATATATTTTGAAAGAGAAAGCTTTATGGTCTGATCTGACCAATGAGGACTTTAAAATGAGGAGTGTGCAATATTTGTGATGACCAGGTTAAGGATGTTTTTGCCCCATAGTGGGGGTACAGATTAGCTGGTCCAGGGTATTAGTGTTTGCAAAGTCCAGAAATCTTTGGTCCTGCATGTTAGTGGTCATGTATGATTCACAGTTTATATTGCGGTAGTTAAAGTCTACCATTAATATGGTGTTAGGTTGGATGGGGAGTGTGTTGAGTGCATTTAAGTAAGTGTTATGGTTATCTTGTGTTATAGAGGAGTACCTATAGCTTGCAAGGGTATGGTATGGGACCTTGTTTAAGATAATTTGGATGTGGAGAAGCTCAAGCCCATCACACTGATGGATCATTCTCAAGGTGTGTTCATTTTTGATGCATCTAGAGACACATATCCCTTTCTGTGCAATAGCTGGTCTAAATGTGTAAAAGGCATAGTAACTCTACACAGCCGTTGTGCTTTTTATGGCTTTTAACCATGTCTCAGTGACTGCACAGACATCTACATTGTCCAGGGAGAGGACAGCTTGCAGGGAGTGGAGTTTTTTTGTTTCAACTGCTATCATTGAGCACCTTCCAAGTGGTAGCTCTGAGATAATGAGCCAAGGGTTGTGCAAACCAACAACTTCATACAGGCACAAAACCTTTCGGAGAAATGAAAACGCCCTTTGGCCAATAGCATGCATGCATTTTGAGGTTTTAAACAGTGTATCCCAGCACAGAAGTGACCTCAATAGCCACTAGGGAGCAGACTAAAGACTTCCTAATATAGAAGCACTGTCTGTGGCCATCCTGAGTGCAGAAACAAAACAGATTAAGGCTAGAAACCAAACCGAAAAGGCAGGAATTCACAGGAAATGGCCCTGACAAAAGTCCAGGGCTCTGATAAATTCAAACATAGAACAATGACACAGCAAATAATGCAGTCAGTTATAAGCAAGATAAAGTGCAGATTAATATTCAGCAGTAAATATACAGTTCTGGATGGGTCTGGATACAGCCCCAACAAACACTTGCAATGTTACAGCAATAACAGTTAAAATGCAGGTTTAAAGTGCAAGGAAAACTTAAAAACAGTGCAAATTAAGTAGCCGATTTTTAAATTCCAAAATACATTGCAAAGCAGCCTTATCAGGCGCTTATCTAGAATTTGATGCAACAAAAAGCCTCTGAAAACAATGGCGTCATCACCAAGAGAGAAGAATAACGAGCCGAGTGTTGCACAAATTACAACTTTATTAAGTCAGAATCCCCCAACACATACAATCTAGCCCTGCGATCAATAGCAAACAGGAACTTGGAGTTTACAAACAGTGAATCCAGGCTCAGAAGTGACCCAGCCAGTAGGGGGGGGGTCTGTATTAAAACCCCGAAAGGACTAAACAGCGAATGTATGTACATCAACACATAAAGGTCGATGTATATACAGAGTGAAACACCTAAAGGGCAAAAACGGAACGCCAAACATGTTTCATCAACACAATGCGCCACACAGGTAAGTAAAATTGAAACTAAAATATTAAATTAATTAGCTTTTGCAGGGCAAGCCCCTGCACCCTATAGGGGCTTTGCCCCCCACACCCCCCTACTTAAATATACCAACTCCGAGACCGCACTACAGTGGGGAAAAGGATATATTTCCTTATCCCCACCACTGTGCTGCTGGCTAAGAAACACGTTCGACGTTCCGGTTTTCACCCTTTAGGTGTTTGGCTCTGTATGTACATTGACCTTAATGTGTCAATGTACATACATTCGCACTTCTGATCTTTTGGTCTAGCAATATAGACCTAACTAGGGCAGGGTGAGAGGGGCAACTTCCCTAGGTACAAAGTGTTTGGTGGGTACGACCAGCCAATTCCGATCTTTTGTTAATGCAATACCGGCTTTTAAAAGCAGGTATTGCATTTGGATTCAAACCATGAGCACTGTAGTGCTCCATGTGTGGACTAAACTGTAGCACCTAGTTTCTACATTGTACCAAGCAATTTTCTAGAGTTTAAAAGTAAAAAAAAATGTTTTTGTTTTAACTAAAACCTGAGCACTATAGCACTTTCAGCAGGCAGGGCATAAACTGTAGCAATTGTTTGTTGCAGTTTAAAAAGGAGAAATTGTTTTAAACTAAAGCAGAAGTACTGTACTGCTCTGTGCAGGTAGTATTGAGGAAGAGTTGGGGCTAGGGCACAGAAACAGACATAAATGGCTGAGGAAGGAGGGAGGTGGAGGGGCATGTCATACATCTGGCCACCTGGCTGGTGGGCCAATAGAAGGAACATCCATTTTGTTTTTGTTCTTCAGTGAAAGAGCTGTGGGCATCATAGATTTAGCTGTAATAGGCTGATCACTTACAAGGTATGGATCAGCTTATTACAGTGAAATAGATTTTTTTTTTTTGCTCTTCACTTGAAGACTGGATGGGTGGGGCACTGATTCACAGTACTGACCCAGGATGCTGGTTGAACCACCTAAGCTTCTGGACCTGGTCACTCTCTATTGCCACTTGGGAGCAGATCAAAGACTTCCTAATGTAAAAACAGACTGTCTGGGGCCAGTGGGCCACCCAGAATGCAGAAACAAAGCAGATTAAGTTTAGAAACTAAACAGAAAGTACAGAAATTCACAGGAAGTGGGCATGGCAAAAGTCCAGGGCACTGATAAATTCAAACAAAGAGCAAGGACACAATTAATGCACAGCAAGATAGAGTGCAAATTAATATTCAGCAGTAAATATACAGTTCTGGATGGGTCTGGATGCAGCCCCAACAAACACTTGTCGTGTTACAATTGCAAAATGCAGGTTTAAAGTGAATAAAAAAATAAAAACACTACAAATTAAGCAGCAGAAAAAATATGAAAATACAGTACAAATCAGCTTTTTAAGGCAGTTATTTAGCAGTGGATTGATTGCACTGATATAATGAACATGACAATCCCTATTTGGAAGCTGTGTCCTCTGAAAAGACATGAAAATCTGTGAACGTCCTTAGATTTTAGGATAAAAGTATATTTTCTATATTTCCCGTGATAGTTCCATATAAAATTTATTTTGCGTCTGAAACACTGAAATATTATATGTTACAGCAGAAGCAACACATTCTATAAGAATGACCTTTTATTTTGGGAAAACATTGAAGCATAGTCCTTTACACTGGTTGTGGGTATGTTTTTTTTTTCCTGCAAAATCTCACATTTGCATAAGAAATGTCCCACTCTGTGAATCTTAAAAGGTGGCAGTCCTATCTGTTAGCCATTAATGAGCCCATTGTACTTACAGTATGAGCTAATACCTAAAAAAGGCAGCGGTTTTCCCTCAGTTTGCATCTCAGTACTCCTGGCTGATTGTCTTCAGTCCATAATGCATTGGAAAGTTCTGCGAAATGGACAATAACTAAAAGTGAAGATTATTTGGACTGCAGGTTAGAGATTGCCTTCCCTATCAAGGGTTGATATCAGAGTACAGGCAAAGAGAAAGAAATGGTGGGGTCCTAAATGAGAGAACATCAATAGCAGAGTTCTTAATAGAATCGAGAACAGAAGTTGCCATTAAAAATTAGTAGAGCATATAAAATATTGCATGACAACTATAAGAATCAGAGGAGCTTAGAAAGGACTGGGAAGAGAGTCTGGACAACAATTCACAAAGAGACTGTGGGGATATATGTATATCTCCTAAATATGCAACAAAGTCTAGAAGATTTAGGATCTTTGCTTGGAAGTGTTTCCATAGGTATTTTTATACCCCAAGTAGAGTCCAAATAATTTTTCCTCAGGTAGACAACAAATGTTGGAGGTGTGATGAATAAGAAAGGTAACTGGGAATATATTTTCTGGGAGTGTAATGAGTTGGCAGACTTTAAAGATACCCTGCAGATGGCTCTGTTGGAGATACTGGGTGAGCAAATTGGTGTAACTAAGGAGATGATCTTTTTCAGCTATGATACAGAATTGAATTGCCTAGATATAGTAAAGCCTTGCTGTGTCTAATTATGGTAGTCTGCCAAAAAAAATTACTTCTTCTTCTTTCGGCTGCTTCCATTAGGGGTCGCCACAGCGGATCATCTGTTTCCATTTCTTCCTGTCCTCTGTATCTTGCTCTGTCACACCAACCACCTGCATGTCCTCTCTCACCACATCCATAAACCTTATCTTAGGCCTTCCTCTTTTTCTGTTACCTGGCAGCTTCATCCTTAACATCTTTTTCCCAATATACTCTGCATCCCTCCTCAGCACATGTCCAAACCAACGCAATCTTGCCCCTCTGGCTTTGTCTCCAAACCTTCCAACCTGGGCTGACCCTCTAATATACTTATTCCTAATCCTGTCCACCCTTGTCACACCCAGTGCAAATCTTAACATCTTTAACTTTGCCACATCCAGCTCTGACTCCTGCCTTAGCCGAAATGGTACCCTAGGCGAAGTAGTGCTCTGGCGCCCCTTAAGCCCCACCCACACCATAGTCATGAAACACCCCTATTTGAACCACACCCACAGGGTCACTCCCCAAGAAAGCCACTCCAGTCATTTCCTTAAATTATTTAAATGCATAGGAAGAATAACTACATTACAAGGTATCTTTAACTGCAACTACCTCTGCATAGTATTTTCTACTTTAAATACCAGAGCCGGCTCATGGTCAAATAGGGCCCTAGGCAGGGTAGTAGACTGCCCCCCCAGAGCAGCCCCTCCTGCAGCAACCCCCTCCCCCCACCAGCAGCCCCCTCCTCAACCATTCCAGTGTTCCATTATTTGGTTACTTCTCACCAGTTACCATGCATACTGTTCTCTTATTTGCTTTTACAGTCATTACAGATATAAAAATAAAATAGCACAAAATACAGGTAGCCATTTGCTAAACAATACAGTCTCGCAATAAAAATGGACTTAGCATAAGCAGTAATCTTCTCTTGAAACTTACATTCATTGAAATGGAAAAATTCATTCATTGAAACAGCATGAAAACCCACATTCATAGAAAATGCATCTGGCCAGTGTAGAATTGTTTACCTTTGGGCTGTTTTCAAAACAGACTCCTTGCACACATTTTTTAGGGCCATGCATATGTGTATTTGTTCTTTGATTCACCTTCCTGATTGCATTGAATTATATTCCTTGTATAATACAGCACCACTTGTTAGAAAGTGTTTTAAATTGGTAGTTTTAAACATTCTTTTAATAAGCAATGAAACAAAATGTATAAACCAATAGCTACCCTTTTTAAGAAGTTTTCAGCCATAAAAGACCACTCAAGACTTCTGTCATTACAATCCACCAATATTACTCCATACACACAATCTCTGCAGAAGTAAAATCATCTGAATTCCACGTTAAAGAAATCTGTAACTAATGAAGAGGTTGCTACGGGCAAAACAACTTCATATATCAATGTTTTATCTACAAATTAAGGGCCTGCTGCCCTTGAAGAATTAATTGGCTATATTACTTTAACAAATTGGTAAGTTGGTAATATTGCAATAGGAAATGACTAACAAACCAGCAAGTTCATTGTCACTAGGTATCTCATACAAAAGGACATACTCAGGAGTGTAGAACCCCTATCCCCCTTATAATGCACCAAATAAGAAACAATCATATGGGCAATACAATATCAGTACTCCATCTACATGTTGTGGGAGTAGAATCCACAGACTTCTGCACCAAAGGGAATTATACTACTAACATGCTTTCAGATTTTACAACACAGTGTGCCATTTGATAAACAAAAACAGCTAGTTGCACATAGAAACATTTACACTTGTTGGAGTGCGTTTTAAATTTGTAGTTTTGAACATTTTTCCAGTAAGCAATGAACAAATGCATGAACCAATAATGACACAACTACCCATTTCAGAATATTTTAACCATAAAGGCCTCTCAAACATCTGTCATTACAACCTACCACTATCAGTCAATAAGGACAATATCTGCAGAAGTAAAATTCATCCAAATAATTATACATTAAAGAGATGTGCAACTAATGAAGAGGCTGTTACTGGCAAACAACTTTACATTTCAGTATTTTATTTACAAATTCAGTGCCTGCTGCCCTTGAAGAATTAATTGCCTACATTACATTAAAAAAAATTGGTAAGCTAGTAATATTGCAATAGAGGATGACTGAGAAACCAACAAGTTCATAGTTACTAGGTATACTAAACAAAGGAGGTCACACTATGGAATGCAGAACCCCAACCCCCCTTAAAATGCAACCAACTAAATAACCAAAAGTGAAAGCACCCAAAGCAACCAATAAGTCCAATAAGAGTGCAATGGGCTAAAACGAGAGAACAAAAAAGCTATTATCCAACTCAATTTATTGAACAGAAATACGCAAGGCACATTAACGCTTTTAAAAAACAAACATGCGTTTTCGTCCTCAACATTCGGACTTCATCAGATATACATTAATTAATACCAACTGCTTCTTATATATTAAAATTAAAAGCAATCAGCCAATAGTGTCTTTACAAACCATTTTAGATGGACAAATCAACATTCAATTAGGGCTCATGAATATTCATAATCATTATATACATATGCATGATTCATTTCATATATACTTAAAAAATATATTAAAAGTACTTTTTTTAAAAAAATTAGTCATATTACTAAATTCATTGCTTATTTTCTCAATCCCTTAAAATATTTGCTAAAACTATTGAACTATTATATATTTATAAATTAGAATACTAAAACAAATACATCACATAAAACAGGAATGCATACAAGACCAGAAAAAAAGAGAGAGAGAAAGAAAGAGAACTGACTCCCTCTACTGTAGAAACCTAAAATTGCAATCATATTCTGGCAGCCCTTAATTTTAATAGTGGCAATATAGTTAGAGCATCATTTAACCCTGGAAATGTTCCTGCTTCCATGGTTACTTGCCACCATAGTTCTTTACTTTCTAATATCTCTTCCCAAGGGCCAGCTCTAATATCTTGTTTGATTTGTTCTAATACAAAAAATAAAATTTGTATCCTTCACAAACTCTTGAATGTTTATAAAGTGCATTAGTGTATTTTGCTTTTGAAATTTCATAGATATGCTCATATATTCTTTTTCTTAATGTTCTTTCCGTTTTACCTACGTAAAACGCTTTACATTTTTGACATATCGCAATATATATTACTCCCTTTGTATCACAACAATAAAAACCTCTGCTCTTAATCCATCTATTTCTACTCTCAAGATGGATTTCACTTACATTTATAATATAGGGACATTGATTACATCTTCCACATTTATACGTCCCTATTTTTCTATTTCCTATTAATAATAGATTAGTTTTAAACCCACTAGTACCCCTATTACTACCATTTTCCAAAATTTTCCTTATACTGTGGGGATTTTTATATACTACCTTTGGTATTATCTTGGATATTTCTTCCACATCTGTGAATAATGCAAATTTCTCCCATTCCCTCTGGAGAATATCTCTCATATTACAATTAATGGCATTATACTCCAATACTAAACCTCTTTGAAACTCTTCAGGGTTATGCTCTTCTTTGTTTCCCCCCTCACACATTTCCTTATAGTTGTTGTTCCCCATACCTTTAATGGGCTTAAATTTACTTAACCTCCCTTTTTCCACTTCCTTCCTAATATTATTAATAAACACTCTAGGCTAACCTCTATCTATGAACATTTTCTCTAATAAATCGCATTCTTTTACAAAATCAATATCCAAGCTGGTCATACCCTTAAAATGCACCAAATAATCAGCAACTAGGGCACTACATATCATGCTTCCATACCTCTCAACCCCTTGGCACAAGAAATCTGAACAAAGGCTAAAATTATGGGGGGCACAAAGGCCCCCAAACAGGGGCAGATTATAAATATTGCTCTTATAGACCTAGAAAGTTGCTACAATAACAGCATTTGTCGTAGCATGCATTTTCTGAAGGAAATGAAGGGTGAAACTCACATGTATGACATTTAGTTATTTACATCCTCAGGGATTTGCCAGAAAACCACACATTTTATGAGGAATAGGCCAAAAAATATGAAGCAAAAATCTGGACAATTGAGAGGTATGCATACCTGTCAACCTCTTAGTGCAAAAAAGCCTAACAATGTGGATGCAATGGCTGAAAAATAGGGATAGATTTTAAATATTGCACTTTTTAACTTTGAAAGTTGCTAAAACAGGATTTGTGTCAAAATTAATCAAGAGTAAATGTGAACTTAAGACGGGGACTAAAGAACTTTACAGAAGACTAAGGGGGAATAATAAAGGGAAAGTTAAGTTGAAATGATTCGGGGTTCTACAAGGAGAGACTATAAGGGGTAGAGGGGATGACTGAAAGGACAGATGTTATAAGGTATGATTAATGTAAACAAGAGCAAACATGATGCCAGAAAATCGACTACTGCAACAGAATATTTGTTTATGATATTACATCAACACTGATTATACAGATGGAACTCTTGCATTGTAGGGGAAACAAGTCCCCCAGTACCCCCATACCCATATTGTGGACTGCACTCCCACACCTCCTGCTGACTTTACATTTTAATTGCAAGGCTTTTGAAGAAAGGAAAACCTTTTTTGCATTAAATCAAATTATTTTTTGTTTTGGTATTCTGCAATCATGCAGTTAAAATATAAAAGTGAGAAGTGGTAAGGGGATACAGTCCTCCCACATGGACAGAGGGATCACCTTCACAAGGCAAAGATCCAAAGTAACTGAAGACAAATTTGTTGAAATGAAAAGAACAAAACTTGTCCGACATCAGGGAATATCCCCTTTTTTCCACTGTAGTGCAATCCCGGTGTTATATATAGGTGTGGGATGCAAAACCCCCCACTTGGGTGGGTTTGATACATTGCGTTGTGTTTTTATGTAGTTACTGGGCAAGTGTTTACTTACCCTAGTAAAAATTTACCATTTGATAAATTAAAGTTTTGCTCTTTTTGTCTTGGCAAATTTGCCTTCAGTTATTTTGGATTTTGGGCTTGTAAAGTAGATCTTGACAGAGACTACAGCTCTTGCATCATTACATTTAGAACATAATTAGAATGCAAAACAATGTCTACAACTTGTTTTAAACTTTTATATGTTTATGTGTTGTGCTTGCACTTTCAACATTTTTTGCTTTTCTGCATTTGGTCCTATAGATATTTCTATATTTTATATTTGGTCATATATCTTTGTTTCTTTTAATTGTTAGCCTTATGAATGGGCTCCCATCTGGTTTGAGGTAGCAATATGAAATCTTTAGTTTCCTGCTTGACTTTGCATGCATGTTTCTACTTAATGCATAACAAATGAACCTGTTGAGAGTTGCATTATGCTGGACTGACAACATCCTGTGACGTGCATGATATTCATTGGACAAGCATAACTAAGAAGTTTCACAAAGCCAGCTATAAGTTTTTTTTTTTTTTTTGGGAATAGGTAATTTAGATAGAGTAATTCTGGAAATACAGATTAATAAACTATTGATGATGCTGATGCCTTTAGAGGTACTTTATGTTTCCTACAGTCTAAACTATGTGTGGAAGGCTCAGCAAAATGTCTAACCATTCTATGATCTAGAGAACGTACATTTGACTAAGTGAGGTACACTACTCTTTTCTTGAAGATAAACCTTTTATTTATTCTGTTTTATTTACTAATCCCAATGTACCAGTAATGCTTTTACAAGGGAAAGTAAGTGATTACAGTAGTTCATTATACAATTAAAGGTTTACTCTACTATAGGAAATGTCTTTTCATCACAGCTGTAAGTAGCAGAATACTCAGAGTAACATAATAGTAACATTTGTTAAGCAAAGAGGAATGGGAGTCAAATCCAGCACTGCTGCAGGGTCTGCACTAAACTTATCATAATAGAACTGGTACACAGAAAACACAACAGTGTTGCATGCAGTTCCTGCACCATAAAATATTTTCCAATCCATAATTCTTACCTAAAAGCAATGGGTTCTAAATGAAGTAGATCTATATCTCTATATTTTTATGGTGATAAAGGTTAGGGGATATTCATCACTCAAAATAAAATCATTTGCAACTTGATCCTTGAATCACGAATGGTATGAGAGTTGTTTTGTCAGTCAGTGCTACTAGGTTTAAATTCACTGCTGTAGCTGCAGTGATTATAAGAGAAGTTGAGAAACTTCTTTCATTTATTCTCTGTTTAACTCCCTAAATCCCATTCAGGGTCATGGAGGAGATGGAGTCTTTCTCAGTGGTTCAAGCAAGGGAACTAACCCGGGATGGGGTTCCAGCTCGTTGCTGGATAGTCACACACACACACACACACACACACACACACACACACACACACACACACACACACACACACACACACACACACACACACACACACACAGCTACTCTCATAGCAATACACACACGCACATACTTACTCCCTCACGAAGCAACACACACACCCCGTTTCTTTCATACAGCGAAAAACGCCTAGTTTAAATTCCACACACTCCAACTCTCTCATGCAACAGACATGCACCTTTTTTCTCATACACACACCTATCTCTCAACCAGTAACACATGCACTTTACCTCTCATACAAACAGAAAGACTTAATTTAAATTCCATACATACACATACGTATACGCACATACAATTTCCCTCACATACAGAAGCCCAGTTTAAATGACACACACACACATACACTTACCTTCTTTTTAAAATGAACGTCACACACGCACACGTAGACTTAATCCCCTCTCTTAACTTTACTATTAGTTTAACTTCCGCGCGACTGCAGAACGTCTTTACATCTACGTTGACGTGCGTGTATGAGATACATGCATGTTCCTCCTTAAAGAAAAAGACTCGTCATTTAATTGTTGAAGCCTCCTGACCAAGCTGCAGGCTGCAGCTACAAAAGTGGAAGTGTGCTCGCCCCTCCTCCTATGGTTCTGCTGCATGAATAAATAAATACTTCCAAATTGCACCCTTTACACGGCCATGTACTGCGCCCTAGGCGGTTGCCTAGTTCGCCTATGCCTAAGGCCAGCCGTGTCTCCAACCCATATAACATAGGTGGTCCCACTACCCTCTTGTAGACCTTCCCTTTCACTCTTACTAGTACTCGTCTGCCGCAAATCACCCCTGACACTCTTCTCCACCCACTCCATCCTGCCTGTACTATCTTCTTCACCTCTCTTCCTCACTCACCGTTACTCTGAACTGTTGATCCCAAGTATTTAAACTCATCCTCCTTCGTCACCTCTACTGCCTGCATCCTCACCATTCCTCTATTCCCCCTCTCATTCACACACATATATTCTGTCTTAGTCCTGCTGACCTTCATTCCTCTTCTCTCTAGAGCATATCTCCACCTCTCCAGGGTCTCCTCCACCTGTTCCCTACTCTCACTACAGATCACAATGTCATCTGCAAACATCATAGTCCATGGGAACTCCTGTCTGATCTCATCTGTCAACCTGTCCATCACCATTGCAAATAAGAAAGGGCTCAGAGCTGATCCTTGATGTAATCCCACATCCACCTTAAACGCATCCATCACTCCCACCGCAGACCTCACATCTGTCACACCACCCTCGTACATATCCTGTACCACTCTTACATACTTCTCTGATACTTCCCACTTCCTCATACAATACCACAACTCCTCTCTAGGCACCCTGTCATATGCTTTCTCTAAGTCCACAAAGACACAATGCAACTCCATCTGACCTTCTCTGTACTTCTCCATCAACACTCTCAGAGCAAACATCACATCTGTAGTGCTCTTTCCTGGCAAGAAACCATACTGTTGATCACTAATCATCACGTCCCTTCTTAACCTAGCTTCCACTACTCTTTCCCATAACTTCATGCTGTGACTGATCAATTTAATCCCTCTGTAGTTACTACAGCTCTGCACATCATCCTTATTCTTAAAAATCGGTACCAAAACACTTTTTCTCCATTCCTCAGGCATCCTCTCACTTTCCAAGATTTCATTAAACAATCTAGTTAAAAACTCTACTGCCATTTCACCTAAACACCTCCATGCTTCCACAGGTATGTCATCTGGACCAAGAGTCTTTCCATTCTTCATCCTCTTCATAGCTATCCTTACTTCCTCCTTGCTAATCCACTGTACTTCATGATTCACTATCCCCACATCATCCAACCTTCTCTCCCTCTCATTCTCTTCATTCATCAACCCCTCAAAGTACTCTTTCCATCTGCTCAACACACTCTCCACGCTTGTGAGTATGTTTCCCTCATTATCCTTTATCACCCTTACCTGCTGCACATCTTTACTAGCTCGGTCCCTCTGTCTAGCCAATTGGTACAGGTCCTTTTCTCCCTCCTTAGTGTCCAACCTTTTATACAACTCATCATACGCCTTATCCTTAGCCTTCGCCACCTCTCTCTTTGCCATGAACCTCATCTCCTTATACTCCTGTCTACTTTCTTCATCTCTCTGACAATCCCACTCCTTCTTCGCCAACCTCTTTCTCTGTATACTATCCTGTACTTCCTTATTCCACCACCAGATCTCCTTGTCCTCCTTCCTCTTTCCAGATGTGACACCAAGCACCTTTCTAGCCATCTTCCTTACTAGCTCTGCTGTAGTTACCCAGCTATTCGGTAACTCTTCACTGCCACCCAGTGCCTGTCTTACCTCTTCCCTGAACTCCACCTCACAATTACCCTTTTTCAATTTCCACCATTTGATTCTTGGTGCTGCCCTCACACTCCCCCTCCTCTTCTTGATCACCAATGTCATCCTACAAACCACCAGCCTATGCTGCCTAACTACACTTTCCCCTGCCACCACTTTACAGTCTCCAATCTCCTTCAGACTGGCCCTTCTACATAAGATATAATCCACCTGTGTGCATCTCCCTCCACTCTTGTATGTCACCCTATGCTCCTCCCTCTTGTTAAAATACATATTCACCACAGCCATGTCCATCCTTTTCGCAAAATCCACTACCATCTGACCTTCTACATTCCTTTGCTTAAAACCATACCTACCCATCACTTCCTCATCCCCTCTGTTCCCTTCACCAACATGCCCACTGAAATCTGCTCCAATCACCACTCTCTCACCCTTGGGTACAGTCATCACCACTTCATCCAACTCACTCCAAAATGTTTCTTTCTCATCCATCGCACACCCAACTTGTGGAGCATATGTGCTAACAACATTCATCATTACACCATCAATTTCCAGCTTCATAAACATCACTCTACTAGTATATGGAAACCAAAGTCTAAACCAACTTTACTAGAAGTAGTGAATAAAGTGACAGAGATAAAACAACTGGAATTGGGATCTTTCAAAAGGGAAGGAGCAAATGGCATAGGGAAAAAAAATGAGAATTATAGAAACATTATATGCAGTGGAGGAAGAACAAGGTTTAAAAGAAGGTAGGATCTGAATGAGCTATGTAATACTTAATTGACAATGACTGGATATTTTATTGGTGATGAATAATGTTTGCAACTAAAATTGTGTTAATGTGTTTTTTTTTTCATTTATACAAATGTAAGATTGCCTGTGTCATATGTGATAATTAATAAAGATGTTTTTTACTTAAAAAATAAAGAAAAGTGAAGTTATCATGGTTGCTGGGGACCACATTTCTTTCCTGTAACCTGCATATTCTCCCTGCCTGTCTATAGTATAAGTCATTTGTTTTACATGCAAAGTGATGTCTAAGCTTTCCTGCCTTGTTACTCTTTCAGTGATTCCCATACTTTTCCCTGCCCCTCTGTCCGTTACTGCTTAGTAGGCAATTTTCTTATTTTCTTTATTGTCTCTGTCTCCACATATACATTTGGATTGTGCCAGCTGGCCACCCATCAGGTGGGTGGCCATCTGGCTCACTGACAAGACTCTCAAAGTCAAAATAGGCACCTACACCTCCAATAGCAGACCTGTCACTAGTGGAGTTCCCCAGGGATCTGTCTTGGGACCCGTAATGTTTGGCATCTATTTCTCAGAGGTACAGGCAAAGACAAAGACATATGGCTGACCAAGTTTACCGACGAGTGTAAGTTTGGTGCTGTCATTGACTCCCCAAATTATGTTAACATACTGCAAGAGGGTCTCACAGCAACTAATGACTGGTACCAAAGTCATAGCCTCAAGCTAAATGCAAAAAAAATGTGTCATCATACTATTCGGCAGAAACATGACCCCTACTAATTACCACATCAACGGTAACCCCCTAAGCTCACAACTTGTGGTGAGAGATCTGGGCACTCAGTTTGATAACAATCTTACATTCAACCATCATGTAGCGGCAGTGGTCAGAAAAGCCTTTTACTTGGTTCATCTCATAAGTAAAGGGATTGCATCCAGAAAAAGGAGGTTATTACCTCTCTACACTCCTTCCTCATTAGACCAATCATTGAGTATAACGCCCCATTTGGGATGTACTTCTCCAAACATCTGCACTAACTGGAAAGGCCACTGAAATACCTCACAAAGAGAATCCATGGCCTCCAACACCTGTCCTATGCAAACAGGCTCAAATCACTATCACTCTACTCGGTATCGTACAGATTGCTCAGGGTGATCTGTGTCTCACCTATAAGGCAATCTTGGACCAAGCCTTACTAGAGATGCTCCATATCCATAAGTCTACCTCCTTACGCATTACCCACTCAAAAAGGCCTGAACCTAATATGTGACATTAACAAAACCTGCTGGAGAGACAGGTTTGTCTCTCAGAGGCTGCCCCATCTCTGGAATAGACTTCCCATACACGTCAAACAGAGCACTTCACTGACTCTCTTCAAGGGCAACCTTGATGAGTGGATGGGAAACCACAAATTCATCCCAGGGGTTCCACCTCTCACTGACAGGGATGACAGGTGCTGACTGAGGTTTCTTTTTGGGGATAAACTCTTGGCTAGGCTTGTAAGGGCCCCAGAGCCATTAGCCTAGTAACTGCCTCTGATCCTGTATTCCCCTTAGGCAATATAGTCTGATAACAGAAGCCTGCTTTTCTTTGAATGTTTTCTCTGATCCACTCTCTAGTGGTCTGTAGGTTGCAATAGAGCCAAGGCTGATTAGTGGTACAAGCAAGATATGTTTTCTAACTGATTAGAAACAAGCGCCAAGTGTCCACATTAAACACAGACCCTCACCGGGCAGCTAGGATATCTTCTGGCAAATATTAACCATTGCTCTTAAACAACTGTAAACTATATGGCATTTCTGAAAATGTATGAGTAATACCCCAGTGGGTCATAAGATCCTTACCTTAAAAACTATAGTTTGTCCCCATCAAGGAACACTTACATTACTGAATACCTCTCTACCACTATTTACAGTGCTTAAGCTTAGTAGATCTTATTAAAGACTTGCAGTTTGTGGAGTATTTGTATCAGGATAAAATAATCTCTGAAAGTATTCTATACCTTTATGTCCTTTCTTAACATCAGTGAAGCATAGGTTCATACTAAGGAAATTGTCTTTGTAAGCCTAGCCAATTATTCATTGTGAGACTCAAACCATGTACTTTGTGTTTGTAAGGCAAACACCTTAACCATTAGGCCACCCTCCCAAACTGTAAATTCATAACATTTATGTACAACATCAATTCACATTAAACCTACAGTGCACTTTCAGTGCCCTGTCCAGTGTGGTTCATTGTTATCAGAAAGTAAAGGCAATATCCTGATTCTCAGTGTTTTCATTGGTCACTGATATTTTCTACTGTTAAACTGATCTTTAATCAGTTACGACATCTGACTGTCTGCAACGGCAAAATTCAGTGAATTACCATTTCATGTCAGAAATGTTCCACTGATAAATGTACTAACCTGAGTTTCATAGCGAATCACTTCTGCATGTGACTTACTACTACCATTGCTCTAAATAATACCTTTGTAGATTTTCTTCTGAATAAAGGACATAATTCTTTGAAAGTACATACTCCCTAAAATCTGTTAGCCTTAGACAAACATCTTTACAAATGCAACCAGAATTCTGCTTCTTTGTTCATGTTGTAGGTTATCATGCAACAATCAGCCTGATTGAAAAGGTAGTCAAACTTTCAAAATGTAGTAAATAAATATCAATCTGTTGGACTTCTCAGCATATATTTCACAAATTAATACCAATATTGCTTATTCAGAGGATTTAGCATTAACACACACCAAAATTAAATTATACGGTGGCACAAATCACATAATAAAACCTAACAAATAGTTGAACTTGGTTAATTAAAAGAACAAGCTTATTTTTTAAAAACAAAATCCCTGGGGAACATGGGCAGAAACCATATTCTGCAATTTAACTCTGCAAGATTAATGGGTCATTGCTGATGTTTCCGCCTGTCATGTTTACCCTCAGCACTATATTATCCATAAACTTAAAATAATGATTAGAACCATGTGCATAAATATGTTTATGCATTCTCTTATTTAAATTACTAAACCTTATATCATTATAATATTCCCAAGTGTGTCTTCTAAAAGCATTCTTAGTCATAGCTGTCACCTTCTGTGCCTAATAATTGGAACAAAGCCAAATATAATGGTGGACAAAGGAACAAAATCAGGGCATTTTTTTCATTATTACTTTAATTCTCTTAAAAAGTGAATAGAGCAACATCTTTTGTATCAACGTGCATTTTCTGAACAATATGAAGTGTGAAATATAATGCTTGTTATTACTAACTGACTATAATCCTCAGTGACCTGCTAGAAAACAAAGCATTTTAAGAGGAACAGAGAAAAATATGAGTCAAAATAAGGAAATTTCTGTAAAATCAGGAACAGTTGAGAACTGTGTTGTTTTGCCCATGTATGTCCATGTCAAAGCATTTTTTAAGAAACAGCATACAGTTAGTGAACCATGTGCAAAATCTACTGAAAAAAAATCCCCATTATTGTTTTGAATAAATCAAATGTAACTTTGTTAACAACATACCTGTAACTATTATAATTGTCCCATAGGTATGTATCCAGTGCAATACAACCTTCACATTTGTGCTTTTTTAACATATTGCCAATTGTTGTTCCCCTCTTAAAAACCACCATAAGTTTCTCACTCATCACTTCTTTTATCTTGCATTCAGAAATGAGCATTCCCAAACACTTGTTTAGAAGATTGTTATGATGATCTACAGAGCAGGTGACTACAAAAGCTATATTAAACTATTACTCTTCATTCCTAAGTTTGCCTGTCACAGTATCAACGTATCTACTTCAGTACCACAGTTTTTCCTATAACCTGCATATTCTCCCTGCCTGTCTATAGTATAAGTCATTTGTTTTACAAGAAAAGTGATGTCTAACCTCTCCTGGTAGGCAGCCCTGATCACAAGACTTCTCCAGCATCTCTGCAGTGTATTTTAAAAATTTCCCTGTCTTTGAAGTTTTTCTGTTAACCCTTTAACTAGTGTTTTGTAAGTAAACTTTTTTGATATGGGATGAGTGTGCACTTTTGTAATGCAACAGCATATTCTTTTCTAGATTATTTCTCTAAATGGATGTTAAAATTTAATCTGTGCATAAGCTGTGCTCATCTATTTGTGACCTCTAGTAAACTGGTGTCATTTTAGGGAGACACGGTGTGTGTCTGCATGGGACTAAATGTTCAATAGCTCCACCTGCTTTGCTAGGGGTGGTATGCATCTTTTATGCTTTGGCTTTTGCATTCTGGCTAAATTGTTTGCTACCCCCATAGTGCCTTTTTTAGGCATAATTCATCTGATGGATATCCTGGATAATATCAAAGCAGCATTTTACCAGAAGCCTAAATAAAGTCTCCGAACGTGATGCTTTCTTTAACCTCAAACACATCAGCATTTGTGTAATTACAGAAACCGTGTTCCATTATAATGATAGTACTCAATGCATTGCAGGGCACAATGCCTACCATGCATTCAGATTTACCAGCATCTTGGGTGGGGGGGTATTGGTATTTATTTATGACCCATTGTCTCTCACCAGATTTAATTAATAATAAAATTAATCACCACATTTTGCCAATTATACATCTCCAACTATGACCTCTTTCAGAGCATGCAGAATACCTTAACAAGTTAGAAAAGTTAACAATCTGACCAAATACCTTTTTATTGTACGTGACTTTAATTATTTGTGCATAAACTGGCAAGCACATGCTACCAACAGCAAATATGCCCAGTGATGTCTGGATTTTGTAAATGCCAACCAAATTATCCGTCTACGCACCAGAGATGTTAATCTTCTAACTCTTGTCCAAATTGCATCATCTTCCTAGTCAGATCAGACCATCTTGCTGTGATCTTATATATGGAAACCTGTTTTGTCACCCCTAATAACTCTGTTACATTCAGGGATCACTCCAAAATCCAATTATTTACTATTTACTGATCTTATTAATAATTATAAATGGCATAGCTGCCCAGCAAGCCTTGTAACTAAAGCTGCTGCCTGGTTACCCAAATGTTACTCCCTGTTTGGTAGGTGCAGTTAAGCATCCATCCTGATCCACTATAAGTACAATGACAAGTTTAAAACTAAACCCAGAGTGGAACTACCACATCAGTAAACTGTATATTAATATGAAAAAGCTCCTGGCTATGACTAAAAGGTGTTCATGAGGTCATTATAAAAAGGGATTTAGAAATGCTATGTAAGCCTCTTAATTTTGGTGTTAGAAAATGTAAGGCCAACAAAGGGCTGCAGTTAATTCACAAGGCATTTTTCAGCTATATTAGGAAGCTTAGAAGTAACCAGCAATTTTGGACTGAATATATTTCCAATGTACAATCCTTCTTTGACCTCTAGGTCATTACTAATATTCTCATGTATAAATTCTGTTTGAACTTCACTTCACCTACCCTTATTCTGTCCCCTCTATTCACCTTCACACCTCCCCTCTTCAGATCAATATGGAACAAGTCCTTTTGCTACTTTCCAAACTTAAAAAAGCTAAATGCACGGGTCCAGACAATATCTCTGGATGTCTGCTGAGAAGTGAAAAGTCACATCTAGCAAGACCTCTCCATCAACTCTCCAACCTAAGTCTCTCAGTCCCAGAGGTGTGGAAAATGGCAGTTGTGGTACACTTGTATAAAGGTTCTCTCTCATGCACCTGGGGAATTACAAGCCTACTACTATTATTTGCAAGGCTAGAGAACATATTATAACTGAAATAATAAGCAGTGATATAGGTGACCTGATATCCCTGGATACATATCAGTTTGGCTTTGTAAAAAGTAGATTATGCCTGATGAATCTAGTTGAGCTCTTTGAAAACATTACTTTGACCATGGATAAGGGAGATACAGTCCACACAGCTTATCTGGTCCTTGTTAAGGCCTTTGACAGTATCCGCTATGGTCAGATTATTGACAAACTTTCCCAGTCAACATTAACCTATAGATAGTTTGCTGAACAGGTAATTGTCTACCTGACAGAGCCCATATCATTAAGGCAGGGGAGTATTTGCTCTGGACAGAATAATGTCACTAATGGTGTCCCACAAGGCTCTGACCTGGACCTCTTCCTTTTTTATATATATATATTTCTCTGACATAAAGTTCAGGATCAAAAGACTATGGCTAACCAAATTTTCCAGTGATTGCAGGAGGGGGCGATTATCAAATCCCATTCTGTTACTCAACTTCTCCAACAAGAGCTGAACCATACAAATGACTGGTGTATTGATCATGGTCTTACCCTCAACCACAAGAAATGCTGCATAGTTTCTGTCGTGTTCTTTTGCTTTAGCAAGAAGACGCGGGACAACCATGTGCCGTTGCTACCAGCTCAACCTTTATTGACCAAAAACAAAACACTCCTGTCTCACAGTCCTTACGTCATCCACCCCCCCGCCACCAAAGAACATTAGCTAAGGCAAGATAACTCAGTCCATTGAATACACCACATCTCCTTTTCTTTAAGGCCCTTTTTCTCTTATTACAAAACCCGGAACTATTCAATTTCTTCAACTTCACTACGAACTTGGAACATCAACACAAAATGCTCACTTAGCCATTGTTCGCATTACTATAACACAAATGACATTGCTATTTGCAGACTGATCTCTACAGATCCAATCGGTCCGCTTGTTAATAATTCTTCCTGATCTGGTCCTCACAACATCACTATGTACCTGGGTTTCCGTGGAAGGCCATTGTAAGGTGGCAAGGCCTCAACAGTCTTACTTAACACACTTTCCTGACACACAGGAGTTGATTCACACTCAGGTACAGGTAAGGAATCAAATGCACGGTTTCGCCAAGACAGTCCCTTGTGGCACGTCTACCTTAAAAGACCTCGGTGAGTAATGTTTTTGATTTACAGTACCTGGTGTCTTCATATCTGTCACCCACACCTGGTCACCGGGCAACACATCACCCAGCGGCTTTGCCCGATGGCGTCTGTTGTAGTTTACCGCATTATACATCCTCTTCTCCTCCTCTCTCTCCACAAGCCTTCTCCAGTCAGGCAGCACAGGGTCCAACTGTGAAGGGTGAATCGGAAGAGAAGTCCGCAACCGACGTCCCATGAGAAGTTCCGCAGGGCTATATCCATTCTGCAGTGGCGTTGTCCTGTACGCCAGAAGAGCCATGTATGGATCGACACTTTTTTTCAGCAGGTTCTTCACAGTCTGAACCGCACGTTCAGCCTCCCCATTACTCTGCGGGAACCTGGGGCTGCTTGTGACATGCTCAAGCCATAAGCAGTTGCAAAGTCCACAAAGACTGCCCAGAAAACTGAGGTCCATTATCAGACACGAGGACCTCTGGGATGCCATGGCGAAGAAAGACTTGAGGTGGGTGATGACCTCGTTGGATTTGCTGTGTTTCAACAATGCGATCTCAAAAAACCTGGATAAGTAGTCCACAGCAAGAAGGTAAGTATTTCCTTTCAGTTCAAACAAATCCGTGCCCACTCTTTGCCATGGTCTGTCAGGACATTCAGTTGGGATGAGAGGCTCAGGATGATTCCTTCTCTCTGAGATGCACGTCCTGCATCCCAAAACCATGTCGTTTATCTGTTGGCTGAGTCCAGGCCACCAGACAGTCTGACAGGCTCTGGCTTTGCACTTCACAATGCCTTGATGTCCCTCATGCAATTTTAACAACACATCGTTACGCATGACGGATGGGATAACAAGGCGTGAATCTTTTAACAGCAACCCATCTTTCACTGTTAATGTAGAACGGTCTGGCCAGTAGCTCTTCAGTAAGGGTTCCTGGTTCGCATGCATCGGCCACCCTGACTGCACAATTCCATAACCCGCACACACACACTGTCTGCTTTCAGCTGGTCCCGTAGTGTCTGGAGGAAAGATGGCTTCACCTGCATATTTTCCACAATGTGGTTCACGAGATATCCGTGTCCTCCATTAACTCTGTTTCCTCCAGTGTTAGTCTGGTTTTAAGTGGAGAACGTGACAGAGCATCTGCCACCCACAGTGATTTCCTGGAGCATACTGCACTGTGTATGAGAACTGCATCAGTCTCATCCTGAAGCGTTGGATTCTAGGCGGTAGAAGATCCAGTGCTTGACCTCCAAGCAATGAAACCAGAGGTTTGTGATCAGTTTCCAGGCAAAACGATTTACCTAATAGGTAATCTCGGTAGCGTTCACATGCCCAGGTAGACGCTAGAGCCTCTTTCTCGACCTGGGCATATCGTTGCTCTGTAGGTGAGAGTGACCTCGATGCGTATGCCACAGGTCTCCAACCGTCCTCCCATTGTTGCAGCAGCATGCTCCCTAACCCAAAGGATGATGCATCCAGAAACCTTTGTATCCCTGCTCGGGTCATATACAGCCAAAACTGGAGGTGAGGTGATCGCATCTTTTAAGTCATTGAATGCCTTTTCCTGGTCCCCACCCCAGTACCAGCTGTTCTTCTTTGATAATAGGTCTCTCAGAGCCCTATCCCTCTCAGCCAAATGAGGGATGAACTTTCCCACCTGATTCACCATGCCCAGGAAACTCCTGAGTTCTCCTACTGTAGCAGGTGCTTTCATCTCCATGATGGACGCGGTCTTCCTTGGGTCTGGGCTTATGCCAGAATCTGTGATGACATGGCCCAAGAAGGTCACTTTGCTCCTCGACAGGTCACATTTTCCCACATTCAGTGTAATGCCTGCCTCTTCCAGTCTCTTTAATGCAGCATGAAGTCGGGCATCATGCTCCTCCTGGCAACGACCCCAGACCAGCACATCATCCATGTGGCAAACCACACCCTCTAACCCTTCAATGACCTCTGACATCATGCGTTGGAAGTGTTCGGGTGCAGAGTTAATGCCAAAGGGAAGGCGATTGAAGCAAAAACGCCCAAAGGGGGTTATGAATGTGGTAAGCGCAGCCGACTCCTCTGACAAAGGAATTTGCCAAAATCCCATATTGGCATCCAGTTTACTAAACACCTTCGCCCCGGCAAGCATCCCAAGACTCTGCTCAACCGAAGGCAGCACGAACCTCTCCCTGCATACATATTCATTTAACTTAGTGTAATCTACACACAGTCTCAGTCTGTTACTGTCCTTCTTTGGAACGACAACCATGCCTGCGCACCAGTCAGTAGGTTCCTCCACTCTGGTAACAACACCCAGCGTCTCCATCCTCATTAGCTCCTCCTTCACTTTCCCCATCAATGGTAGTGGTATCCTCCTGGGGTCTTCAGAGAGTATGGCACCACATTTGGCTGAAGCTTTATGTGGTATTTCCGCTGCACTACTCCCAGCCCAGAGCACAGTTCAGGGTATGAGGTCTTCAAAGACTCCATGGTGATAGTATCAACATGCTTCAGGAGACCCAGCCCCAAAATAGCAGGAAGACCTAAAAGCGTGGAGTCCTTTAACAACATACACCTTCTATGTCTGTCTTTGTCCATAACCAAGCTGAAGCTCCAAGAATCCTGTAACCTCCAGTGGCGTCCTTCCAGGACCCAACAAGGGTTTCTCTGGCTGCTGGAGCACAGGAGCATTCTTCCCACTGAACAACTTATCCAGGTCTGACTTAGAAATAACAGTGACATCCGCCCCCGTGTCAAGCTTGAAAGTCATAGATGTGCCCTCTATTTGAACCTCCACAATCCAGGAACGGTTCCCGGAGGAGACAGAACCAAGGAAGAAGCCCTGCTCTTCTCGCTCTCCTAGCTCCTCGTCCTCCTCGATACACTGCACCACCTTAATCTGCCTGCAGACTCGCTGATAGTGGCCCTTTTCCCACACGAGCGACATCTTGCAGCAGTCGCCGGGCATAGGAGTTTCTGATGAAATGGGCCCCCACACCTGTAACACTGCGAGATTGGAGCGTCTTTACTCTTTTGCGTCTGTCGCTGAAAAGTCGGTGTCAAGGACTTGCCCCAACCTTTCGAGGTCTCCGGCCCGGCGTTTGGTGTCAAGTGGTGTCTGCACAGCATTCACGTTATACTGCAGTGCACTACTGTCGCACCTCAAAGCCGTCTGCTGCTTCTTTATCTCCTCAGACTGTCTGGCCATGTTTACAGCTTTCTCCAAGTCCAGCTCTTTTTCCATCTGCATCCGCCGGACAGTCTGGTGTCAGCCAAGCCCACAACAATTCTGTCTCTTATGAGCTCATCGTGCAGCGTCCCATAATTGCAGTGTTCAGCTAATGCATGCAGTGCAGTAACAAAAGCATCAACAGTCTCATTTGGTTCTTGTTTGCGCATGTTAAATCGTGCACGTTCATAAACAATGTTCTTCTTGACAATAAAAAATCTTTCAAAGCCGTCTTTCACTTTAACATACTCCTGTTGCTCTGCATCGGTTAGCTTGAGGCCTCTCAAGACGTCGTCTGCCTCATCACCCATGCAGTATATCAGGGTGTTCACCTGATTTCCTTCTGAGCTTGAAGATAGATTGCTGGCCTGACGGAACCGTTCGAAACGACGTATCCATCGTGTCCATTCATGAGGCTTGGAAAAATCAAAGGGCTCCGGCTGAATGCTAAACGTAGCATTGGGAGCGCTAGCCGCCATGCTAATTCTAGCCCGCGGCTGCCGACCATTCTCTTCGTCCGACATGTCCGCTCACCACGTCACTAGGCCACTCATACGGTCTTCAATAAGTGGTCAGCAATCCCAGTCACAGCCACACAGCACTTCTGACACCATGTCGTGTTCTTTTGCTTTAGCAAGAAGACGCGGGACAACCATGTGCCGTTGCTACCAGCTCAACCTTTATTGACCAAAACAAAAACACTCCTGTCTCACAGTCCTTACGTCATCCACCCCCCCGCCACCAAAGAACATTAGCTAAGGCAAGATAACTCAGTCCATTGAATACACCACAGTTTCCTTTGGCAAATCTAGCATCACTAATGCTTACGTTATAGATAACCTTTCTCTTAAACTTCACACAATCATCAGGGATCTAAGTATTGAAAACAGACTGTACTCTGACAACCTTGTCTATTTCATGGTTAGAAAATCCTTCTAGTTCACAACTTGTCCTTCATGGTATCTCCTCAAAGTCTAAAGAAGTTATAGTCTCACTTTATTCATCCTTTATTGGACTCATCATTAAATATAATGCACTCTACGGCATGTGCCTTGCTAAGTACTTCAACCAGTTTGAGAAACCTCAATGTTTCCTTATGAAAAAGATATTTATAGTATAGTTTTTCTTCAAGGTAGATAGGGTGTGCCAATAATCTAGAATCTGTGAGCCACTGTCCATGGTAGTCTTGTTTTTTTTCTGTTATATTCACAAACTCCTTCCCCTTTTGGATGACATCTGTTCCTGGTTACACTCCTTGGCTATCTCCTCCCATCTGCAACTGGCATGCTCTTCCTGGTTACACTCATTGGCAAACTCATCCCATATGCAGCTGACATACAGTCCTGGTTACACTCGTTGGCTAATCACTCCTATCTGTGGCTGACCTGCTCCTCCTGGACACATTCCTTGGTTAACCCCTCAGTTCTGTAGCTGACAAGATCTTTTTGGTTAAGCCCCTTCACCAGTGCACATACCTGTGTGAAGCTATCCTGCACATGTATCTTGTCCCTTGATGAGTTGACCTGTCCACTTAATAGCATTGCATCCTATATATCTCCATAACTAAAAGCTGTTAGCATTGTAGTAGACTGGTTCACTTTCCTTCCCTCCCAGATGGTGGAGCCAATAGTCAGCCACTCCCTCCCTTCCTCACAGGCTACTCCAGTGTCAGGGTCACTAGATGACACTGAGTCATATGGGTCACAATGAAGGCTTTATCCCTGTCTCCAGGGAGCTAGCTACCTATCAAGAAGTACTGCTTTAAACTTCCCAGTTATAAGAAGTTGCATAGATATTTGGATAAAATGCTTTCTTCCTCTTTTACACTGCATGACAGGAATGGGTAAAACACTTGTTTTTGTGGCAACATGTTGTCCTGCCATATAAAAAGTGGTTGTGCCTAGTTCATCAGATGGTGGTTTATCACCTTGTCTTTTCCGGTGCTGGCCAATATTATCTGTTTTCTACTATTCATTTGTTTGAGACTGTTATTTAGATATTTATACCTAGTTTGAAATGATTGTGTACAAATAGATTTTATATATCTTATTAATCAAAACTCATTTTTTCCAGGCAACATCAAACCTGAGTAAACATTAATGTTAGATTGCAAATTGACTGTATATAATACATATATGTGAAACAAGGTTAAGCATCCAGATTTGTTGATTGTAGTAGTGAAGATTTTAAGCCAAGAAGTACACAGATTTACCCTTGGGATGCAAGGGTTCAGTTGAAGATTACATGACAAGAACCATATCTAGCGCTGTTAGGGTCATGTAACAAAGTGTGGGCAAAAGGAAAAGGCCATACCAGGCTACACAGTGAGAGACATCCCCTGTGTAAATTTAGAAATGACATTGTCATTGCACAGGTCTCTGGCAAGAAAAACAGCTGGAGTACTGTGTCTGTGTTTTTGACAGTGACTCCATGGAAGGACATCGATGGAATGGATGCATCTAGAAACAGGAAGCTAGACCCTTGCAAAAGGCTGTCCTATATTTGGTTGGGTTGTGTTTAGTCAGCCTTATTTTGATTATATTTCTTTTTCACAATATATTGAAAATGGTAGGTTTACTTCATTCTCAGTAGTCACATTGCTTGTATGAGACTGCTGCACTGAATTACTCATTTTTCACTTTTGTCAACTCTGCTGTGACCATAGAGTTTGTATATTTAAATAAATGGGTGCACTGGAGCTTGGCTAACTGCAAAAATGCCTTCTCTAGCTTTTTTCTTGTTCTTTTTTATAAGCATGAAGCTCAATTAATAAAAATCAAAAACATGAGCTGTTAATGATTTTTTCAAGTAAGCACGTGAAAAGTTTTACCAAGTTAGAGCCAGAAATTATAAAACAAACTGTTTGGGGATCAGAACATATATCCCCTAGAGGGTCTACTACAGATGATCGAACTTTTAAAACAGACTTTCATATGGCCGAAACCATATGATTGACGTTTCAAAAGTTCGAACACCTGAAAAAAAAAAAAAACAAAACAAAATTCCTGAACACCTGTGGCCCCCCCACCCCCTGATATTTAAATATACCAACTTCGAGATCGCACTACAGCGAGGAAAAGGGAAATTTTCCCATTCCGCGCTGTACTGAGATCTCTGTTTAGACCGTTCAAAGTTTTAAAACTTCGATCATATGGTCTCAGCCATATGAAAGTCAAAGTTTTTAAATTTCGATCATATGAAGAGGACCCCCCCCCAGAAAAATATGACAGCAAATAAAGCATATCTTGGTTTAAACCGAAGAGCATGGTACCCTTATTATGATAAAGTGTATTACAGGATGCAAATTCAAAGTAGTGTGGCAGAGAGAGGGGCAACATGAATTTATTTTCTAATAAACTGCTGTGAAATTAGATGTCTGGCCAGATACAAAGTTACTTCTGTAACAGGGAATTGTAACTTTCTATTCCTAGTGCATGATGTGATTTTTTTTACTTTTAGTCCTTCTTTCGGCTTTTCCCGGTTAGGGGTTGCCACAGCGGATCATCTGTCTGCTCATGATTAGCAGTGGAGATTTACGGTGTGGAGTTGCCAGCCCGGTGCCCAACCTTCCACAGAAGGCACACACATGCACACACACACAACTAGGGCCAATTTAGAGTGTCCAATCCACCTACAGCATGTCTTTGGGATGTGGGAGGAAACCGGAGCACCTGGAGGAAACCCACGAGACCACAGGGAGGACATGCAGACTCCGCACAGAAGGCACCCAGCCGAGAATCGAACCGGAGAACCTCTTGCTGTGAGGCAGCAACGCTAACCGCTGCACCACCATGGCTGCCCCTTTTTACTTTTAGTCCTACAACTTAAAAATAAAGTGCAGCAGTAAAAGAAATACAGGAAATCTTGACAATCATTGTACTGCTACAGAATTTTATATAAGAGGTATTACACCTTGCATCAATTAGTATGGGGGAGGGGAGGGGTAGGCCTGTTTCAATCCTGCTGCTTATAATATGCTAATTGGCTAGGCTTAAAGTGGCCTGTGAGGGCAGCTAGCCTATTACTTACGTATGAAGCTATGAACTAAAAATGCATTGCTACAAGTACAAAAGTCAGTAAAATGAGTAAGGGGCCATGGAGCCACCTGGCAGTGTAAGCCTTGACCCTAGATGATTGTCACTGTTGAAGTGACACCTTAACACCATGTGTAAAAATGGGAAAAGGGGTTGTGGATGGATGGATGGATGGATGGATGGATGGATGGATGGATGGATGGATGGATGGATGGATAAGGCCAATCTATAACCAAATGGGATAGGTTATTTCTAGCAAAAAATGGGAAATTGGCTAGGCTTAAAGTGGCCTTTGAGGGCAGCTAGCCTATTACTTACGTATGAAGCTATGAACTAAAAATGCATTGCTACAAGTACAAAAGTCAGTAAAATGAGTAAGGGGCCATGGAGCCACCTGGCAGTGTAAGCCTTGACCCTAGATGATTGTCACTGTTGAAGTGACACCTTAACACCATGTGTAAAAATGGGAAAAGGGGTTGTGGATGGATGGATGGATGGATGGATGGATGGATGGATGGATGGATAAGGCCAATTTATAACCAAATGGGATAGGTTATTTCAGCAGAAAGAAGGGAAATTGGTTAGGCTTAAAGTGGCCTGTGAGGGCAGCTAGCCTATTACTTACATATGAAGCTATGAACTAAAAATGCATTGCTACAAGTACAAAAGTCAGTAAAATGAGTAAGGGGCCATGGAGCCACCTGGCAGTGTAAGCCTTGACCCTAGATGATTGTCACTGTTGAAGTGACACCTTAACACCATGTGTAAAAATGGGAAAAGGGGTTGTGGATAGATGGATGGATGGATGGATGGATGGATGGATGGATGGATGGATAAGGCCAATCTATAACCAAATGGGATAGGTTATTTCTAGCAGAAAAAGGGAAATTGGCTAGGCTTAAAGTGGCCTGTGAGGGCAGCTAGCCTATTACTTACTTATGAACATATGAACTAAAAATGCATTGCTACAATTACAAAAGCCAGTAGAATGAGTAAGGGGCCTAGTCATCATCTGCTGCTGTATTCTGCTTCATTAAGAAGATGTGAAACACTGACTATCACCTAGTAGGAAAGAGAAATGAAATATTTCCATATGATGACCTCATACTGACAGTGTGTGAGTCAACAGCATGCTGGGATGTAAAGGAGGGGTATGAGTTGTAGGTCATTATACTTACCAAATGAGGACCGAGACCCCCATGTTATAAACCTTTTCACATATGAAGATTTTCTTTCCTTTCTTTTTTTTTGGAAATAAGAGTAGAAGCAGTGTAGAAAACATAACCTGAATGAATCTGTGCATCTGTGTCTATGCCAGATCAAAAGCTTAGTGAAGAAAGCAGGCTTTAGAACGAAAATATATAGCTTGGAGAAGAAGACATAGAGAGTAGAAAAGGCATATACTTTCAAGTACCTTATGGCTATACAAAAAGAGTGCAAAACATTTAAAAATGCCCTGCAAATCAAGGCTAACATTATAGTTACACAGGAGATGGAAGCAAAGGAATCACATAAAACAGTTATTAAGAAAACAGCAAATAATAAAAATTTCTTCTAAGCATTAGTGGCAAAACAACGTGGGGAGAAAATTCAAATACTGACTTCACAGACATGCAGAAATGTAGCTTTTGCTGCTGACACTTATGTTTTGTGTCGTTTCTTGGATGTTTATTCATTTTCTTTTTCTGAACAGAGAATCCAGATATAACGAATTTTGTTCCATTGCACCATAGATCCATAGATGTGCACACACACACACACACACACACACACACACACACACACACACACACACACACACACACACACACACACACACACACACACACACATATATATACACACACACACACACACACACACACACACACACACACACACACACACACACACACACACACACACACACACACAAAGGCATGTATGCACATGCATTTATTATGAATCTGATTGAACAAATAATATTATTTTCGAATGTTCCAGAAGACTGTTACATAGGCCAAATATATATTGTAAATCTCTTTACTACAGGAGGTGAGATGGTTACAGAAACAAAACAAAACTTGTTTATAGCTTGTGACTCTGAATATTCATGAGCTCATTTTGTGGAGATCTGCTATCTGTTCAATTAGGTTAGCATGCACTAGGCGTTCTTCTACTCTCCTGCAAGGCACAGAAATGTTATAGGGGTATCATCTGAAAGCAAAATCTGTTTTGATTAGAATTTAAAATTAATTTAATGCAGGTCTGCTGGGGCTACGTGACTCAGAGAGCTGGCTTATGAATATGAGTCTTGCATTAACGGATGTTGCCAGCTTCAAATTACCTTGATACAGCAGTATGTTATTACTGGGGAGCCATCAAAATGGAGTCTGGAAAACATAAAATGAAATGCACAAATGTCTTTGCTGCTGAAGATGTATCATTTTCTCCAGGCATCCATTTAGCATATCTAGCAACAGGAATTCCTTTTACTTACGACTCAAGAATAGCGCACACTGGGTTTAGTTAGTCAATTTTGACAGTTCTGTCTGGGTCTCCAGAAGAAAATCTGTGCTACAGATGTGAAAAAAAATCCATTTCCAAATTTGTAATCACTCATCTTTTTGTTTGTATCTATACTCTGTGCTTTTGGTATTTATTTAATATTTTAAAGTAACACTGTCTACATTTCTTTTACTAGCAAAAAATATTGAGATGAAAAAGGAGTGAAAAAAAATCCTTAGAGTTGCTGAAAATTAGATGATATAATATGCACATTACTTGGTCCTTTTTAGTATAAGGGCATTGCCTGAGTTCCTCATGTTAAGGAAATGTATTTGAAATATACTTCATCCATGGCTCAGTCTAAAACAGGTCTGTCCAAGTGGATTAGTGCTCTTCTCAGTAAATAAATAAAATCTTCTTTCAGCTTTTCCTGGTTAGGAGTGGCCACAGCGAAACTCCGGTCCGCTAATGATTGGCAATAGATTTTTACAGTGCCGAGGTGCCAGCCTGACACCCAACCTTCAACAAAAGCACACCCATTCACACATGTCTTTCGAACACCACTCAACTGTGGAGAAGACATGCAGACTCCACACAGAAGGCGCTCCAGCCAAGAATTGAACAGGAGAACTTCTTGCTGTGAGGCAACAACACTACCACTGCACCACCACGGCTTTCAGTAAATAAATAAAATAAACAAATAAATAAATAAATGTTAAGTTTCTCTGCCCGTGCACTGTTTGCATTTGAGTGACATAATGTTAATAGAATGAAAGTCTGAAATGTGATAATTGAAGGTGGAGAATGTAGGTATTCCAGCTGCACAGTGGTTTAAAAGGCCACTCAACATTTTCTTTAAAATGAAGATGAAACGTTGCAATAGATAAAAAAGCTAGCATGTGATAAAGCAGCAGTTACTACGGAGGTTACTATTTCTAAGGAATTAGCAGCACACTGGTATAGGTGATGCTTTTCATACCTAATCCACTGTTTTGTGAAATAACCAAATGAGTGACCAGCTCTGAGGCTATTATTGTGACTGTAAATGTATCGTCAGTATCTATTTTTATGCTTTTCCAGTATTTAGTTCTAATTTTAGATGATTTAGTAGAAATTAAATAAACAGTTACCACTTTTTATTTTCAGTAGGTCTGACCATCCAGGCCTTTGCAGTCTTGTCAGTGATACTTTAATCCCTTGCCTGTCCTGTTTCATTTAGCAATCTGCCTTTCCAGGGAAGACTTTTTTTTTATTTTTATCAGAGATCTTTTGTTCAGCTATCTGAACTATAGCTAGGAGAGTGGGGGCCTACCGTCATCTGCTGGATTTGCTTCTACTTTCTGATCTTATCCTTTTTTTAATGTCAGTCAGCAGGTGGATTCCTAACTGCATCGTTAAGCTGAAATACAGAAAGACATTTCAAATGAGTCTCATTCCCCTTATTATAATGTCCATAGTACTTGGCAGAATGTACTAGCTTTGTCCCTGTAGCTGGAGCTGAACCATCTGCCAGGTGAGCTTGACCTGCAAACCTGAATTACTCACTTACTGTCTTCAGGACTGGTGAACTGGTGTCAGCCTCGTACTACCATCCCTTCCTCATCATTAGTTTCAGTGTTTACAGTCTTTATTATCTGTAGTACTGTCCAGCGTTTATTACCTTAACAAGCTTCAAGAGATATCACATTTGTTCATGTTACCTTTTTATTGGTGGTGCATTACAGTGGTGATTTATGCTGAACTGGTAATTTCTTGGATGCCAATGACTCATTTAATAACTAGTTCAAATGTTTCTAGACTTAATAATTAGAATTAAAGGGCATTATTATCAGTATGCTGGAAATGTTGAGTGCCGTGTGCATGTGACACACATGCTTTTTTTGGTGTGTATATATGTGTGTGTGTGTGTGTGTGTGTGTGTGTGTGTGTGTGTGTGTGTGTGTGTGTGTGTGTGTGTGTGTGTGTGTGTGTGTGTTGGGGAGGGGGCTGTACTATTCCATATCCAGTGATATAGGTTCTGAGTCTTTGAACATACTGTGAAACGTAAGACTATTATCTTGATATTTATTCTGTAGTGCTTGCTGTGATGTTTCTCCTCATAGTGTACCATAAAAGATTTTCTGTAGACAAAATGCACATATTCGTTTAATACACCTAAATCAGGTAACAGTACAACTCATGGTCTGTTAATGTCAAAACCCAGGTGTGTTTAGCTTTCTCTGTTGCAACTGTTTGCAATTATCTTTAAAGGTTATTAACATTTTATGAACACTGATGCAGAGTTTGTGCCCACAAACACTAAGGCTCATATACAAACGAATCTTTGTCCCTTACTGTTTTACGCCAAGTTCTAATTTATCATCTTTTTCACATTGAATCATATTGTTAATTTAATATTTATCTCACTGTCACCACTATTTTGGACAGTAGCAGCCAACATTGAATACAGGTGCATGCAGATGTTTCAACAGACAATGAATGTGTATAACAGCATGAATGATACTTTTCAAAATACTGAGCAGATAAAAATAGATTTGCTAAAACTTTAAGGAGGTATTTTCTTTCAGTATTGAGGTGCAGCAGCTTAGATTAAGTGGGTCTATGACATTGCATCTATGACAAATTTTGTCAACATAAGTAAAAGTAAGTCGAGGTGATTAAAAAATCTGCTGATTGAAAAGTAACAGCTTTTCCTGAGTGAGAGGATGGTACAGAGGAGGATGGGAAATTTGCCCATTCCTCACTGTAGTGCAATTTCAGAGTTAGTATATATGTTTAACAGAAGATGTTGGGGGGTGCAGGGGGACTTTACCCTATACAAAAAAAAAAACATACTAGAGGGCAGTATCAACCCTCCAGGTCACCTCCACAGGAGTAACTCCATCACCCTGCTGAGAAGAAAGCCTGGAGGCTGCGGAAGACCTAGCAGGAGATGGTGAAGCTGGTGCATGATGTTGTGGCCACTGTTACACCACGTGTGATGCTGTGGCCACTGTTACACCACGTGTGATGTTGTAGCCACTGTTACACCACATGTAGCTCCATGGTTGACATTGTATAGAGTTCATAGATATTGCAATGCAATTCTTTCTTAGGAGCATATATGCCTTGCCTGTACCCACCCTCAGGCCATTTCCCCCTTCTCAAGGAAGGCTACGCCAGTCAATTCTTGTGTAAATTTGGGAGTTTCTATCCAATTTCTATATAAAAGATGCTAGTGAACAGCATTGTTTAACCTGCAGGTGAAGTTTGTCCATAACAGAGGTGGGGAGACCCTGTGTGATGAACTTGTCACTCCACCTTGTTTTGTTTATCTGTTGGTGATGATTTTGACACATATTTCTGGTGTCAGTGGAAGTATTAGATTAGTGCAGATACAAGAGATGAAGGACAATTGAGTCTTCAATGGCAGAATAAGCTAGACAAAGCTATCCCATCAAAAGTCTGTAAGTCACTAAATAACGTGACACTGCCTTCAGCCTCTTCTGGTAGTTCAGGGTCTTTAGGCCTGTGATCGTTTTGATTAGGAATGTCCTGGTCTTTTTGGTTGTTTAGTATTTCTACATTGCAAAGGGGGCATTTTGCTTAATAACTGGCTTGATCAAGGCTGAATATAAGGGAATGATGACCTCCTTAAAGCGGCATGATATTCCCTTAGTGATTACTGGTGCTTTTGTCACATGATGATCAAAAGATAGGGAGTTATCAACCCAAGTTCCTAGGTCCCTAAGTACATTTTCATTGTGTGGTGATGCATTAGCAATATAGTAAGCTGATAGGATCAGTTGTCTACCAAATGCAATGGTACTGCAGTTTTAGTATTTAATTTTAACCATTTTCAGTATACCAAGAATTTACAAGGAAAATTTCTTGCTTGAGAGTTCTGATATTATAGATTGACTTAAGAATAACTCCCAGTTTGCAATCATCTGCACATTTAGTAAGCCAGAGGTCCTGGATCCCTGCCTAAAGACCAGAAAAGTAAATTCCAGAAAGGAGGGGTCCCGGCACTGAGCCCTGAGAAACAGCATTTGGCACTTTCATACTTTCTGATGAGATGCCTTTGACTCATACTGTATAGATTCTGTCTTTTAGCCAGTTTGTTATGCATCTTATCACATAGGGACCTATTTTTAAATCATTTAGCTTTCTTATGATGCCGACATGGGGTATGCTATCAAATGACTTTGCCATGTCTAGATACACTTTGTTCACTGCATGTCCACTGTCAACTACCTGTAGGATCTTCTTGAAGAATTTAACCAGATTTAAAAGGCAGGGTCTTCTCTTGACAAAGTTGAACTGTCAAGCATATTGTAGTTTATGAAATCAATCATAATACATTCCCTGGCCTTACAAATGAAGCTTATCACGCTAATACTTATGAAAGTAAATGGAGAGAAACAAAAAAAAAAAGTCAATAAGGGAAATGATCAATAAAGAGAAACAATAAGCATAAACAATTGTCAGGAGGTTGTGCTACAATGGCTTTAGTACAGGTCCTGCAGAAGTAAATGCTATTCATTATGCAGTGGCAAAATGCATGAAATATATAGGCCTGATGCAGATGTGCTGCAGAACTGTATGCACTATAGGGCATGATTTGATCACAGGTCACCTGATGCATGACTGGCGAACAGTGCAAGTGCAAAAGGCATCAAAGCTAGGCGTAAACACCATTTACGAACAAATCAAGTGCATACCCTTTTGTCTGGTCCCCTTGAACCTCATCCTACTGGCCCATTGCCCAGTGCGTCATGTCTACTCTAGGTCTACAAGCCATCCTATTACCTCCTGAACACCTCTTGTATTGATGCGAATAGTCATGGATCCTAAGGGCTTCCTGGGAGCTTGATCTTCTGTGTTTACATACGGGTGGGCATTCTTTTGTATGCCTTACCCACTTCCCTTTCCCACCCTCACACTCTTCAACTCCATCTAAGGGGAGCGCTCCTATTTAGACCACACCCCTTTTAGGGAGTATCATCGATGAACATACCCCCATTCCTCCCTGCACCTCTGTTAGTCACCCAAGCCGCTAATCGAACTTGGGTTGCCTAGGCAGGGCTTTATCCCTCTACACCACTGGAGCAGCCATGAGGTGTATAGCTTTAAGGAAGTTATGATACAGTTATATACTTCAGGTTCCAAGTGCTGAGAGGAGTGGCATTGTGTGATATTATGCCATAAATGCCCGATCCAGAATACCAGCTGTAATACATGGGTCACTAAACACTTTGGTAATAATGAACAGTAACCTATGTCAGCCACTGTGCAACAGTACCTGATAGCCTGACATTTGCAGACCCATGGTGCAGCAGGGGTAACAGACACATGCATGGCTGGTAGAATGGAAAGTGTAACAGTAAGCGATGATAAGCTGACAAGGGCATTGTACATTAACTGCATGGTGGACAAAAGGGAAACTGGCAGTAAAGAAGGCCAGCTACATGTATACTGAAGTGGATGCCTACACTCATAATGGCAACTTCACATCCACTGCAAGTCCAGTCAGTCCAGTCTGTATTTCCCAATCAGCACTTGTAGTTGCACAAGGTATATGACACATTTATCTATCTATCTATCTATCTATCTATCTATCTATCTATCTATCTATCTATCTATCTATCTATCTCTGTCTTTATTTGTTTTTTAGCTATATGTTTATCTGTTTATCTGTCTGTCTATCTAGCTCTCTATATATCTATCTATATGTATGTGTATCTATGTATCTATCTATTTATTTACTGGTTTTATTTACTGACAAAGGGAACTGGGCACAAGTCCCATTTTCAATGGAGGCCCTGGAAGAAATGTTCCTTATTACAGAATGAGTAGAAGGCAGTTATGCAAGATTTAAATAATAAATGTGCATATATATATATATATATATATATATATATATATATATATATATATATATACACATACATTGACCAGTAATGATATGGCGGTTAAAAATAAATGTTGTTCTATTTTTCCCTCTTTTATATAATCAAGAAAATCAATAAAATCTTATTTGAAAAGAAAAAAATGTATATACATAGAACAGTAAATGTACATACATAGAATAGTAAATGAATATACATAGAATTGTAATGGTAAACATGGCAGTTAAATAGAGAATACCATAAAATATTACCTAATATGAAGCTTATAAGAGTATAGTTGCTTTCAAATGGAATAATTTGAAAATAGATATTAAGCAGGAGACAGTAAAGTAATTATAGGATGAAGATGGTTACAAATTGTAAAGGATTATTGAGGAGGTCCAGGTAAAAGGGAGATAGAGATAGTAGTGGAGAGGGGTAGATGAGAGTCAGATAGTTAGAGACTGAGGAAGTAGCTGTATTATGGCCAGTTACATACAAGTGGTGACAGTAAGGATTTGGAGAATATATGGGAACATCACATGTACAGAGCTGATAACTGAGTAGGTAGGACTTCAGTCATGAGCCTTTTTTCAGTGGAGGCCTGGTGAGGAAATCTCCAATACAGGATACATTAGAAATTGAAAATATTAAAATGAACATACTTTTTAAAGCAATGCAAACATTAAAAATATTCATTAAATAAGTAGATATATAAGACAAAAAGAAAGAATTACATTAAAAACTGAAAAAAAAAAAATAGGATGAGTAGACAAGCAAAGAGTTAGATAAGAACATGGGGGACAGAAAGAAATAGCAAAATTATAGATAAAAGAAGGAAATAGGTAAAACCGATTTGGAGATAAAGAAATAAGAAAGCAGAAACAAGCACGGTGATGACATAATAAAAGTTAAAAACTTGTGGAGTAGTATAAAGTAGTTATAAGAGAAGAATAATACGAAAAGGATGAAAAAAAGACAGATTTAATTTTAAGTCGGAATTTATACAGGGACATGTCCAGAAGTTCAGTGATAGGTATTTGATGAACATAGTGTTCTGGAAGGGTTATATATTTGTATGAGGTTAGAAATGGATGGACAGTTGTTAGGTTTATACACAATGCTATAGGTTTGTGGAAGTTGTGAGAAGGTTAAATAAGGTGGTAATTCCAACTACTGTAGTATCCTTAGGAGAGGTGGGTTCTATTTGAATAAATAAAATCTATAAATAAATCTATAAAGCAAAACACAGCTGTAAGCAAAGGTAAAACTAATTAGTATGGATAATCAACTTTCATAGTGCCTATGTGTAGTATTGCATGTATCAGTTTTACTGTTTGTTATGTCTATTCTGGCCCATAGCTGTGGATTAGACACCATCTCTTTGCTAGTACCAACGTGTATGCCTCACATAGGTTTCCCTTGTTGCTGGTTTCCTGACAAGCCCTCACCCAGCACCTCCTCTACCACTGGCTACAGTCTTGTCCTCCTATGGTGATCCTCTGCTCTACCAATCTGTGTACCTCCATGTTGTTCAGCATTGCTGTTTACACAGGCAGCAAATATATTGCTGTGGGTCTCTGGAGTATAGTGTAACTAAAGGAACCTAGGCAGAGGACATGGGATTTCAACAATCAGAACACATGCTTACAATGCTGTAGGTCTGTGACAGTACAGCATGTTCTCAAGCATGCTCTGGGGGTTCCATATCAGTGATGAGCCTTTGCTCAAGGACATATCTGACATTGCCAGTAAGATGTCAATGTGTGAAGTTACCTTGTATAACTCACTCATAGGGGTCTGATGTTTACTAGAGGTGGGAATTGTGAGAGTTGCCTGGATGGCACACATGCACATTTATATTATACCCTGTGGCTTGCTTCTTACCTGGCAGCTGGTGGATTGGAAACTCTTACAGTTAACATACTGGTACTCAAATACCATGTGAGGCCATGGCAGCGTGTTTGTATCACATTATTGAAAGATGAAAATAGCGAACGCTATTTCATCGGCCCCAAAACATCTAAACATGAAAATATAGAACATTCAGAACAGCAAACTTTTTCCCATGGAAAAAATTTGCTGCTCCGAAACACATACACACAACACAAGCACATCAAACAAACAGCAACCACACACATACACCGCCCCTAACCCTAATGTGCAATTCCACACTTACCTGAACCCAACCCGTAACTTTCCACCACAGTGCTAAGAATAGCGAAGCCACAGAAACGGCCAACCAAATTTTTTCCCAAGGAAAGGATTCGCTGTTCTGCAGCTTTGCTATTCTTAGTGTTCACTGAATAGTGTTCGATATCAGAACATTCAAAGTTTTAATACTTCGATGTTCTGATATAGACCTGTGGCAGCAATGTGTGTACAGTCATAAGAAATGGGTTATTTCATAGAATGCCCAAATAGTGGTATTTTCTCCTTTATGATCTATGGAAACCACATATGTTCCTCTATATGTGTAGTATTCATAAACCAGATGCTTGTGGCATAGACATCATGTCACCTGATGGCTGCTGGATTATTCCTCTAATAAAGAAAGCCAATGCTGCACATAATTTAGTGTCCAGAAGGACTGGTATTGCACACAACCCATGAATTTCCATATGAGGACTGGACATGTCTGCAACCATCAGGTATGATGTCTCTGTTCATACAATAGCATTAAACTGTGTCCCAGTCATGGATGTGATAGTATGTTATGCACAGCAAAGAAGTTAACAACAAGCTCTGTTGTGGCCATTGGCGACAAGAGTGGCATTTAACAAAGATTGTTCAGCTAATGCAGATTCTACTCCTAGCATCTTAGTGTAGTCTCTATCTGATTAACAAGAAATGATGGTGTATAAACTTGCTGCACAATGTGACTCATCGCACAATGTTCATGCATGTCTAAATATCACTGTTATGTCATTTATCCTCATTTGTATTTGTACTAAGTCACATTATCATAATGCTACTCATTTGCAAATCATTATACAGTAATTTGCATATAATGATGACAGTGTTATTTCCCTGGGTAGCATGAACACAGTACTTGTGTCTCATAATCAATCCCCCTGCCACACATAACTGCTGATAGCCAACCCCCCTGCCACACATAACTGCTGATAGCCAACCCCCCTGCTACACATAACTGCTGATAGCACAATTTTGTTTTATGTATTGCACTGTTTCAAAATCCTAGCTTTTGTCTCTGGACCAAAAAATAAATTAAAAATCATCTATAAAATGAACATAAAATGAAACCTTACTGAAATTGTCAGTTTTGTAAAACGTGTTTTTTCCCATTCTGACATTATTATATTAGCAAAGAAGGCTGCTACAGTTGCACCCATTGCTACCTCTTTCACTTGTCAAAATATTACTTCTCTAAACACAAAATATTATTCAGTATCATTTTCATTATAAGCATAGCATGTTCACTTTGGTAGAAAATGGTCTCATGTAATAGATAACTCCAGTGGCGGCTGGTGACTTCATATCAAAGGGAGGCTGCAGGAGACAGCTGAATGGGTGGGGCCAACTAGAAAGGGGTGAAGGTATGCTAAAAAAAAAAAAAAAAAACGGAAAAACTGGAACTTTAAATACGCTGCCCTGGGTGCCACTGCCAAACCGTCATTATGAGAGTCCAATCAAGACAAAATGAATTGTAGAAGAAAAAAAAAGTTCAGTGCATTGGTTACATGACAGCTTACTTAATATCTAGATGGAAACAAAAGGTTGCAAGGCATGACAAAATAAAGAACTTTTCAATTACATTACTGGAATGCCAGTCAAAATCAAGTATAAAAAAACAAGCAGCACTCAACTCAAACCACTTCTCCTTACACTGCAGTTCTAATTATAATTTATATTCAGCTTTATAAAAGTACCAAGTAACATGCTGAAAGTAGCAATCTCTGTGATACCCCCACTTGTAAAAATGTTTCTTATCCAAAAAAGACCTGCTGCCTGACAACAACTATCTACTTGTTTCATGGGGAAAACATGATCAAAGTAAAAAATGAACAGCAAACAAGAAACAAGCTCAATATAAATTGCTTTAAGGATTCCTGCACAGGTTATGGACCACACATGATAGATTGGCATTCTGTTTAGTTTACGGGTAAAGCCTGCAAAGATAACTGCAAGTCTCCAACAAATGTAATGAGCTTCTGAAAATACTCTAATCCTGTCCTTTATTACAGATACTGTCATATGCATTTCAAAACCTAAGACTTATACGCTAGCTAGTTATGTAAATAATCTCTGCATGGCAACAGCAAAAAGGCTTTCAGTGTTGGTAATTCTTTAACAGTATGCTTATTAAAGCTTACTTGCATCTTACAGTCTTAGACAAGCTTACCTGTTGGTCATTAAAGCATTGCTACTTAAACACAGAGCAAGAAGCACTGCAACAACATGCATTTTCTGAATAAGAACAAGCATAAATCAACAGTATAAAATATGACAGAAAACTAGAACATTCTGTAAAATCAAGGACAGATGAAAAGCCACTATAGTACTTGTGTCTAACCTAGATGGGGGGATACTCTCCACACTTACACTGCATAACTGCTCCTTGCCTTGCTTGGACACATCCAAAGTCACTACATGGGGGAGTGGGGTACAACAAGTATGTCACAATTTGAAATGTCTCTGGCTGATGGTGATGGCCCTGACACATTTGTCATACCTCTCAGCCTCAGAGCAAGAAATCTGGACAAAGCCATAAACAGAAGTGGGACAAAGTCCCAAAAATAAGGACAATTGTTTAATTCTGCTCTTATAAACTTAGAAAGATATTAGAATAGTAGGTCTTGCATTAGTATGAATTTTCTGAAGGGTATTAAATCTGAAACTCAAATGTCTGTCATTATTTTCTAACTTCATTATTTAATGATTTGCCACTAATTTTCCAGAAAACCACAATTTTATGAAAAATAGACCAAAAATGTGATGGAAAAATATAAAGTAGCCACACAATACAGGTGGGAACCTGTCAAAGAAGGGACACTTTTTTAATATTAGTACTGTTAACTTAAGCAGCTGACAAAATAAGAGAATCTACATGCATTTCTGAAATTAAAAGTAATCTATAACTCTGATTATTAAAATTATTTATTAATTGTAAACCCTCCACGTTTTCTTCCAAATTTGCCATTTTGCAGAGGGATTATTAGGGGGAGAGCAACATTTTGAGCCAAAATTGCAGACAGTTGAGAGGTTTGGATATACCTTATTCTATAAAGTGATTTATTTGCGTGTACCTCTCATCCTCTTAACGCAGGAAATCTGGACAAGGCCAAATATATTGTGGGAACATATAAACAGTACTAAAACTTGCACTTGTATAAACTCAGACAGTTGACAGAACAACAGGTCTTGCTTTAGCATGCATTTTTCTGAAGAGTATGAAGTCTGAAACTCAATGTCTGTCATTATTTATTGACTTCATTCCTAAATGGTTTGCCAGAAAACCACACATTGTATGAGGAACAAACCAAAAATAAAAAGCAAAAATCTATTCATTCTGCAAAAATCTGGGCAGTTAAGAGGTATAGTTCAGCTGGGGCTGTCTGAGCTTACCATCCTTCCCCCCTCACAAACTCATAGTGAAATGGAGCCTCCCCCCTGCAGCTATTCCAATGTTCCATTACTTGGCTATTTCGCCCCATTTACCATAAACACTGTAATGTGCATACTGCTTTACTTCTATGATGTTTTAGATTTCATTTAAAAGTTTTATTTTACATTTTACAGCACAAACACTAATAGACATCTGTTAAACAAAGCAATGCAGTCTCACAATGAAAATATACTTACCATTAAAACTTCTCTGTCCTTGAAACTCACATTCATTGAAACAGCATTGAAACCCACATTCAAAGAAAATACGTCTGGCCAGTGGCAGATAAAGATTAACTTTGGGCTGTTTTCAAATCATAGGCTCCTTGCACAGGAAACATACATGTGTTCTTTGATACACCTTCCTGATTGTATTAAATTATATTCCTTGTATAATACAGTACAGCTGTTAGAGAACGATTTAAATTTATTGTTTTGAACATTTTTCTAGTAAACAATGAAACAAAATGCATGCACTAATAATGACAAAACTGCCCAGTTCAGAACATTTCCATCATAAAAGTCTACTCAGACTTTTACAATCCACCAGTATCAGTAAATATGCACAATCTCTGCAGACGTAAAAGTCATTCATCTAAATAACTCCACATTAAAAAGATCTGTAACTAATGAAGAGGCTGCTGCTAACAAACAACTTTATATTTCATTGTTTCATCTACAAATAAAGTGCCTGTTGCCATTGAGGAATAAATTGCCTAAGTTACATTAATAAAATGATAAGCTAGTAATATTGCAATAGGGAATGGATGGCAAACTGCTAACAGGTTCATCGTTACTAGGTATCTCCGCCAAAGAGGACATTCTCAGGACTGCAGCATCCACCCCCTTTAAAAGTACAACACAGTACAGTATCAACAATGCATCTATATACTGTGGGGGTAGAACCTACAGCTTTCTGCATAAAAAGCAAGTACGCTACCTGTTGTGCTATTAACAATACAAGGAGACTCAGCATAAGCAGCATTAAACTTCTCTTCAAGCTCTCAGCGTCTTATAAAATCCACTCGACACTCAACTGTATCTCTCAACTTTGAGGCATAAGAAATCTGGAAAAAGCCAAAATTTATGGGGGGGGGGACAAAAGCCCCAAAACTAGGGACACATTTTAAACATTGCTTGTATAATCTTGGAAAGTTGCTAGAATAAAATGTGTTACCACCATACATTTCACTGCCAAGTCTTAAACCCTAGATCCTGTGCACTACAGTCAGAGCAACTTACCACTATGCCAAATTAGCTGTTTCTTGAAAGACAGGTAGACTGAAACATAAATGGCTATCATTTAGTGAAGTCAGTTCTCACCATAGTTCTCAACCTCTTAGCACAAAACACCTAAACAAAGCCAATAATGGGGGAGTACAGCTCCTAAACATATTCAGTGAATTCAGTTCTCACCATAGCTCTCAACATCTTAGCACAAAAAACCTGGGCAAAGCCAATAATGGGGGAATACAGCCCCCCAAAAAGGGACTAATTTCAAATATTGATCTTATAAACAGAAAATTGCTGGAATAAAAGGTTTTGTGTTACCATGTACTTTCTGAAGAATATGAAGTCTGAAATTCAAATGCCTGTCATTATTTAGTGAATTTAAAATCCAGAAAACCACAATTTTCACAAGAACAAAAATATGAGGCAAAAATTTCACAAGTGGTGGTGGGTAGGGAATTCAAGCTCTTGCTACCTGCTTCCAAGGTATAGGGTTTGAGCCTAGCCACCAGGTATATTTCCTGAGTTCTCTCTAGCCAGCAGGTATATTTAACTGGGGCATTACACACACACACTACCTCATTGAAGCCCAGTTTCCTTCCAAGTCCGTTGCAACACACACTACCTCAGATCCATTGAAGCCCAGTTTCCTTCCAAGTCCATTGCATCACCACTAAAAGCCCAGTTTCCTTCCTGCAGTAAAATCCATTGCTGCAAAGTTCGTCCATCAGTAAAAAGCCTGTGAGAGCAAGCTGCTACCCAGCCTGCAGACGTTGCAGTCTGATCCCCTTCCAGTCTATGCAGTTGTAACTGCATAGACTTCTGGGATCCCTGCTGTTGAATGCTGTCTCCTTAATTCAGACTGTCTCACCAGCAGTCCGGATTCTGTGCTCATGCTCCAGACTGGTTCACCAGCAGACTGGATATTGGGAAATGCTGCGAGTGCACATGCGCAAAGTTCTGGGAGTCTCGTTTGTTTTCTTTCTTTTTTACAGCTTTTCTTTTTTTCTTTTCTTTTTTTTATTTTTACAGCTGGGGGAGGGGGCTGCAGTCCTGCAGCCCAATAGCACGAGCCACCCCTGGATAACTCTGAATCATTTCCAAACCATCTTTATTTTGAATAGCTGAGTATAGCACTTTGATATCAGCCATGAAAAGAAATCCATCAGGTAACTCTTCCTCAGACTACTAAGTTTTGTAAAGAATTTTGAAAATTATGATGTAATAAAAACATTTCTGCACCACAGTTCAATTTCTAGTAAGCATAAAAAACAACATTTCAGTCTTTGAACCACCAGCATTTATAGACAGTCTTAGGGGAGGATCTTTTGAGTTATTTTGCAGTTTGTAACAAAAAACATGCTCAGCCTCAGATGTTCTACCATTAAGAGATTAATGTATCCAAGGAAATAGGATTGCTGTACACTAAATCCAGGAGCAGGAACTCCAAGTCTGTATATTTATACACCATCTGTATATCTCTAGTTCTAATGACTGCCTCATACATTGTCACATTGTGCAATAAAACACAATTTCTTTTCTTTATAAGATTACTGAGTCTTTATACTCTTCCCTTCTCCACTGTCATCTGCTTTCATAAATCAAAAGTTTTTATATGAGTGTAATCTTCTGGCAGCTACACCATCTCCTACACTGAGACTGTTTGTAATATTTTTTGAGGTGTATTACCCAATACCCTTCTTATTTCTTTCTCACTAATTTTCTCAGAAATTTGCAGTGTGGGCATGAGTACAAGCTTAAAAGTACTCTTGTTTTTTTAAACTAGTTTTATTTAACTGTCTGTGAATATCATATAATATAATAATCCTCTTTTGGCTTTTTTCCCGGTTAGGTGTCACCACAGTGGATCACCTGTCCGCTTATGATTGGAAGTAGATTTTAGGGTGTTGAGTTGCCAGCCTGGTGCCCAACCTTCGGAGAAGGCACACACACACACACACACACACACACACACACACACACACACACACACACACACACACACACACACACACACACAAACACTCACCTACCTGCATGTCTTTTAAAGTTTAGTAGATCGCAGGAGGACATGCAGACTCCACACAGAAGGCGCTCCAGCCGAGAATCAAACTGGAAAGCCTCTTGCTGTGAGGTGACAATGCTAACCACTGCACTACTGCGACTGACTGTAAATATCATATAATAAATAAGTCAAATTCAATTTACACATAAAAACTTTATTTATAATACTTATCAGATGCATGTAAAATGATTGCTTTATGTGACATTCTACACAATTTGATTCTCTATCAGTCCAGTCCAGTCCCACAAATGTTATCAGCAGGGCACCAACCTGTTGTGCTGCCCCCCCGCCACATTGTATGAAGCAGTGAGGATAGTGAAAATAACAAGCTGATGGCAGCAGCATGGTGCCCCCCTCAGACAGGCTCTGGCATGGTACATGGCAATGCAGGTGAAGTGATGGCATCTAGCCCACAGCTGTAGGCCTTGACAAGCACTATATGACATTGCAAAGCCACAAAGATAAAATTTGGAGCCTGCAGTGTAAACCACAGTTTAGCTGTGCAATGGTCAACTTATAGTATGCTTTAAACACTTTCACACACCATACCCATGTGTACAGTTGTTGTGGTAACAGCCATCACTACCCATGCACAGTAGTCCTTGTTATTAAGGACACCAGCAGACTTCCTTTGTAGGCCAATGTACCTTCAATGAAAGCACTCATATACTCATATAATGGGGAGTAGTGTTCTGTTCCTCTTCACTCATCTTACCTGCAAATTAATTTAATTTCTTACTGATAGATAAATTTAGGTGATTAACAGACACGTCCAACTTAAAATCCTTCATTAAACATCTAGTGATTTAGCTTCCCCCTTTTCAAAGCAATTGGACCATAATACTAACCCATTCCTTTTTAATAAATTCAGTTTAACATTGTTCTGAATTTCCACAAGTTTAGAAGTGTGTACAATGGGAAACCACAAAAGTTTCCATTTTAAAATTAATGGAGTTTTAAAAACATATTTCTTAACTGTTTTAGAATTGATTTCATATATGCAAAGTCTAAAGATGGAAATGAATTTCCTTCTAAAGTATATTGTATTAACCAGATGAAATGGATTGTTACATACTTCTAATGTATCATATTTAATAAACCTGCAAGAATTAAGTATAATATGTTCCTGAATGGTTTCTATTAACTAGCATAAGTTGAGTCTAACCAGTGTATAATAGAGTCAAAATTTGCAGCAATGGAATAAGATTCTACGTCAGGGAAGCTAATGCCGCCATACTCCCATAGTCTAATATGGTTTCTATAAGCAATTTTCATCATTTTAGGGTACCATAAGAATGAATTAACATTTTTCCATTTTTCTTAAAAGTTTTTTGTGAGGTATTAATATATATATATATATATATATATATATATATACATATATATATATATATATATATATATATATATATATATATATATATATATATATACATACACACACACACACACACACACACACACACACACACACACACACACACACACACACGCACACACACACACACGCACACACACACACACACACATTATCATAGGCAATATAATCATTTTAATAAGCACTAACCACATCTCTCAATTGTACAAATTTTTGTAGAATGCCCAGATTTTTGCCTCATATTTTTGGTCCATTTTTCATAAAATTGTGTTTTTCTAGCAAATCATTGACAAGTCATTAAAGATTGAAGTCAGAAAATAATGAAATACATTTGTGTTTCAGACTTCATACCATTCATAAAATTCATGCTTACACAAAACCTGTTATTCTCTTAACTTTCTAAGTTTGTACAAACAATATTTAAAAATTGTCCCCATTTTGGTCCTTTATCCCCCTATTATTTATGGCTTTGTCTAGATTTCTTGCTCTAAGAGGTTGACAGGTATGGCACTAACCTATCCTCAAAAATAAAAAAAAGAAAAAAAAACTCATTCCATTTTTAATAAGGAGTAACACTTCTTCAGTTACATTATCAAAATTATGATTAATAATCTTACTCACTGTAGATCAGAGCATGTGTATGTACCTTTAAGAAGCGTTTCCAGATGTATGCACATGCATATAAATACAGAGCATGTGCAGCAGCAGTGCCATTTTGAGAGAACAGCCAGAGTGTTAACATGTATGAGTGTGGTAGTCAGTCTGTTTATAAGTTTATTTAAGTTTAAGTTGCAAAGCCTCATTTCTGATGTGTTTGTGTGTAATAAAACTGCTTGAACAGAACCCACGAATGTTCGTCTGTTTTATCCAGACCAGACGAGCGACATGGTGTCAGAACCGGGATCAGAAGAGCTACTTCTTCGAGCTATGAGGTGCAGAGTTGAAAGTGAAAGCAGACTAAGCCAGTTGAGTGAAATGGAACACAGACAAATGAAAAAAGGGCCAGAAAATGCTGAAGGTAAAGAAAACTGCACAAATTATTTATTTTGCAAAGAAAATTAAATTGTGCATTTATAAGGCAGAAAAAGCATTATTAATCACACGAGTAGCACAAAACGTATTATTAAGGAAACGAAAGGCACAAACCACATCATTAATTAAATTAAATATTCAAAACCATGATATCTGATAAAACTAGCAAAATTATTCATATGGGGCTCAGAATTATCTTTGGTTTGCATAACGAGCATGTTTAAAGTAAAACGGGCACAATAAAAGTATAATGAGCATGATAAGAGATTAAAAAGGCATAACGAGTACAATAAAAGGGCAAATTAAGCTTAAAGGGCAAGATGACTGCATGTTTTTTGGCAAAAGACCGTGTTTGGGCACAGACTACTAGTTTGCATTGACCAAAGCCATTCAAAGCATAACTAGAGTTATTCGAAGTATCTCATAGTATGCAAAGTGTTTGCAGAGTGTGTGCTATATCATGGTGCAGTTATTTCAAAGAGTTTGCTGTGTTCAAAGTTCAGTTATATTGCAAAGTGCAGTCAAAGTACAGCCATTTTGAAAAGTTGTTTGTGCTGTGTACATTTATTCGCAGAAAGCCACAATTTCAGAGTGTTTCTTACACTATGCAGATTTATTTTGCAAAAGTACAGCTATTTTGAAAGGTTCTTGTGGTGTGAACACTTTATTTGCAAAGTGCATTCATTTCAAAGTGTTTTTTACTCTGAGCTTTTTTCCATTGTGAACAGTTTATTCACAAAGTACAGTCATTTTGAAGTATTTCTTACACTGATAAGGAGTGGTTTCACAAAGTACAGTGATTTCAAAGTGTTCTTCTGCTATGGAGACTTATTTGGCAAAGTGCAATTATTTCGAAGAGTTTTGTTGCACTACTGGGCATAATTACAAGTACTGGCATAAAGTTCTGGCATATATTTACTTCTGTGTGCTGATATGGCAGAGGCATTTTGCAGACCTAGTCCACTTGTGTTTGATCATAATATAGCAGAGAATTGGAGAGTATTTGAGCAGGAATATGATATTTTCATACAAGCCGCTTTTTCTGACAAAGATGCACATACATGGACTGACTACATTTGGTAGATACAGATTCCTCAGGATGCCTTTTGCAATAAATTCTGCCAGTAAAGTCTTTCAGCGTGCAATGGAGCAAATTTTTTCAGGGTACCTGTGTGTAATAATAGTTGATGATTTACTGGTTGGAGATAATGGTGAAGCAGAGCATGACAGAAACCTTAGGAAAGTTCTAGACAGAGCATGTGAAGTGAATTTAAAGCTCAATCCTCTGAAATGCAAATTCAGACTACCAGAAGTTACTTATGTAGGTCATTTATTTACCAGTACAGGCTTACAACCAGATCCTTCCAAACAAGCAGTCATTCTTGAGATGCCAGCTCCATTCAATGTCCAAGCTCTGCAGTGTTTTCTTGATATGGTTAACTATTTTTATCAGCACCATTAAGAGATCTGACACGCAAAAATGTTGCATGGTCATGGTTAGAACAACACCAGAGAGCATTTGATAACCTCAAACAGCAAACTGCTAGCCCGCCTACATTAAGATACTTTGATGTCCACAAACCAGAAATTCTTTCCAGTAATGCTTCAAAGTTCGGTCTTGGTGCAGTTATTCTTCATGATGGCAGACCAGTTGCTTATGCATCTAGAACTCTTTCCCAAACTGAGATGCTCAAATTGAGAAGGAACTTTTGGCAGTTGTGTTTGCATGTTCAAAGTTCCATGATTATATTTATGGCTGAACAATCCAGATAGAAACTGATCATCAACCTCTAGTTACTATTTTAAAGAAGCCTATGCATTCTGCTCCAGCAAGACTACAAAGAATGATGCTCAAATTGCAAAAGTATAATTTCAAAATGGTCTATACCAAGGATAAACTTCTTTATGTGGCTGATTTCTTATCCAGATCACCCAAAAATACTACGGAACAGCTTGATACAGAGAATTTTGACTTTGATGTCATGGAAGTGTGTAATTTTTCCACCATGAGACTTGATGAGCCAAGAGATCATACAAAGACTGATCCAATTTTGCAAAAGCTCAACCACTTCATCAGTGTAGGTTGGCTGTCAAAGCAATCCTGTGTACCGCCAGAAGTACAACCTTACTTTCCATACAGAGATGAGATGCTGATAGAAGATGGTATTTTCAAAGGTTCAAAATTGTTCCTGCTTCCTTACAATGTTAATACATTCAGATTTTGCATCGTGGCCACCCAGGTTCCAATTCTACCAAAAGAAGGGTGAGAAGACTAGTACTTTGGCCTTCTCTAGCAAAAGACACTGATAAAGTGCTTTCTTCTTGTTCAGTGTGCAGCAGTACTAAGCCACATTTGCAAAAAGAATGACTTCAGCTAAAGCAAATTCCTGAACTACCTTGGTCAACAGTAGCAACTGACATTTTGAGTGGAGCAGTCAACATTACTTAGTGTTGGTAGATCAATAAGCTTATTAGTAACATTTTTCTTTAAATACTCATACATTTTGCATCATTTCTCAGTCCATGGTAGTCCACACAAAGTTATTTCTGACAATAGTTCTCAGTTTACCAGTCAATTGTTTCAGAGATTTGCTAAAGAGCTGGACTTTATCCATGTTACTAGCAGTCCTGAATATCCTCAGTTAAACAGCCTTGCAGAAAGTGCAGTATAGAGTGCAAAGCAATTACTGGAGAGGTCAAAGCGTGACAATACCGATAGCGTCTTGAATTTACTCAGTCTCAGAAATATACCCCTTGACAACCAAATAGGCTTGCCTGCTCAGAGACTTTTATCTAGGCAAACCAGAACAACCTTGCCCATCAGTTCTAGTTTGTTTGTGCCTAATACTAAAAACAACAGAGCACTCAAAGCCCATCTTTTTAAGAAGAGTTCTTCTCAAAAGTCCAGATATGACAAAATGAGCAGATTTCTTCATCCACTAAAAGAAGGAGAGACAGTGAGGATGCAAATGGCAAAAGGCTTTGATTGAATTGGTCAAGTGAGAGATAGATGTACTGAGCTGAGCTCCTACTTAGTGGAATCTGAGGTTGTAGAGTACAGGAGAAACCACAGACATCTTCTTCCTGTATCAGAAATGATATCACAGCATTGTACCTGTGATAAGGACTCTAGATCTCAGAGCAACCCTGGCAATGTTCGTACTGAAGAACATGTCACAGTATCCATTCCCATTCCTGATGAGGTCCCAGATGTCCCCAAAGTTGAACATTCTTTGAAGATAGCCCCCGTTACTAGATCCAGTTCTGACTTTTCTGTTACATATTCAGGCCATACTTCCAGACCTACAGTAGTGTAAAATAAACAGCAACTTGAACATAATTGTTTTATATGTGTCTAATGTTGTATTATTGCATGTCAAATAACTAATTCTGTATAACTGCATGTCAGAAGATCATTTCTGTAAATTGCATGTCACTGAATACTATCATTTCATATAAGGACTATTTCTCAAAGAGGGAGGATGTAGATCAGAGCTTGTGTATGTACCTTTAAGAAGCATTTCTAGATGTAGGCATGTGCATATGCATACAGAGCATGTGCAGGCAGCAGTGCCATTTTGAGAGAACAGCCGTCTGTTTAATCCTGACCAGATGAGTGACACTAACATCTTGATAAATTTTTATTCCTAAATATGTTAATTCAAGTTCTTCCCAATTATATTTATATTTATGTTTAAATTCACTATCTAAAACTGATTTAACACTAAAGTTTCAGTTTTATTATTATTAATTTTCAGCAATGTTACTTCTTAAAACTTTCCAATTTCATCTATTTCTTTAACTGAATAGTTTAAATCTATAGTTAGTAAAATATCACCTTCAAAAAGTAGCATTTTAGATTGACAATCACAATTAATTAAAATCCATCAATGTTATCATTGCTTCTTACACTAATAGCTAAGAGATCATTAACTAATGCAAATAATAAAGGAAACAAGGGACAGCCTTGCTTTGTAGCTTTCTTTAAAGTGAATCCTTTAGAGACGTAAGATACAATTTTAATATATGCTTTGGAATCTCTGTACAAGTGTTTTAATATTCCAATAAATTGTTCTGGAAATACAAATGCTTCTAAAGTTTTAAAAAAGTAGTTCCAATATACAGAATAAAAAACTGTCTTGATATCCAAGCTAATTAAGGCCATTTTGTTCATTCCTTTTGCTAAATCTAAGAAGAAAACTTTGCTCAGTCATTTTAAAACATTTAACAGAAGCAGACTATATAATTCCATACTTAAACAATCTAACCATGGAGTTTTTCCATTTTTTTTTTCCTTTTTTTAAAACTTCTTTAATTTCTGTTAGGGTACTAGGTTTATTCAGCAAATAAATTTGCTGATCAATAAGATTATTAGTAAAATTTTTCTTTAAATACTCATACATTTTGCAATCACCAGGATTATTATTTTTATCTTTGTTAAGACCCTCATAGAATTTTAAGATCCTCATGGAACTTTTTTAAAAATAGTAAGCATTTTCTCTATGTCCAAAGTAAGCTTATTAGTATGAGGATATCAGATATTACTGATTTGTGCCTTTTTGCTTAACATCTTGCTTCTTTTAGCAAATCTGTAAAGATTGCTGGAGTCATCGTATATCTGTGAAATTTTAATTTTTCTAGAGCTATCCCCACTTTATTTGTTAAAATGGTTTGATACTTTGTCATTAGTTTTTTAATAACTTCAGTATTATATAATTTGCTTGTTGTTCAAACCTCACTTTATGTATATCATCTTGTATTTCTAATAACTCTTTGTCCCACTCTTTCATTTTATTACTACATCATCTTCTCATTCTATCTTTAATAAGCATTTTTAAGGAATCTCATTGTATGACTTTACTAACCTGACCATTATCATTCAAAGATAGAAAATTCTCAATTTGTTTCTTAAGGTAACTCTTAAATTATTTTATTTTCATCATATATACTGGTATTCTGTAAATAATCTGACATTTCATTAGATCTATTGATATATTAATACTTAGTGCATTATGATCAGATAAAGGACAAGGAATAATTCTAAAATAATTACTCTAAGTAAATCTGTGGAGGTATAAATGTTAAGTTGTCTATCTCACCTTCATTTCTTGCTGGTTGGGATCGCAGCCGATCCTCGGCTCTGACTTGGCCATCTTCTATAGCTCGAGAGCTGTTTACTGGCTCGAGGCTACCCCTTATCCCATGATACCTAGCGCTAGCTACCCAGATCTCGTTTGCCACTTCAGCTGCAAGGTGTCATTCTTACTGGCTCAGGCTCATATAAGTTTCTTATTGAACTGTTTTTTGTCAGATTGGTCCCTTTTCTAGGAGTGTTATTTTTTAAATTGTAATCGGTAACTTGTTGTGTTAGTTTAGTGTATTGGTAGTCCTTTCCTTTAGAACTCATTTAAATTAGAGAATTCTCCCCCTCCCCCACACCCATTTCCCTTCTTGTAGGTTAGCGATTTAGTTTAAGACTTCCTTCTATCTTATTGTTAGGTAGCCGTTTAAGTTACAGGCTTCCTAGTTTAAAAAAAAAAAAAAAAAAAAAAAAAACAATCTTTAGCTGTAGTACACTGTGTGTTTTTGCTTTTTCTTGTTAGAGATGTGATATTTTGTACTGCTGTTCGGCCTTTTGGTCAAAAATCAGTATAGTATCTTTCAGGTATTATGTCTAAAGAATCCAACATGTCTGGATTCAAGAAGTGTGACTCATGCTGTCAGAAAATGTCTCTGACAGATGGGCACACTTCTTGCATCTATTGCTTAGGTGCAGTGCACCTGCAGGACTCTTGTTCTATATGTCATGCATTTGGCCGAAGAGTTCTGCAGGAGCGCAAGAATAAGCTTATTCTAAGGGGTCTTCTTAAGTCCCAGGATTCACCGGCCAAGGCTCAGCCTGTGAAATCCCCAAAACCAGCCAAATCGTCGACTCCAAGCTCGGAGCTGTCATTGGTCCAAACTTTACCTGCTACTTCGGTTCCAGTTGGAACCGAGGAGACTATCTCCCCGTCGGCTCAATCAGAATCTTCGGAGCCGTCACAGAGCCACAAGAGGCTGAGGTCCCCTTCTATGGAATCCATACATTCGGCTCCCCGGTCTCCTCTGCTGCAGAGTGAGCGCAGTCTTCCCACTCCTCTTGGTCCTCTAGGCTCTCGGATCACGATGTGGAAAGAGTGGTCAGTAGGTTGCTGAAGTCGCAGGCACTTGCCAAGATGTTGTCCAGCCCTCCTCAACAGGTGTTGGCTCCATCCACTTCTATCAATATTCCTCCTTCGACTCCATTGAGCTCGGAGCCGGAGTTCGTTGGGGTCCAAGTCATGGAACCATCGGCTCCGATAACTATTTCTCCTTCAGTTCCATCATCGGCTTCGATTTCCTCGATGGTGCCGTCTGTCAAGGGATCTGGGCGCCGAAGCTCCGTCGTCTCCCTCGGTGCGGAGAGGGATTCTGATTTCCTTGGAACCGGAGCTTTCTCTTCGATGTCATGAGGAGTGTGCTGGCCACTGAGTCAGCTCCACGTTCGACCCCACCGGCCCCATCCCCTGTAGTGCCTGCGTCAATTGCTGCTCCTCCTCCAGACCCCAAGCATGGGGAACCGGTGCTCCAGGGCACCCCATTGGGTGTTTCCTCTTCTTCCGAGGCCTCCCCTGATCATTCAGAGGAGCCCCCTCGGAAGAAGAAGTGCAAGAGGAAGCACATTGACTCCCCTGAGTCTGTCACGTCTGATACAGACTTAGATGAATCGGAAGGGTCCCCGAGATCCCCCTCTGAAGATATTTCCTTCTCAGACATCCTAGAAATGCTTAAGCAGAGGGGGAACTGGAATCTCATAGCCCCTACTGAGGATGAGTCTGTATTCCTGGATGCGTTTGGTTCCCGACCTTCCACCTCCTGGGTTTCTCCGCCTTTCAATCCACTCATGTCAGTGGTGGCTTGAAAAGCTTGGACAGCCCCAGATACAGTGGAACCAACCCCATGGAGACCCAGCAAGTTTATCACTGCACCCCTTGATAAGCAGTTCCTTACCAAAGGTGTTCCTGTGGATGCCATGGTGGTAGCAGCAGCCACTAAGAAAGAGTTAGCAGAAACTTCTTCATCTGTCCATCCTCCTAACAAGGAGTCCAGGACTATGGATAGATATGGGAAGCGAATGTTTGCTTCAGCAACCTTTTCTATGAGGTCATTGAATTACTTATGCCATTTTACCAGGCTTCAGAGGGATCTCCTTAAAGAGCTCGGAGATACCCTTCAGGTTCCATCAGCTGAAGGGGCTCAAGCTAAAGTGGCTTCTCAGCTGGCAACCCTTAATTCTGTAGTCAACTACTCCATGAGGCTCATTTCCTATGCAGCCGGTGATGCGAGTAGAGCTGCAGGTACAGGTGTGGCCCTTAGGAGACATGCATGGATGTGGCTGTGTAATTTAGTAGAACCCTTTAGAGCGTCATTCACCAACACTCCCTTTGATGGTTCCTTTCTCTTTGGACCACAGGTGAAAGACACTCTGACTAGGTGTGAACAAGAAGGCAAGACTCTCTCTGCTGTGGGATTCCATTTTTCCACTCCTTCCAGACCATACCCCAAGGGTCAGAAGAGTGGTAAAATGTGGTTTCGAAAATCCCAGGGAGCCTCGCCTGACACACGTAGCGATTTTTCCTCCAGGGGCAGGGGAGGAAACAACAACAACAGAAGCCACCCTCGTGGTAGAGGGGGTCCGCAGAACCAGGGCAGCAGAGAATCCTTCTCTGAGAAGCCCTTCCAGCATTCCTGAAGGGTTGCCTGGCTGCCCGCCTCTGGGGGCAGTTGGGGGAAGACTATCACTGTACCCAAAAGCCTGGCAGAATTTAACGCAAGACAAATGGGTACACTCAATTATATCCGGAGGTTACAGAATTCCCTTCGTTCACCCCCCCTTATCATCAAGCAAATCCCTTCCAGATGTCCCACCCCATCTGAGGGACCAAGCAGTCATAGAAGTTTCAAAACTGCTAGAAAAAAGAATCATCCAGGAAGTCCCGGCAGACCAACATGGATCCAGAACTTACTCAAGGTTCTTTTTGGTACCAAAAAAGACAGGGGACTGGAGACCGATTCTGGATCTCAGCAGACTAAACAAGTCTGTTCAAAGAACAAAGTTTCAGATGGTCACACTACAGTCCATTCTACCCTTTCTGGGTCAGGACAATTGGATGTGCTCTATAGATCTCCAGGATGCGTACTATCACATCAAAATGGACAGGCGCTCCTGGAGATTCCTTCGCTTCCGGCTGGGAGCCAGTCATTACCAGTTCAGAGCTCTGCCCTTTGGTCTCACCACAGCCCCCAGGATGTTCACCAAATGTATGGCAGTGGTCACGGCTCACCTGAGACATCAAGGATTCCAGGTGTTTCCATATCTAGACTGGCTCCTTACTGCTACTACCAAGCATCAACTTCTACGAACCAGGGACTACACAATCACAATTTGCTCCCAGCTAGGCATTACAATAAACTTAAAAAAATCTGCCTTGTTGCCCTTTCAATATATTACCTATATAGGAGCAGACTTAGACACAAGGAGTATGTCCGCAAGACTACCGCCAGACAGGGTGACCACAATTCGTCAGCAAGTACAAATTCTAATGCAGTGCAAAAGGGTCCAGGTCAGATTGGTCCTTCAAACTCTGGGTTCCATGGCAGCGGCAATTCTTCTAATCCCTCTGGCCCACTTTCACATGAGACTCCTTCAGTGGCTTCTGTTCACACAGTGGTCTTTTCAACAGCTGCCCATGTCTCACATGATCATGATTACAGAAACATGCAAAAGGCACCTTTCCTGGTGGATGGTCTCCCCACTAGTGTCTCAGGGCAGACCATTCATTCAGCCCCCTCCGGTTGCCACAGTGACCACAGATGCCTCCCTGATAGGGTGGGGGGGCATTATCATGGCAGGACAGTCCAAGGCACTTGGCAGCCTCACAAGTACCATCTGCACATAAATGTCTTAGAAATGAAAGCCGTGCTCCTAGTGTTGCAAGCTCTTCAGGACTCTCTCCCTTCTGGGACCATTGCACTTCAAATGGACAACATGTCAGTGGTGTGGTATATCGACAAGCAGGGCGGAACCAGGTCCTACCCCCTATGTCGAGAAGCACTCAGACTCTGGCAGTGGGTGATCTCCTCCCAGTGATTTCTGATTGCGATGCACATCCCTGGGAGGTCCAATGTCATAGCGGACAGGCTCAACAGAGCTATTCTCATGCCTCACGAGTAGTCTCTGACTCAGGTAGTTGCGGATCTGATCTTCCGAATGTGGGGACAGCCTTGCTGTGATCTTTTTGCCACCCCTTTCAACAGCAAATGCAGAAACTACTTCTCCCTTCTTTAGCTTCCCAGTCACTCTCCCAGAGACGCTCTAGTCCATGATTGGCCTCAGCGACTTCTTTATGCCTTCACTCTATTTCCTCTTATACCGAAAATCATACAGAAAGCTATTTCATTGGGTTGCAAAATGATCCTCATTGCCCCCTACTGGCCTCGACAGATATGGTTCCCGTTCCTGCACCGTTACCTTCTCAAGAAGCCCTGGACTCTGGATCCTATTCCGGACCTGCTGATTCATCAATCAGGCGGGCTGCATCAATCCCTCCAAACGCTCCAGCTCACAGCTTGGTTGCTCCACTTCCATCCCTAGCTAGGCTTCCCAGCATTTCCCCGGTCGTTCATGAGATTATTGTCTCCTCTCACAAATCCGCCACTAGAAAGACTTATGCTAGCAAATGGAAACGTTTTTCTTGTTGGGCAGAGGCTAGGAACATAGATCCCTTTTCAGCCCCAGTACACGAAATCTTGGAGTTCCTAGCAGAACTTTTTCATTCTGGGTCCGCTTCTGCTACAATCAGGGTTCAATTTGTGACCATCTCTAACTTTCATGTTGGGCTGTCTAATGTAAACATTATGTCTCATAAGCTGTGTAAAGCTTTTCTCAGAGGGACTACTCTCCTTAGGCCCCCAGTGAGAGATCCCCTTCCACCTTGGGACCTTAATTTGGTACTAACCTCCTTAATTATGCCCCCTGTTGAACCGGCAGCATCCTGCTCCATTAAGTTCCTATCTTGGAAAACTCTCTTTTTGGTAGCTATTACTTCAGCCAGACGTGTCTCTGAACTTTGGGCACTAAGTGTTCTTCCTCCGTACTTAGTTTTTCATAAGGACAGGGTTGCTCTGAGGACTAATCCCTCTTTCCTTCTGAAAGTCTGATCAGAAAGTAATCTGAACCAATCTGTAGACCTCCCTGTGTTTTTCCCTAACCACATCAACAAGGCAAAATACAAATTACATCAATTGGATGTTCATAGACAATTGCGTTTTTACCTGCATAGAACAAAGGATATAAGGAAGTCAGACCAACTTTTCCTGTCCTATGCTCGGGGCAAACAAGGTCTCCCAGTTTCCAAAGTGATCTTATCCAGGTGGTTGTCTCACATTATTACTTTCATCTATCAACTGAGAAACAAAGAGTTGTCTATCAAACCAAAAGGTCATTCTACTAGGGCCTTAGCCACCTCTGTAGCCTTCCAGTCTAGGTTGCCCATGGACTCTATCTGTGCAGCTGCTACGTGGTCAACCCCTCATACCTTTATTTCTCATTACAAGTTAGATATGGTCTCCAGAAGTACAGCTAACTTTGGTTCCATTGTTCTGAAAAGTCTGTTCCAATGAGCCACCCAGGATTGTAGGTGCTAGGGATGCTGTCCCAACCAGCAAGAAATGAAGGTGAGACAGACGACTTAACATAAAGAAGTTATGTACCTACCATAACGTTCCATGTTAGTTGTCTTCATGTCGCCTTCTTTCTTGCGTCCCACCCTCTGTCCCCCTGTCCTATTGGACCGAGAGGAGTTTTGGTTTCACTGACTGAGTGTTCTCTGGTTTGCTTCCTCTACTGACTTAGAGAGTATGACAGGTATGCCCAACCTGTTTGTTAGGACAGGTTGATTCTCTGGCTATGTCTGGGGTTAGCTATTTGAAATGAGATCTGGGTAGCTAGTGCTAGGCATCATGGGATAAGGGGTAGCCTCAAGCCAGTAAACAGCTCTCAAGCTATAGAAGATGGCCGAGTCAGAGCTGAGGATTGGCTCCGATCCCAACCAGCAAGAAAGAAGGCGAGATGAAGACAACTAACATGGAACGTTATGGTAGGTACATAACTTCTTTATCCTTCTCATGTGCATAAGAATAATGGCTGAAAACAAGGACTCTTCTCCTGCTTTTACTATTAAATTAACTACATTATTATTACTAATCCATCTGTTTCGTGCTCTAGCTGATGATAGAATTGTAGCTTTCTTGTTTTCATTTGTATCTTCTATGCTATCTTCTATAGTAGATATGCAGTTGAAATCTCCAACTAAAATTGAACTACCCTTCCAGTGATTTTGTAATAAGAACTAGAAAAGAAACAATCAGCAAGGAATTTCTGATATCATTTTGTAACAGTGCAAGTGTGTAAAATTAGAGTATCAATGAGTAATATGCTAATGTTAACTTATGAGTCTGCAGACCTTGGGAAAAACAAACAGAAGAAAAGACTGCTAGAGGTTGTAAAGAACTGGGGAAAAAGGAAAAAAAAACTAGAATTATCAAATAGCAGAATAGTAAAATGTGAGTAGTGCTAGAGAAATAATGCAGACAGAAAACTAAACTAAGAAGACCAACACATAGAAGAGGAAGAATAGGAAGGCAGAGATTATCAATGTGTAAAGAAAGATGAGGAGCAAAATGGGTAGGTAGTGTGTTCCAGTGATGTGCAGGCAAAGAATTAGAGAGCAGCCAAAATAGAGTTGGTTGTACAGAAAATCCAAAAAACAAACACACATCAGTAGGTTGCAGGCAGGTTATGGAACCAGAATGGTCCAAGTCTGGGTGAAAATCTTTATGTTCAGCCAATAGATGATGCTGTAGATGTAGAAGGGAGGTGGAGACCAGTCTTATACATCAGTAGGTTGCAGGCAAGTTATGAAAACAGAAGGGTCAGAGTTTCGGTGAAAATCTGTATATTTGGGTGATAGGCGATGCTGTAGATGTGGAGGGGAGGTGGAGACCAGTCTTATACCTTAAAAAGAGCACCTGTTCATCTCTGTGGACAGAGGGGAGGAAAAGCTAGTTTAAGCAGAGAGAAAAATGAACTAATTTTAACTCATTAAATTAATTCATACGAAACATATATATTACTGAGGTTAAAGGGAATATCTTGCTACTCAGTAGAGTCAAAAAGCAATTGCAGCCTATATTGTATTAAAAAATTATATAATGCTCATTTCAAATCACATTCTCCTCTCCCATGTTTAAACTTCTTGAAAAATCTACTCTAGTTTTGATCAAAATGCAAAACTGACTGAACAATAAAACACTCAAATTTTAGCTCTAACTTATTAAATTAATTATTTCAGGTAATCTTACTGAATCCATTGATGTACAATATGAAAAAGCTTTAGAGTTCATGTAATTATATTTCATATTTCAGTTTTCAGGATCTTTTTGAATATTTTTTATATAATTTTTTGTGAAAATTATACAAAATCTCATACATTTACTTATGCATTTACTTTTCTGCCATATACACGTATATATAATATATGTCTTTCTTCTAAGCAGTTTGCTATTCAAATATATTTTTCTGTCTTATTTGTCCACGATATTCTACCTTATGTTGTGTCACCTGTATTTCTAAAGTCACCCATCAAAGAGCTATTTAATCATCAGTGGTCTATTGCAGATTGCATCATGAATATATGTTTCTTAACTTACTAATATTACTTTTTCATTAATATTACATAAAATATGTTTCTTTCCTTGTGCATTTGCATATTATTCATAAGGTGTTTACTCTTCTAATTAATTCTTATATTATATGCAGTCTTCGCTATATATAAATATTGTGTACTGTTGTTCTGGTCGGAGTTTCATATTCTGGCAGTAGTTATTACAGCATGTGAAAATTGCAACTCCTAACATATAGCAGCTGCTACACTCTTTTGCAAGTTTCTCATTCTTCTTAATTCCTCTAAAGTATTCTAATCAATAACAAACATCTAATGTTTATTCCTTCCCATTAATATATACTGTTTGGGGTTAATAACACTGTAGCATAAGCTATTAATACTTAGTAAAATGTAAACAAATTATATATCTGAGACAGCACAATGTAAAACATTACTATAGCTTTTGTGTTTTCAGTTCTTCACCTCTAAATACAAATATTTAAAAAATAAATTTTATTTTGAGCAGATTTCTTACATATGCACTTGAGAAGAAGTGTTCAGAGCTCTTCTCATTGCGGCTGTGATTCAGGCACTTCCTGCTTTCACAAAGATTAGTGGTGAACTTGATGAACTTTGAACATAGGTTCATAGGTTCATAGGTTTATACTAGGCTATCTGCCCTAAGGCATTTATAAGCCTAGCCCAAATTTTTGTGGCTTACGCCACCCCTTATATGAAAAAATACTGTGCCCATTAGTTTGTTGTGCCTCTGTCCAGCAGTGACACAGAGATGATTCCCGGGGTAAACCTACGATCTCCCATCCACATGTCAAGATTTCTCTTGAACAGAGCCAGCGAGGTGCTCTGCCTCACATGGACCGGGATTTTATTCCACAGCATAGGGAGTCTCTGAGTGATAAATCTATCCCTCCAGCACGTCCTATTTATATCCGTGCTAAGGTTTAAGTCGCTTGCTCTAGTGGTTTTGGTGGATTTGGATTTTTTGAGGTGGAGCATGTCCATTAATTCCGGGTTGGACATGGCCTTGTATGTCAGGCACATGTCACCTCTGAGCAGATGGTATGCGACTGAATAGAGCTGGAGTTTCTTCAATCTGGCAGCATATGACAGATTTTGGAGTCCCTTTATCCTTTTGGTGAGGAACTTTTGGGGTCTCTCCAATTGCTGCAGATGTCGGGTGAGATACATCCCGAATGGGGCATTGTACTCGATCATTGATCTGATAAGTGAAGAGTACAGGGGAACAATGACCTCACTAGATCTGGATGTGAATCCCTTCATGATCAGGTGGGCAATGTAGAAGGTCTTTCTAACCACTTTAGCAACGTGAGTGTCAAAAGAAAGGCCATTGTCAACCTGGGTCCCCAGGTCCTTGATAACCTCTTCTGTGCTTAGTGGATTGCCACCTATATGGTAGCTTGGGGTTACAATTGTTTTTCCCGAAGGGTATGACTATACATTTTTTGGCGTTTAACTTCAGGCCATGGCTCTGGCACCAGCTATCTGTTTCCGTGAGTCCCTTCTGAAGGATATCTGTGTCCGATGCACTTTCCACTATGGCGCCCAGTTTGCAGTCGTCTGCAAACTTTGTCAGCCAAAGTCCTCCCATGTTGGCCTGTACTTCTGAGAAGTAGATGCCGAACAATAGGGGGCCAAGGACCGAGCCCTGTGGGACACCACTTGTGACTGGCTTGGAGTCTGACATAGCGCCAGCAACTCTAACCCTGTGGGTTCTGTCCTTAAGCCAGTTTGCAACCCATCTTGTGACATATGGGTTTACATTTAAGCTGGTAAGTTTTTCTACAATACCCGAGTGGGGTATTGTGTCGAAAGCCTTTGCAAGGTCAAGGTAGGCTGTATTGACTGCCTTTCCCTCATCAATGGCCTTGGTGACTGTTTTGAAGAAGTCAACCAAGTTCAAAAGGCATGATCTTCCCTTGACGAAGCCAAATTGGGTCGGGTCCAATGTCTGCAAGTCCCCTATATCTTTGTTTATGAGCTCCATTATGATCCTCTCCATAGCTTTGCAGACTAGACTTGTTAAGCTTATGGGGCGGTAATTACCAGGGTCCGTAGAGGCACCGCCTTTGTGGAGTGGGACCACAGTTGCCGTACACCACTCCTTGGGCACGTATCCTGTGGTAAGGCTGAGATTAAACAGCTGCCTTATGTGGGTTTAATTCCTCATTTAGCTCGTAGCACACAGCCGGGGACACCATCCGGTCCCATTGATGCTATGTTTTTAGCTTTAGAGAGAGCAGCTTTCACCTGCGCATTTGAGATGTCTGGGAGGCTACACTCCGCTGGGATAGTTATCTCTCCTTTAGGGGAGAGGGGTGAAGTTTGCACTGAACCTGTCTGCCAGTATGTTGGCAATGTCTGTGGGTTCAGTGATTTTTGTATCATTTTGGACTAATTCTGAGCATATCTGGGGGTTTCCACCCAGGTTTCTAACATAGCTGAAAAAGGTCTTATGATTGTCCTTTGAATCCATGGCAATTTTTCTCTCAAAATTGGCCTTAGTTGATTTTATGAGTGCTCATATTTTTTACTAATAATGATCAGGGGTGACTTCCCTTTTATGGATTTTGTTCTATCATGTAATAGCTTTCTCCTCTTATTGTAAAGTTTGTTAATGGCTGGGGTCCACCAGACTGGACGTTTGCCCTTTGTGGAAAGAGTCTTGGTTTTATTTGGGATTGCCTGATCCATGCAGTCCTGGAGGTGTTCATAGAAGGCATTTGTAAGGGCTTCCGCAGCTTGGGTTGTGGTTTCCACTGGCTCAGGGGCCTTGAAGGATACCACACCAGTCTTGAGTAGTGTGAAGTTTGCTTTAGAGAAGTTCTTCACTGTGGTCTTTTTGTTTGGGGTGGGGCGGATGTGGATTTCCAGTGAGATTAGTTTATGATCAGATCTCACCAAAGAGGGATATACTTCCGGTGTGGAGCATTTTGTCCCCATGTTTGTGATAATGAGATCTAGTATATTTTCTCCTCTCGTGGGAACAGTGACTAGCTGTTCCATGGCATTTGAATTTATGAACTCCAGGAACCGTTGGGCTAGAAAGTTAGGGCTTGAGTAATGCTCCCAGTCTATATTTGGGTAGTTGAAGTCACCCAATATGATGGTGTTTGGAGATACATTTATACCCTCCAGTGTCTTCAGGAAGGCTGTGTGGGGTTCCTGAGTTTGAGAGGGTGGCCTGTAGCATGCTACAATTTGTAGAGCAGTTTTGCCTATGGTTAGTTGCACCTGGATGGTTTCCGGCTTGGCGTTGCCACCAACCTGGAGGTGTGGCTATCCTTTATGAATATGGATACACCCCCTCCTTTTGTGGTGTGATCCGGGTTTTGGGGCCAGAACGCATGATATGAGGTAAAACCTAATAGTGCCGGGGTGCTCTCAGGAGCCTTGAACCAGGTTTCAGTTACAGCACAGACATCGATGTTCTCCATACTGAGAAGGGCCTCGAGCGTGCATTTTGAGATTTAGACTTCTGGCATTGAGCAGCATTACCCTCAGTTTCTTCCCATTTTTGTTTTCTAGGGTGGTAGGTTTAGAATTTGAGCCTTGCCTAAAAAAGGCACTAAGGGGGTGGCAAGAGCCTTAGCCAATATCCGGAATCCCAGGGGTGACAGGTGCAAGCCGTCCCTTGCGAAGCAGCGAGGCTTGTCAAGCATGTCATCCCAGGCAGACAGACACTGGATCCCCTTTGAATGACACCAGACATTAAGCCAATTGTTAAAGCTGATCATCTTGTCTCTATATTTTGGCATCATTCTTGGTGAAGGAAGGATACTGCTCAGGGTCAGGGTCATACCTGCCTGGGCTACATAATCAGAGAGCTCCTCTATGTCTCTTTTCATGTAGTCCAGGGAGGTACGTCTCAGGTCGTTCACACCAGCATGGACAATGACTGTGTCATATTTGTACTTGCCGTGGAGTGACCCGAGTGCTTGTGTTATGTGGCGGATTCTAGCACCCGATAGGCAGCTTACTGTGACCCTCTCCTTGTTCAGCCTGGTGAGTGGGACGTCAGTGTGTCTGACTATGGAGTCACCTATGACAAGTATGTTTGGTGTTGTATTTGGCCTTAAGAGCTGTGACTGCTTTGCACACTGCTTTTGTGGTTTATGTGTTGCTTGTGGGGTGTCTTGAGGTAGCAGTTGTTTGGGTGTCTGCTTTGGAGGCCTCTGCTATTTAGGTAAATTTTTACTCAGAGCCTCCGAGTATGTCTTTGTGTGTTTATGTGTTTGATTCAGTGGTGTGGTAGCATTATGTGAGGCTGGTTTTGTGGTGTGTGTAGTTGCCTTCTCCTCCTGTCTGGTCTTGCCAGTCCTGAGTTGAGAGAGCTCAGCCTTCAGTTTGGCTAAATAGCTGCATCTCTCGCAAGTATTTGTGTTATGTGGGAAGACATGGATTTCCATCAAAATAGCTCAAGAAGCCGGTGGGAAATAAAGCAAACAAGAATCAAACAATTTCATGCAACTAAATCATATTTTGATCTTGATCTTATTTTAAGTGCTAATGGCTTCATAAACTTGTGAAAGGAATATGTTACAAAAGAACAAAGAAAACATAGTTATCAGCACTTAAACACTTCTAATTAGCATATTACTTAGATCAGACATTCATTTAACCATGCAATGCACATACTGAGTAAAATGAACACAAATAAAACTAAATTCTTACCTTATATAGGCTTAAAGTTACCAGTTCTATTAATTATTAATTTAATGTTATGCAACTATTTCTTTAACATTTAGAACTGCATATATAAGTTTAGTTTAAATGAAATATATTATGTATTTCACTATAAAGATAGAAAGACTAAATATTTATATTCCCTATCATGTACAATGCTTTAGTTTAAAACACAAATACATACTTATATACGGTTTGAAGTTTAAAGTCCTAAATAGGCCATTAACTTAGAGGGTAAACCTATTGTTTCAGAAAATAAAGGTACGACAATTAGAACATAAATGTCACTTGTTTTTAAGCTTTTTAACTTCATAAGCAGTTTTCCATGAATTCAGCTCACTCTGTCTCTTGAGTGATACAACATTCCAGTCCATTTCTTCAGTGTTGTTAGGGATTTTATATTTATTAACAAATGCAGATGGCTTTTCCTGAATGTCAAATACTTTAATTCCTTCAGAAAAAAAAAATTGTTCTTTGCAGAAAACACCAAAGTAGCTTCTTTAATATTGTTCTTTTCAAGTTCTTTAATCAGTGATTAAAAAGCAGATTTCCTTTTACTTGTTACTTTTCTGGAATAATCATTGTCAAATCTGATTACACACTCACCTATTTTAATAGGTGGGCTGGACCATGCTGTTTTTAATATTTGGTATTTTTCCATGTTGGATATAAACTTAACTATTATTGAATGAGGTAGTTTAACTTTATTTGTAGTAAGCATGCAAGTAGCCAGTGGCTGTCTCTTAGTTTCACTCTTGATCAGTCAGGAGAGTTCAAAAATTCTTTATGAAGATCACAAATATTAACGTTATTATAAGTCTCCCCTGTATTAGCAGCTATATAATGGTTTCTGATTGTTGGATCTTTATCAAGGAAAGTCCCAATCATGATTAAGGCAGTTGGGTTAAATTCCACTTAATTTCTTTAATTTTTTAACAAAGTATGGGTGACAGTTCTTTTAGGGGAGGTGCATGGCAAGTTGTGAAGCAGCAGTTTATTATGCTGTACTATACTAATCATTAATATCTCAGTTATATTATGTGTGTAAAAATAAAAAAAAAACACAAAATGTCCAGTTTAATATTAAACATGCATATTTTATCTGATCATTAATAATTTTAAAAAATTCATAAAAAAGTCCAGTATATCATTAAATATATAAGCATACTGCTCATCTTGCAGATATTGAAAATGGGTACAAATGCTCTTGAAAAGTAGTTACTTCTAGAACTAAAATCTGTGCATTTAATTAGCATAAATATGCATACCAATTAGCATGTTTCCACCACATCTCCCATAACATTGTGGGATACAAGTACTACAAGAAAAAAAAGGTTTAAAAAACTGGGAGTGGCAAGAATGAATCAAAAATATAATAATATTATTAGAGTTGCAGTATAAAATCTATTGAGTTTATTGAGTGATATTACAAATATTTACCTCATGGTCATTTATATTTGCTTCTGAAAAAGGGACGTGTGGTATATGGGTCTTTTTTTTAATTAATGGTGCTCTAGTATGTTTGTTATGTGGTCTGATATTTTGTGTACTAAACACCTTGAAAAACACATGTGGCAGGGGATTTGGAAAGTTGAGTGCATGGATATATCAAGCCTCAGCATAAGAGCATACCTACAAAATAGGTAAAGTTATTCAGAAAATCATTAGAGGTAAATCAAGAATGAAAATAGGAATATATCTCCAAAAATTGGATAGATGAGACCTATGCATGTTAATATCTGGTCAAGCCACCAATTCTTTTCATTTTATTTTTATTCTAGAAATTTCTATTTTTTCTGTAATTTGTTTTCTGATTTCATTAACTTTATAAGGAGGACATGCATTTGTTTTTATTATTTTTTTTGTAATTAAGTCACTTATCTAACATAAACATTATCTGATACTATTTTTGTAATGAACCTAGTCACAACAAACGGCAGTATAATATGCTGACGATGACTTTTAGGGCACAGATATGGTCACTATACAATGCATAAGTTCTGGCGCTACTTTTATATGTTTCAGATGCTAAATATTACTGTGTTGTAGCAAAACACTTAGTTCTGCATAAGGTGATGCATGCAAGTTTGCAAGATCTTTTATTAGCCTGAGCACCATATGCTTCATTTCCTAGATGAAAGATAATAGCACCTAGAAGATGATGTTTTCTAAGAAATGAAGCTTTCAAAACTCTGGAATAATGAATATGAAACTGTGATGCATTCATTTTATACAATACTCAGCTTAATTTTTTTTCCTTTAGTGGACTGCATCTTTAAGTAAAAAGTCCAGCTTGCTTAGTAATGTGTGACCTTTTCAGAATGAAGATTCATTACTACTCACAATGAGTGACAGTTGTTTCTATGGAGACATGACATCATATTTCTTTCTGTCTTGTAGTTGTCTCATCTTCCATGCTGCAGTAAAGTATGCTTATTTTTCAGTTCAGCAGCACCTAAAGCCATTCCTAATTTATTATGCACATTATTTCGTTGTCATAGTTTTTCTTTTTTTTTTAAAACAGTTTTATTGAAATTTAATTATAATAAATTTATAAGCAATCACATAAAATTATACAAGAGAATATATACTATAAAACTAAAAATTGGATGATATACATTTATCCCATACAGATATATGAATAAAATTAACAAAATCATAAAAACTAAGGTATATACAAAACTGTCATAGTTTTTCTGAATGTGGATTACAACAGAATTAACTGGATGAAAAACATCATACAAGAAAAATTGTTTGTAATTTTATCCTCTGCTGTTTCAGCAGTTGTATGTAAGATGGCAACATTAGCCAAATCTTGAAGGTACTGAGTCATATTGTGAATTTATGCAACATGCATTTAAATTTATAAGAAAGCAGTACCCTTCCAAACTATATATAGGATGTTCCAAACCTATAAATACAGTCACTGGTACTAGTTCACGTAATGCGATTTTATTTAAGCCTCTTAATTATATCTGTACAAATGTAGTGAAACTTTGACAAATATTCACATGGAAGCACTACATTTGTTTTAGTGTAGTTGTACTGAAGGATAAAGTCACATGGCAAATTATGTTATAATAAGGAGTAGTTGCAGTTTACAGATGATGCAACAGTTGGGACACCCACAAAGGTTCCTTACCTGGATAACCCAGGGTATAAACACATTATCTTATATTGATCACCTTAAAGCCCTATTTCCCTACTATGTCTCCTACAGTTTGCTAAGAGACAATCTATGCCTGGCATACAAGGCATCCTTGGATCCGGCTCTGATGGACCTTTTGCACATCCATAAAATGAACAGCATCAGAACCACTAGATCCAAGGATTTAAGTTTTGCCTGTGACATAAATAAGACATGTTGTCAAGACAGATATATGTCTCAGATGATCCTCATGCACTGGAACAGGCTCCCCACCTACATGAAGCAGAGTCTATCCCTAACCCTATTTAAGTGTAACCTTGTCCAGTGGATAGGAAATCAGAAATTCACCCTGAGTTTGGCTCCTATGTCTTTGCAGAGGCAAACAGTAATGCCCAAGCTAACACACCCTCCACATAATCTCTAAAAACTTGATAACTAACATACCCCCCCCCCCATAAATGCTCATGATACACAGGGACACAACTGGGCTGGATTGCACAGCTAGGCTTATAAAGGCTCTGGTGGTCATTAGCCTGGTATATAACTCTGAACATATGAACCTATGCCTTGTATTATAAGTTCTCAGATCTGCTGGTCATCTACTCAGGGACATTTTTCCACAAGAACATTTTCTTATGTGCATGTTGGCAGTTGTGCAGAAATACAATGAAAAAAAAAACTTTAACAACATCACCTTCCATTGTTGTGCTTATTCGGCACACATGTGGTACTTCATTGCAAAAAATAATTTTGGGGAACTGGGTCACATCAAGTATTAACAAGTGCTAGAACAGGTGACAGCATCATAAATCTTAGAAACAGAGGGAAATGCTAATAGAAAACAGAAAGTGAAGTTAATCTCATAATGATTTGAAGAAACACCTCTTCAATGTTTGTGTGAGTGTGTGTGTGTGTGTGTGTGTGTGTGTGTGCGTGTGTGCATGTGTGCGTGTGTGCGTGTGTGTGTGTGTGTGTGTGTGTGTGTGTGTGTGTGTGTGTGTGCCTGTGCAAGGGAATGCGTGGTTTTATCAAGGATTTTAGAAAGCACCATGAAATAAGGGGTATATCATTTTGGATTTCACTGTATCTTCCATTTTCTTCTGTTTTAATTTAGACAAAGAAAGAGAAACTGTCCAGTTTAAGATGTTGATAGGTGGGTAAGCCAGTCTTAAATTAAGTGATGGACTAAAATCTCAAAGGCATTTTCTTAGCCTGTAGCCTCTGGACCAGATTGAGAAAACAATTTTTTTAACCTGCATATTTTATTGTAGCCAACATCTGGTAAAACCTATGTTGCAAACACACAAATGGGTATATAAAATCAAAGCAGAAATGGCATTTTCATTAAATGATGTCACCTCTGTTGCCACATTCTAGTGACCTAAGTTATCTGCTGCTATCTAAATCAATGGAAAGGTGTGGTCACCTGTTTAGGCTATACTATGTATGACATTTTCAGCACATAGCATGGCATTTTGATTTCCAGTGAAATCCTAAGTATAAGCTTTAGACTTTGAAAGGAGTGTAGCTACAGAATTTTGCACATGTATTTTAATTTCTACATAGACAAAATGCAACATCCTTGATTCCCCATGTTGAATTCCATTTGGAAAATAAGACAACTCTGCTTCAGTATAGCTGAAGTCAAACAAGTTGTTTTAAACTGCAGCTTCTTAATGAGAGCCCCAGAAGAGTTTTGCTCTCCAAAAAAAAGAAAAAAAAAGTCAAAATTGTAACCCATGTAGTACATTGCTTTCATAGAACAAAGCTAACAAACATGCATGTACACCTCACAAAGCTTGTAGGTTCCTGTTGTGTAGAAAACATTGCAGAAATGTCTAATCACACATTTTCTTACTTCATTTTTAGTTACTCGAGTAAACCACTATAAAGCACCTATTGTTTGCTGACCCTCTGTGCATGGTAAGCTCCAGTTAGAGCAAACTGCATTCTGTGTTTTTAAAAGCATTTTTCCCCTTTTTCAAAGGATAGATAACTCTTTCTGCAGTATTATGTTATGGGTACTTAAAATAAATGTGACGGTACAACCCTACTCTAATACTCATATTGTTCGATCATCTAACAAAGACTTACTCCAAATAACCAAAGTATCCATCCAATACAGCAGGTAACTCTCTCTACTCTTAACTTTGTTGCAAAAAATTGGAATACCCTTCCACATAGTATTAGATCCATAAGCAATTGTAATCAATTCAAAATATCTCTCAAAAGACACATATGAATCTTGACTTTGCACATGTAATACCCCAGGTTAAACACTAACTTAAGCATTACTTATACGATTTGATTGTATGTGCTAACTCTCTTAACAACGCTATTCCTATAGTAGTAGTCACATTACTAACTGCAAGTCTAACCATTAAAATACTAATAACTATCCTCTACTTATGTTATGTTTTTCCACAAACAAAAGTTAAGCCGTATATTTTTTTTGTCTATTTCCAAGTGTTTAATACCTTGTTGTGTATACTTTTTGCAGTTTTGTATTTCTGTTTACACTCATTTTGTCAATTGCGTCTATTGTATTATCATTTTTGTGACAATTTGTATGTAAGCTATTACTGGAGCTTTTCTCCCTGGGTTTCCGCTGAAAATGGGCACTGTCCCAGTCAGACCATCCCGGTAAACAATTGTAAAATAAATAAAATAAATAATAAAGAATGACTTGATTAGCACTAACATTATCAATTGTAATGCAAGTATACTTTTGGCTTTCTCCAATTATGGATTTAGATTACAACCAAGCTGAACCCTGTCAAAATGTAAGTAATAATCTTAAACTTTGCCTCATTGTAGGTGGTTTGCAAGCACAAAGAGGAGGTATATGTCTACACTGATGATAATAAACATTCACCTACCAATCTGGGAGTTAGAAGAGTTGGTTGTAGGGACTGACGACATCTGTTGCATGACTGATCATTTCTGGAGACCAGAGAATTAAAAGCACATAGCATGGCATTTTAGAATTGGGAAATGTAAGTCTTAGGCCTTAAGTTAAGCCTTTGCATATATATCCACTCCATGCCCATTGTATGCTTTGACTAGGTTGGGGACGGGACTGTGGCTAACTGGCCTATCACCTCTTTCACATGCTTCCTAATATATAGGTGTAGGGATAAACATGTGGTTTCTCAATATATTGCAGCTCTCAGAAAAGTTATTCCTGCCATCTGGTTTGGTAGCTTTAATACCTTAATAAGAAAAGATGCTAGATATTCAAAGAGAAACAGCAAAGTAACGTCTGGTCTCTGTCTTTATTCCTGTTAGTTACACAAAACGCTTTATGCTTCTGTTTGTTTCCCTATTCACATTGACACATTTAGTCCTGCGTGGGATTCCATTAACTCTAAAGCCGGCCTTGCAACCTGAACTTGTATGTTATCATATAGACGTAAGACAGTGCGCAGTATGTCTTCATGGTTTGGCATAGCAGGCGGCATACTTCTGTCTGCTACTTAGGTTCATAGGTTCATAGATTATAGGTTCATAGATTAGTACCTAGCTTACTGCCCTTGCAAGACATTTTTAGCCTAGCCAATTATCCCTTGTGAGACTCAAACCCTGTACCTTGTGCTTGCAAGGCAAACACCTTAACCATTTGGCCACCCTTTGTGTATCTCTGAGGGCTATATTTGAGTTAAGAGAAGAGTTGCTTGATAGAATAGAAATAGATAGACATATTAAGCACAATGAAAGAAATAGACTGCAGAAGGTTAATAAAACCCCAAAACTCAGAAGTTTGATAAAACAAATGAACATGGTAATTAGGACTGTCCATAGAGATCCATGTGATATAACAGATGTAAACAGGATATATTACTGTGGAGCTAAATTAATAACTGATAAAGTTCTACAACATGAGCACAGGGTAGTAAGAGAAAGGAAGGGGAGAAATAGAATATCATCATGGAAGTATCGAATAGAGAAAACTATAAAGCAATTAAGACAAGAAGTGTCACTGTTAGAACAGTATAGAAGAGGGAACTGATCAACTAAAATACTTAGACAGGCGTGATAAAAGCAATGTGCAATATTAGAACAGACCAGGATCTATCATGCACTATCGTAAATAACAAACTAAAAATCGCAGCACAGGTGGAAAAACTTAGAAGATACACAGATAAATATAAAGGAAAAGTACAACATAGGCAATTTATTGATGACCCAAAAAAGTTTTATAGAGAATTAAGAAACAAGGTAAAAGGAATTGAAAGACCCCCCCCCCCCCAAAAGAAGAAATAGATATATTTTGGAGAAGTATTTATGAAGATCCTGTGCAACATAACAAAGATGCCAAATGGATAGAAGAAGTAAAAGAAAGAATAAGAAGTTTAAAGGTACAGGGTATGAAATGGGATGAAGTAACAGCCAGAGAGATTGAAATAAAGTTAACAAAAGCCTCTGATTGGAAAACCCCAGGCTCAGATGCAATACCTAACTTCTGGTTAAAAGTATTAACATCTTTGCACGAAGATTTAGTCATGAGTAAGAACTATTTATATGCACACCCTGAACAGACACTAACTTGGCTAACAACAGAAAAAACAATTCTCCTATTTAAGAGTAAACCTGCAAGCTACCCTAAAAATTATAGACCAGTAACTTGCTTTCCGACAATGTATAAACTATACACAGGAATTGATGCTGACAGAGTTTATAGTCACTTAGAAAAAAACTCAGTTATGGCAATAGAACAAAAGGGCAATAAAAGAATGTCATATGGAGCAAAGGATCATTTGTTGTTAAATAAAGTCATGGTGGAGAACTGTAAAAAGGGGAAGAATCTAAGTATGGTATGGATTGACTACAAACAAAGCATTTAATAGTATCCCACATTCACGGATAAAAGAGTGCTTAAAAATGTATAAGATACACCCTACACTGATCGACTACATTACAGTGATCATGAGACAGCAGCAGACTACTTTACAATTAAGCCATGATAAAGGACAAATTATTATTCCAGGGATAAAAATTCAAAGGGGGATATTCCAGGATGACTCTGTCACCATTGCTATTCTGTCTTGCCCTTAACCCATTAAGCTGTCTACTTAAAAGCTTAGGCCATTGCTATTATTTGGCTTTTAGAAAACAACAAAGTGTAAACACTTCAAATCTTCTCTTTGTCAATGATTTAAAACTGTATAGCTCATCAGATGAGGAACTGAAAGCATAACTGCAAGTTGTCAAAACTTTTTCAGATGATATAAGAATGTCATTTGGTTTTGATGAATGTGCAAAAACAACCTTTAAAGCAGGAAAACTGCAACACCAAGAAAAACATCAGTTTGGGACAAGAATGTGATATAAAGGAACTTGAGCAAGAGGTAGTGTATAAATATTTGGGAATTGATGAAGGATCAGCAGTAAAACATGAACCAATGTGAATAAAACTTAATAAGGAATACTTTAGAAGACTTTAATCATGAAAACAACGTTGACATCTAGGAACAAAATTCAAGCTATAATTCAATTTGCTTTTCCTGTCCTAACTTACAGTTTTGAAGTGAGTGACTGGCCCCAAAACATGCTGCATAGATTAGACAGGAAAACAAGAAGGATGCTTCATGCTCACCCAATGATTTACAAAAATCACTGCATAACAAGATTATATATTCCTTGTTCCAAAGGAGGTATGGGCCTCCTTGAAATTGACTGCAATCGTGGGACTGCACACATATCTGCTGACCTCACAAGACCCAAACATAGTGAAAGTTTTGAAACATGAGAAGAATAAATCTAAGATGACTACCCTGCTTAGTCTAGCAGAAGCATATTGGCATCAAGCAGGAATGGAAATCCAACCAGAAGTAGATAAAATTAGTTAGCAACTGAATGTGCCAAACAACAAAAGAAAGGATATAAGGTGAAGGATCAGATGAAAAGGCAAGAAATGTGGAAAATGCATAAATATAGTTGCAAGTATAGAAAACTCCTGGAAGAACCTAATGGTGATCAGTGAATGCAGGAATGGTTAAGGGGAGGCAAATTCAAACCAAAAGATGAAAGGTTAATATTGGCGACCCCAGATAGTGGGCTACGTATACAATGGTTTACAAAGTCCATTGAACATGTGAGAGAAACAGACAAATGTAGGTTTTGTAAAACAGAATTGGAGACAGTTGCACACCTCATTGCTGGTTGTGACACACTAATGGCAGAAGGACTGTATACTGAAAGGCATACTAATGTGGCAAGACTGTTGCACTGGGGATTGTGCAAACATTGTGGTATTGAAGAGACTAAAAAAAACTGGAAACATGAACCACAAAGTCTACATCACATGGGCTTTTATTTGCATGCCAAGCAGCATGCTCCCCAAATTACACATGGCATTGCCATTTTAAGAATCATCAGTGTCAAACTACATCTCAGACAGGCTTTTCCAGGTCTGTGACATCAGCACAATTTACATGTCTGCCACAGGGAATCCGATTCTATTTTTAAAACCACTTAGGATTGGACCATGCTCAAACAGTTCTGGACTTTCAAGCTTATTAAACTCAACAAATATTTAAACATTTGGAAGCAATACATGTTTACCTATTTATATAATTATAAATCTGAAATGAAGTAGGTCTTACCAGTCTCATAATTCATAGTCTTTTAACTTATCCTTTAAGCTGGTAGTCCCAAGTCTTAGCTTTCTACTTCAAACAGTCCACACATCTCTTCTCTATCTATCCACTATCATTCAAAATGATCTTCTAATTGCTGTTCTGTCTTCTTTCCTGAAATTTCTTTTTAAGCATCGAAAGCATCTCTGGAGACTTCTTTCATATCGCATCTCTTCTCTGATCATCTTTGGCCTCATCTTATTGCTAGTGCCATGGCACAGAGAAATATAGTCCTGACTATTGTCTAGGCAATCTGGGTTCGGTTACTGGCTCGGGTCACTGAGATACTGGCTGGGAAGGAGAGCTACATGTCCTGGTGGGATGGGCAGTTACATAGATGTTCCCCTTTAAAGATCCTCAGTAGAAGGTGGAGACACCACAGTGACGGGGCATTGTCTAGGAAACTGCTGTGGAGGCGGGGTGAGATGCTGCACATCCCCATTGCACACCTGCGCCTCTAACAAAACCACAGCACCATAATGGGAGGGGGAAAATGGGAGCATGGCAAACCAAGATCAGAACACCCTTTTATCAGGTTTTAAAATCACTTGTTCTAGTGAGGATTGTGGTGGTAGCAGGCTCAAGCAGGTTACAGCAGACTTCTATATCTAGCTTATTATGTGGGATTCCTGGGCACACTGAGAGATATAACCAGTCCAACCTGCTGTTGGTTTATTCTATGGTCTTCTCCTAGTGAGCCACACCTGGTACATCTCCCATAGTGGATGCACATGGGGCATCCTCAGAAGGTGCCCAAATCACCTCAATTGACTCCTTAACACAGACAAGCACTAGATGCGGTCTGAGATTCTCCTGGACTGCCAGGCTTTTCAGCTTTTCACACAGACTGGGACCAGCTACCCTGTGGTCACTTATATGCACAATCTCATTCTTTCATCTACTCCCCAAACTTCATTACCAAAGGTGAGGACATGGCTGTAGAGCAATTAGTAAAGTGATATCTTTGTTCCACAACTTAACTCTTGCCTCACCACAGTCTGTTATGATGTTTGCATTGTTTGCTGGTCCTATTAACCTGCAATGAATAGACTTTTATTAGTTAAGAAGATAAAAAAAAAAGATCGAAGCATCAGCATGAAAAATTAGTAACAGGAGAAGGAATAACAAAGGTAAGTATAAGACTTTGAGGAATGTTAGATCGGCACTTTCTAAACCTTGCAATGGAGGAACTGAGTGCAGCTCTAAGTTACTTTAAAGAAATAATTAGTTTTGTGCTTATACAGATGATGCAGTAGAGCTTATAAAGTCTGCTTCTATGCATGTTCAAGACAAGGAGAAGCTGAGGATGACAGCTGATCTCACTAAGTGCCTGTACCTTACACATTTTCCTGAAATTTTCTGGGTTGTCCCTCATTTTGCCTTAGAATTTTCCTCTGTTCCTCTTCCTAATAATTGGTCTTTTATGTTACAAAGTAAAGATTACAGACACTAAGTGACATGCATTACACATAGATGTCTCAGTCTTCAAAGCATGTATGTTAATACCAACCTTATTTTATCGACTTATATCAATATTTAATGTATATCTGCTCCAAGACACTTTAAATTGACCTTGTTTAAATCCAGCTTTGTTCCTTGTTAAGGTAAATGGTGGAAGGCTATGGAGGGACCACTACACAAGGAGAAGTACAAGACAAAATGGTGGGATGGGGTCTATATAATTAGGGATTAGGTGACGATTCTGTGACAAAGCCTCTTGTGTGAGGGTAAGGCCTCCAACAGCTTCGTTCACACTTTACTAATTAAATTATCAAAAATCTTCATCAGTGGTTTCCAGCCTACTGTATAATCAATCTATTTGATTATAGCACCTCTGCATGTTTTACTTGTCTTTCATTTTGCCATTTTAGTAACAAAGCATTTAAAAAGGCAAAAACAATTAATTCAATTTTGTTATCAGTATGGAGACCTGTTTTTGGGAAATATTCTGGTTACTCTTGGTCTTCTGTTTCACAACTTACTTTTTTTATGCAGACATGCATCTGAAACTAATATTTATTTGCCCAAAACTTTAAATGATGGAATAGAAAATGTATAAGAATTAACTTTTATACATAGCTTCATCAGTTCATAGCTGAATACTAGGCTAACTTGCCCTGAGTGACCATTTTAAGCCTAGTCGTGTTATTGCATTAGGTATTTAAATTATCCTGACCACGATTTTTATTCTTGTCTTCCCATTTGTGAATTAATGCTTCTGCATCATGCCATTTTGTATTGAAAGGACACTCTGCTGCAGGAAAGGGCATTCAGGTGTTACCTTTGTCCATTAGTAGCATAGGGGGACAGTCCTGGAGTGAACTTCCTTAGACCTCCCTGGACTACATGAAAAGAGACATGACCCTGATCCTGAGTAGCATCCTGCCCTCACCAAGAATGATACCACAGTATAAAGAAAAAAATATAAATTTCAACAATTGGCTAAGTTTCTGGTGTCATTCAAAGGGGATCCAGTGTCTGTCCACCTGGGATGACATGCTCGACAAGCCACGCTGCTTCGCAAGAGAAGGCTTGCACCTGTCACCCTTAGGCTTTCGAATACTGGCCAAGGATCTTGCTACCCCCATAGTGCCTTTTTTTAGGCAAGGATCAAAAGACAAACCCAGTGCCGTAAATAGCACAAGTAACAAAAAGCTGAGGGTGGTGCTACTCAATGCCAGTCTAAACCTCAAAATGCACGCACTCGAGGCACTCCTCAGTATGGAGAAAATTGATATATGTGCATTAACAGAAACCTGGTTTAAGGCTCCAGAGAGCACCCCAGCACTACCAGGCTACAACTCATACCATACATTTTGGCCACAGAACCCAGACCGAAATACAAAAGGTGGGGGTGTATCCATATTCATCAAGGATACCCACACCTCCAGGCTAGTGGCACAGCAGGATGCTTCAGAGATCATCCACATGCAACTGACAATTGGCAAAACTGCAATTCAAATTGTAGCTTGTTACAGATCACCCACCATGTCCCAGGACTCCTATTCTGCATTTCTGAAAACACTGGGAAACATAAAGGTCCTACCAAACACCCTAATATTGGGTGATTTCAATTACCCAAACATTAACTGGGAGAACTACTCAAGTACTAACTCCCTTACCCAACATTTCCTAGAATTTATAAACTCAAACGCCCTGGATCAACTGCTCAATACTTCCACCAGAGCTGACAACATATTGGACCTGGTCATCACCAACATGGGCGACTGGTGTTCCACAACAGAGGTCAACCCCTCGCTGGTTAGATCTGACCATAAACAAATCACTTTGGATATCCACATTCCGCCCCTACTCCCGGACAAGGAAACCACAGTGAAAAACTTTTCAAAAGCAAACTTCACGTTACTAGTTTTAAAGCCCCCATGCTAAAGGATAACACTGTCCAAGCTGCAAAATCCTTTACTAATGCATTCTACTGGCACCTACAAGAATGCATGGATTGTGCTATCCCAAGCAAAACCAAGATTCACTCCTCCAAGAAAAGGAAACCAGTCTGGTGGACCCCCCTACTATAAACAAGCTGTACAATAGGAGGAGGAAACAAGTACAGAAAAGAGTAAAATCCCAAGAAGGGAAGACATCCCTGATCAGTACCAGCAAGAAACTACAATCCCTCATAAAATCATCCAAGGCTACCTTCGAAAGAAACATTGCCAAGGACTCCAAAGATAATCACAAGGCATTCTTTAGTTATGTCAAGAATCTAAGTGGCAATGCTCAGATCTGCTCGGAGTTAGTGCAGACTGGCACAAAGTACAGTGAACCGACAGATATCACCAACATCCTGGCAGACAGGTTCAGCACAAACTTCTCCCCCCTCTCACCCCCAAAAGGGCCCATAACTTTACCAGAAGAATGTAGAGCCCCTGAAATCACAGACACTCAGGTTAAAACAGCCGTCTCCAAAGCCAAAAACACAGCATCAATGGGACCGTATGGTGTCCCAGGCTGCGTCCTACATGACCACAAAGACGAACTAACCCCTCACCTAAACACACTGTTCAAACTTAGCCTCTCCACAGGCTACATACCCATAGAATGGCGCACAGCAATGGTTATTCTGCTCCACAAAGATGGAGCCACAGCAGACTCCGGGAACTATCGCCCTATAAGCTTGACTAGCGTGGTCTGCAAGGCTATGGAGTGCATCATCATGGAACTCATTAACAGAGGCATTGGGACACTCTGAACACTTGACCCTACCCAGTTTGGCTTTGTTAAGGGCAGATCATGCCTCCTAAACCTGGTGGACTTCTTTGAGACAGTTACCAAGGCTATAGATGAGGGAAAGGTGGCACACACAGCCTACCTAGACCTCACAAAGGCCTTTGACACCATTCCTCATTCTGGTATTATAGACAAGCTCACCAGCCTGAACATAAACCCCCTACATCACAAGATGGTTTGCCAACTGGCTCATGGACAGAACCTACATGGTGAGAGTTGCAGGAGCTAGGTCCGACTCTAAACCAGTTACTAGTGGCATTCCCCAGAGCTCAGTCCTAGGATCCCTCCTGTTCAGTATATACTTCTCAGAGGTACAGGCAAGCACAGGAGGACTATCGCTGACCAAGTTCACAGACGACTGCAAACTAGGGGCTATAATTGACTCTCCGGCTGACACAGACATCCTCCCAAAAGGGTCTCACTAAGATGGATATCTGGTGTCAAAATCATGGCCTCAAGCTAAATGCCAAAAAGTGCATAGTCATCCCCTTTGGAAAAAACTAAGTACCCACAAACTACCACATAGGTGGTAGTCCCCTAAATATGGAAGACGTAATAAGGGATCTGGGGACCCAGTAAGATAGTAATCTCTCCTTTGATAATCTCATTGCCACAGTGGTTAGAAAATCCTTCTACATGGCCCACCTAATCACAAAAGGGTTCGCATCCAGATCAAAAGAGGTCATTGTGCCCCTCTACTCATCACTCATCAGACCCATCATAGAGTACAACACCCCATTTGGGATGCACCTTACAAGACACCTGCAACAGCTGGAAAGACCACAGAAGTACCTCATCAAGAGGATCACTGGCCTCAAACAGATGCCCTATGCAGCTCGACTGAAGAAACTCCAGCTGTACTTGGTTGCATACCACCTAGTCAGAGGTGATCTCTGCCTGACATACAAGGCCTTGTCCAACCCAAAAATGATGGACATGCTCCACCTAAAGAAAACCTTATCCCCTCGAGCCACACACTCTAGGGATCTAAACCTCACCACAACAATAAATAGGACGTGCTGGAGAGATAGATTCCAATCCCAGAGACTTCCCATGCTTTGGAACAAGATTCCAATCTACATTAGGCAGAGCTCTTCGTTAACACTCTTGAAGAGAAATCTTGATGAGTGGATGGGAAACAGAAAGTTTACCATGGGGATCACTTCAGTGGCTCTGCTGGACAGAGGCACAGGGATCTAATCTAAGGGGGCGGCGAAAGCAAACACATTCTGGTTAGGTTTATAAATGCCTTTGGGCAGATAGTCTAGTACCTACCTATGAACCTATGAACCTCTTCATTGCTCTAAGTTGTGTTTGAATAGGGACAGGGATGAACTTTGTTTTACATGGCTGAGGAGTTCCTTTCAGAGGTCTGATATCTTCTGGGATATTTACCTGTCCCTCTACGCCATTCTGTTTATATTGCAGAAGACATTAATGTCTCTGAATTGGATATTTTTTATACCATTTGACTTGCAGACGTGCAGTAGATCCATTATTACTGGGCCAGAGGATGCCTTATGGGTCAGGCACAGATCACATCTTAATAATCTATAAGAGACTGAATATAGTGCTAGAGCTTTGAGGCAGTCCATGTAGGTCATGTGGTTTAGTGCCTGTATTCTTTTTGTGAGGAACCTCTGTGGATGCACTAGTTGTTGAATATCTCTGGACAGGTACATGAAAAAGGGGTATTATATGCACTGATGGGCCTGATGAAGGCTGAGTACAGTAGGAGAATGACATCCCTGGAGAAATAAGTTAAGGAATATAGCAGTTCTTCCTCACAACAGTAGACACATATTTGTCGACGATTTGTCTACCCACATCTGTAACTACTGGATCAACTCTTAGGGGTATATTTTTCTGGGCAGCCATTTTCTCAGAAGATAGAACAATGCACTTTTTTACATTTAGCTGTAGTCCATGCCTCCTGCACCAGTTATATGTATGGGGCAAACCTTCCTGGAGGATGGCTGGGTCTTTTGGGGATTCAATGATAGCTCCTAGCTTGCAGTTATCTGCACACTTGGTCCACCAGAGACCCTCAGTGTTTGCTTTGACATCTGAGAAGTAGCTGCAAGACAAGAGTGGTCCCAGCACTAAGTCCTGCGGGACTCCACTAGTGACTGGTCTTTTTGTGGTGGTAGCTTCCCCCATCATGACTTCTGGTGTCCTATCTGTGAGCCATCTGGCAACTGACCAGGTGTCATAGGGGTTTATTCCTAATCCAGTAAGCTTATTTTACAATTCCTGAGTGGAATATTGTGTCAAATGCTTTGGCCAAGTCTAGACAGACAGTAGGTACCACTTTGTATATTGCTTTGGTGACTCTTGAAAAAGTTCACTAGCTTAAGTAGGCATGACCTGACTTTGACAAAATCAAACTGGGACGGATCCATTGTTTGGAGATTTTCTATTTCTGTATGGATTAATTCCATGATAAGTCTTACCATGGCTTTAAATACGAGACTGGTCAGACTTATGGGTCTGTAGTTACCTGGGCCAGTAGATGTCCCTCTATTGTGTAAGGGTATGACTGCTGCTGTCCTCCATTTGCTTGGTATGAAGCTCATTTTAAGACTGATGTTGAACATTGTTGTTAAGGGGCATGGATAAGCCATGCTTTATTCTACTCATAGTACATCTAGGGATATTGTCAGGACTCATAGATGCAGTATTTTTAGCTTTTGAGACAACTTCCTGGACTTGGTCCTGTGTGTTAGCTGGGGATGTATTGGTTTTTAGTATTTTTTGAGATATTTGGAGGTGAGAGGGGGTGAGGTTGGAGTTGAATTTATCAGTCAGCGGGTTTGTTATATCTTCAGCTTCAGTATGTTGTTTTTAAAACATCTAAGCTGATTTTCTTTGTTTGATAACAGTATTCTAATTTATTTGTCCATGAAAACACATCCTTTGTTAGTGTCCTTAGAATAACTGGATGTTCTTAGATTATGCCCTTGCTGAACTAAACCAACTACATCCTTGCACATGAGCATCAAATAAATCTTTCTTTTTGTTAACCAAGAACACTTTTTACAGATGACCAAGTAAAAAGCACAAACACTGCAGAAATCAATATAGTATATAAAAATGTAGCAGCTTAAATTATTCTTATAATATGATGTATAAGAAAAGATGAATAGAACATTTAGGAAAAATAAATATTAGTAAAACCGCATAAGGGACTTTTCCTAACTAGCATTGTAAAGAAAAACATGAAAATACCGTTTAAATAGCAAATGCATTTCGTACCATTTCCTACATTTTATATATATAGTATTTAAGACATTGGAAAGGCTAGACGTTTAGACATTTAAGCATTTTGAATTCATCTGCAAGAGGCCACTTTGAGAACAAACAACACACATTCATAGAAAGCAATCAAGGAAAAGGTTCCTGTTAGATCTGGAACATTTCACATGGCTAGGTGACCAAAGTGATAGACGTGTCTAGGATTAGAAAAGTGGTTTTCTGCAAAAGCAGACTGGAGATCTGGCCCTTTTTTTGTGTTATACAAAGATGAAATGTGCTGAGAAACAAATGAAGGTCTGTTGAATGTACTCAACCTTAAATTTTGATCAGATGTTAACCTCATTTTTTTGCAAGTACTTTCTTGAACAGTTCCAAATATCATATCCACTTAAAGAGTGAAGATAAACTACTTATAGCATACAACATAGTCTGGACTACCACTTTAGTTAAGGGCATGGACATTCATTAACTTGAAGCATGTGGCAGCTAACTGTAATAAACTGTTTGTTTCAAAAATGAGAGAAAGGTTCATGCAGGTGTTCACATGAATGAGATTTTACGGAAATTACTAATTTAATGAAACACACTATGCAGAACATGAAATATTTATGGTGCAATCACAAAAATAAATTGACGATTACAAATTCCCTAGAAGTAAATATTAAATCCCACCGTAACTGTAAGATGGTAAATGTAGCTAACAGAATGCAGTGCATTTGTTAGAAGTCAAAGTCAAAAGTAACTTTATTGTCATTCAGAACATACACAGTGCACAGCTGAATGAAATTTCATTTCTCCAAGCTCATGTACAAAAACAGAAAAGCACAGCAACACAGAAACAAAAACACATACACAACATCAGTGACAATAGTTACAAATGAAGGCACAGAAAGCACAGAATGCACAAAGTTTCAACAACTGCAGTCTCCAGCAGTCCAGTCTATCCACATTGCTACCATCTCCCTCTCCAACGCCAGCATATCCTAGGTCCAGTCAAGTCCCCTCTGACACGATAGACCACATCCGATACAAACAAAAACCTGGCAGACAAAAACTGGACATCTGCTGCTATATTCGGCACAACCACTGCTACCTGAAGGCCTGAACAGCCAGTCAGTTGAACGATCTTCCAACAATCCAAACCATCCACACTGTCACAGCCACCCCTCCATCTCCAACACCATCAGCAGTTTCCCAATCAAACCCAGATCTCTCTGACCAGCAACTCCAATCCGGTCCTTTTAAAATCAAACCTGCCCGCAAAGTCTGGTCTCTGCTTTCCACATTCCACATTCTGCACTTGCATAAATTCACCACTGAAGGCCCAAAACTTCCTTGTTCAGTTCAGTGGTATCATAGCAAAGCATAGCATAGCAAAGCAAACTTAACATGACACCACAGACATTACAGCACTCGTCCAGACCAAACGGACCACCTAGTGAGCTACAATTCACAAAAATCAACACAAAAACACAAATGTACATTGAGAGCCAGAGAGGCCGCTGCCACAAAGTACACCACCATCTTGCTCCAGTGATTAAACAGAATAAAATAAAGTTAAAGTATATAATTTATAGCTTAAATATTTCACCCTGGATAATCTTCACAGATAAGCCAAAATCAAACTGCATTTGCCTCTGTTAATTATCCATTTGCACATTGAAAGTATAAACTTGATTTCTTAGCCCTTCTGCTGTATTTTCTAAACTATTTGGTAACTGTTTTTAGACTTATCACTGTTTCTAGCACTCAAAGAAGCAGCCAATTCTGTCAGCCATGACACTATTTGAAAGGAAAATAGGGCTGCAGCCACCACTGAGGTCATAAGTGGCCATGCTAGCTGTGAGTTGGCTGGAGTCTGCATACTACTTTAGTGTCATGCTTCTGCGTCTCTTCTTTGGTTCTTTACTTAGCCACATCTTCCTTTGTGCAACGAACGTAATCACTTTAATAACAACCACACTTGAAATTCATGTAGCACCTGACACATAAATTCCTCTATTATGTAATTCAACATGCAAAGAAGAAACCGTGTAACAGCAATGACAAAAATCTGTTACAATATAAAATACATTTTGATACTATATAACAATGCATATGAAAAATTACTCGGATCACTTTGCACAAAGACCAATGATTATTTGGAAATTAATGTCTCAGCAAAGATACTTTTCACTTATCACATATTTATATTCCAGTAGTAAAAGAGCAGGATGATATCCGTGTTACATTTAACAAACGTAATTATCTAAAGTGCCCTTCAGAGCCATGCATGAAACTGCAAGGCATACAATATTTTAATCCAGTATTTTCTGGCAGTTTGTGGGTGTTTGTAAAGGTCAGCTAAAACCAGGGATTACACCATGTACTCTGGCTTTTCATACTCTCAGCATGCATCTGCACTAAGCAGGTAGAAGTGATGACCTTTTTCAATTACATCCTATTTTCTGTTTACTAAACACAGCACGACTGAATGGATTGACTAAGGACATAGTCATTCATTCCTTCTGAATATCTGCTGTGGTCATAATAGCACAGAACATGTAAAAATTGTAAATGAAACAAACAATTTACTGTGAAATAGCACTGGCCTGGAAGCCCCCAGACTATTTGATAAGTAGCATTTCCCATCTTTAGCTCTATTTTCTTTAGACTTTCAGCAAATGTTGTTACCTATAGTACATGTCAGCCATTCCCAGATGTGATTATTCACATAGGATCATTACCTCATAACAAAGATTCTTTAAGCAGCCAAAATTAGATGTGGTGATGGCCTAAGCTATTGGAAGCTGTAAAGGCCATATTTGGCAAGTAGTAACAGTGATAAAGGTTGTGTAACAATGTAGCAAGAATGCAAGTGGTAACAGTGATAAAGGTTGTGTAACAATGTAGCAAGAATGTAAGTGGTAACAGTGATAAAGGTTGTGTAACAATGTAGCAAGAATGTAAGTAGTAACAGTAATAAAGGTTGTGTAACAATGTAGCAAGAATGTAAGTAGTAACAGTGATAAAGGTTGTGTAACAATGTAGCAAGAATGTAAGCAGTAACAGTGATACAGGTTGTGTAACAATGTAGCAAGAATGTAAGCAGTAACAGTGATAAAGGTTGTGTAACAATGCAGCAAGAATGTAAGTAGTAACAGTGATAAAGGTTGTGTAACAATGTAGCAAGAATGTAAGTAGTAACAGTGATAAAAGTTGTGTAACAATGTAGCAAGAATGTAAGTAGTAACAGTGATAAAGGTTGTGTAACAATGTAGCAAGAATGTAAGTAGTAACAGTGATAAAGGTTGTATAACAATGTAGCAAGAATGTAAGTAGTAACAGTGATAAAGGTTGTGTAACAATGTAGCAAGAATGTAAGTAGTAACAGTGATAAAGGTTGTGTAACAATGTAGCAAGAATGTAAGTAGTAACAGTGATAAAGGTTGTGTAACAATGTAGCAAGAATGTCACCAAGATGCATAACAAAACCCATTTGATGGTAAGGAAAATGTTGCTCCATTTGAAGATTAAAATATGTCTTCAATCATTTAGTTTGAAGACATAGGATATTTATAATAGAAATTTAATTTATGGAGACTTGTATATATGATTTTATAATGAATTTTATAATGAAAGTTTAACAAATGGAAAAGATACAGACATTGGAGAGGCTCTTCAGACTGTGAGACTGAAAGCTGTTGCTTGTTTAGCTTAATGTAACTCGAGCCTTGCTTATTCTATAACACCCAAAAGCTTTGTTTATATTTTATAACTCAAAATTAATGTCTGCATGCATGTATTATAAGCATGATTTTATTAGACTTATTCCATAAATTATTATACTGGGTGAATTTGTAACCGTGCATAAATTCTGCTAAGAGATGAGTTTAATAGCAGCTGGGATAAAAGCTTATGCAGCTGTGATGACATCAGCACTTCTTATAACTTTTCAGTTTATTCTATATTAACATTGAGTCTTGTGAGTATGTACATTGCATTGTTCTTTTCTGTAATGCTGTCATTCAGTTGTGTACTTATGCCATGTTCTGTTTTCTATATTGGGCTTTATACTAATATGTTCTGTGTTTATATAAACTCAAGTTGTGCTTGTAAAGGCTCAGTTAAAAGGGAACTTATGTTTTTGCCAAGAGCTGTTTCTCCAATTGACAGCTGCCCAATGGCATTATCACTGAAAGCCACCTTCAGCGAAGGTACGTTGTTGCACTTTCCCCACTCTTGTGCGATTGTGGAGTTGGTGTACAGGGTGTAGGGTCTCCCCCTCACATGGGAGGTGCAAGGTGGCTTGCACCACTGCAAAAAAAAGCTTTTGATAATGTTCAAGGAAAGTACCTTTCAGTGATGTTTTTGATTTATATGTCTTCAGAGAAAAGACCATTGACAAATAATCATGCATCCCAGTTTAAGCAGACCACCAACCCTAATTACAAATAGCAAATAAACTTGCTGAATATAATGTGTTTCATGGTAAAACAAAAAATAAATAAGGTAAACAGTACACTTTACAAATGCATTATCAAAAAGTCTACAAGGCATATGTTGTCTGTTATAATGATATATGCTTTGATTAACTATTTTTCCTCTTGTAATTTGGAAACAGACAGATGTAAATCAGCCCCCAGAAATTTTAATGTTTGAGAAATGTTTACATTTGGAGAGTCTGAGTTTTCTTCAACCTTGGTTTCAGAAGTATTTTAAAATTATTCTTAGAATTCACTCAGTAATATACTTTTTTTGTTTTCTGTTCTTGGTTTACTCAATAAACCTGCTCCTCTCAAGGAGGAACACCAAAACAAACAGGATCTTGCTGGAAAGACCCTAACAAAATACAAACAAAATAAATAAATAAATAAAAGTATGAAGACAAGATGATGGTAAATACACACCATTCAGGCTGAGACATGTCTATATGTAACTAAGGGATATTTCTCTGTATGGCTAATTAAAGACCTTTGTCATTCTGGAATCAGTGTACTCTAACAGTTTTCAGGGGAAATTTGCATATCTCCCATGATTCTTTGATAATGGGAGGTTTACCTATAGTTTTGTATATATCATACCAAACAGTTCTGAGATGAGGATGCCTACAGTAAGTGATTAATATCAGACATTAGGGAACCCAAAATCAATTATAAAATATGTTTTTTTTTTAAAGTTATCATAAGATGAAGAAAGTCCCATTCTCCAAATCTGTAGGGATCATTTTTTCATCCTAAGATTAGCTATGTTAATAGGTTCATAGTCTGGAAGAGATCAGGTTAGTAGATCAGGGAGTATATACTTGTTTCCTTTTAGACAAGAAAGCTATCTTCAAATCACTGATGACTGTGGTCATTATTTTTATAAGAAAGTTTGCCATGCACTAATAATTCTGCTTTCGATTTTAACATTTGTAATATGGTTATTCTGCAGCAGCTCTTGATTTGAACTGCTTTACTTGTTTTTTTTATCAGTCCTGCTCCTTTTTCTGATGATGAGTGCTTGAATGGAGCTTGTAGGTTCTGTTCTCATTTGGTCTTCCTAAACAGAGTAGACTGCCAGATATATCGCACTTTTGGTACCATAGATTTTTCTCAATAGATTATTAACATAAGGAGAAGGTATGATGCCACAATCTATTGAAGATTCCTTTGATAGTCCCATTCAACATTGGACACATTAAGGAAGTAGGTATTACTATGGTTAAAGCCCCACTTAACCGAGACTAAGACATCCATCTGACTGCCCATGTATGGCATTATAACTCACTGTGAGATATGGTGACTTTAAAGTCATATTCATCAGAAGGTATGCAGGGCACTACCCCCTGAGTGTGGGATATGAGGGCATTGCCCCATCTAATCCAACATTTAGTAATTTATCTGTTTACACTACTTTTCTTGATCAAAACAGTTTTGTAAGTGATTTATTCAATAAAGCTAACCATCTTCCAAATGAAACAATGCACATAATACGAAACATGTATTCCTACTTAGTCCTATAGCTAAAATTCTCAGAGGTTTTAAGCAAATTACTACTTTTTTTTAACAATAGGAAGGGGCTCTTTCTGACACAAGAATAGATATAGGCCAGGGTGTGGGGTTGATTTTGCTTGGATTAGAATCATTTCCCTGCTTAGAAAGACAGACAAGGTGGATTCTATAGACAACGTCTTCCTAGGCCATGTTAAAGAGTTTTATTTTATATATTTTACAGACATTAGAATTCATTTTTATAGTACTGTGCTTAAGTTTTTTTCTAATTTGTTAACCTGTGTAGATAGCTGAAAAAAGGTAAAATGGCTAAATGTTCTTCTTGACTCGAAGAACGCAGTTTTTGTGTGTTCCAGAAGTTTTGGTCCTGGAACCTATCTTGTTCTCTCCTACTGTGAAAGAAATATGGAGGTAGTTGTTTGTACACAGCATAATATACTGATGAAATCCTTTGTCAACTCTGACAAAATGAAACCAGCTCTATTTTGGTATAGGACTTCTGGCGGTGACAGACTAAGTAATCTAGTAAGACCCCTAATAAAGGGGTCCAGATGGAATTTGTACCTGAGTTTAAAAATATTGGTTTCTTACTGGATTTCTACCATTTTTTTCATTTTATGTTTAACATTTGATCAAAAAATCAGACATCTTGGTACCAATTTATGTTAGGTGAAGAACTGCACAACTGTAAAAACATTATGATTAACTGTTTTTTTACATCTTTCTTGAATTATCATTTGTGACATAGGCAATCTTACATTTATATAAAAGTAATCAAACCACATTAACAAGTTCACATTTACAAACATAATAAATTGCATATATTAAGTCCTGCCTTCTCTTAAACCTAATTCCTTCTCCAAAACATTTTCTGCATGTATTATTCCCATAATTTCCATGTTTTTCTATGTAATTTACTCACACACTTTTCTAAAGATCCTACTCCCTGTTTTTTGTCTCTGTTACACCATTCACTGCTTCAAGTATGGTTGGTTTAGTCTTTGATTTCCTTTTTCTAGTAACTGCTTTTTTGGTAACCATCAGAATTAAACTTAACAAGGCCTTACTATATCTAGGCATTTCAGATCATGTAATCCTGCTCAAAAGCATAATTTCCTTAGTTCCACTCATTTGCTTGCAAAGTATTCCTGACAGAGTACTCTGCAGGCACTTTTTAAAGTCTGCCAGCTCATTACATTCTGAGAACATATGCTCCCATGTACCTCTTTGTTCCCCATTATACCTCCAACATTTGACATATACCCAAGGAAAAATTATTTGGAGTCTGCTTCAGATATACAGGTACCTATGCAAACACTTCCAGGCAAAAATCCTAAATCTTCAAGGTTTTGTTGTATATTTGGGAGCCATTCACATATCCTCCCATTGTTGCTTTGTGAACTGCTTATCTAATGTCTCTCCCCAATCGTTTCTGTCCCCCTCTGCTTGATTCCTATAGTTATGAAATATTTTATATGTCCTACTAATTATCTCTTTTTAACAGCAGCTTCTGTTCTATATTCAATTGAAACTCATCCAGTACAGGTCTTTAATTTAGGACACCCCTAACCCTTTCTCTTTGCCTGTACTCTGATATCAATTCCTGATAGGGAATGCAATCGCTGGCCTGCAGTCCAAATGTCCACTTGGCCTTTTGCCATTCTATTACCTTTGCCTCTCTAATTATTTGTTCCAAATACCTTGGTTCCTTTGCCAGCTGTCTCCAGTAAATTCTACCCTCTTCCTGTCCTCTGTACCCATAATTGCAGTCAACCCTATTGGCAAAATCTCATTTTTCCATTATCATGTTGGCTTAGTTCTTAGTATTCTTTCTGCTACTTTATGAATGTAATATTCTGTATGACTGTTATTCTCCTTAAGGATCTTTGCCCGCAGATCCCTCTCTTTCTTTATTTTTGAATCACCCCCCTGCTTCATCATCATCCCTTCCCACTTTGAATTGTAACTTTCTGCTTGTGTTATGTATAAGAGCCTTAATTGTGTAGCTTTAAACCACCCCTTCAAATCACGTAATCTTAAACTCCTTATTCTACTGGAAGGATGCACTTATTGCACTTGACTCTTGTCCTCTTCCCCTCCCAGATAAAATCTTACAACTCTTCATTAATTATTATCCACATCTTCTCCTCTGGTTGATATAAATATGGCTGACCTGTTATTAAAATCAAAGGGACTAAAAACATTTTTACTATTCATATTTTGCTATCCATATCTATAGACAAGCGCTTCCATTTTCTCAGGTTTTGTTTTATCTTTTGCTTAGTCTCTTCCCACATATCCTTAGCTGCCATTATTCAACCTGTACTCCTAAATACTTCATTATGTCATGTAAATATGGTTATTGTTGAACAAATTCAAGTGTGAGCACAGAGTTTACAGCTATAGCCTTTGTTTTATCCTCATTAATTTTTTATTAAAAAAACAAAACTTGGAACTGCCTCAGAATGTTCTACAACACTTACATGTCCTTTTCTCATTCCATCAGGTACAAAACAATATCGTCTGCAAATAAAGCCAATTTTTCTTGAACACCATACCAATTATATTATTGAATTTCTGAGTCCTTTATTTTCTTTGCCAATGGCTTTAAATATAATCCAAATAGGAGAAAGAGGGCACCCCTACCTGTTTCCTCTGTTCAGACATAAGTTATCAGAAGGGAACCCTCCCACTTTGATTTTTGCCTCTGATCCGTAATATATCCTTTTAATTAACCTTATTATTGTATTGAAAAATGCAAATGCTTCCATTGCTCTACTCAAAATCACAGCTTACCCTGTTTAATGCTTTCTCTGCATCAAAACCCACCAAAAACAGCAGTATTTTCTTACATTCTGCTTCCCTGTGGATCATTACTGTCCTATCACCGTTGTCAAATGTTTGCCTCCCATTCACAAAAACACATAGATCCATATCTATCAGTTTTGGTAACACCTTTGCCATTATTTTAGCCATTATAGGCATAAACACTTACTAATCATGGTTTAAAATTGAAATGGGCGTTTATGAAGCTGGACCAGATGGGTCTTTACCATCTTTAGGTATTACAGCCACCACAGCTTTTTTTCAGGATGTTGGCTCTCATCCTTTTTAAATACTGTTAAACAAAACCTTCCAGAGCTTTATCACTGTCTTCCCTCCTAGCTTCCAACTTTCCACTGGAATCCCATTCTGCAGATTGTTTATGCATCACCATTTTTATCTCATCTCCTCCTATCGTATAGGTTCATAAGTTAGTACTAGGCTAACTACCCTTGTGGGCTATTTTAAGCCTAGCCAATTATCTCATGTAAGAATCAAACCCTGCACCTTGTGTATGTAAGGTAAACACCTTAAACATTATGCCAACCTCCCACCCTTTAACTGTTAATTGTTGAGCCTCATCTACCTCTAACCTTGGCATATTTAAGTCTTCCAAAACATTTCCATTTGTGTTTTTTCTTGATTTCTTCACTTCTCTGGTTTATACAAATTTATACAAAATTTCCAAAATATCTCTACTACCTCTATAGGTTCTCTGGTTATTTATTTATTTATTTATTGTTTAGAGGCTCCCTACGTTCCTTTCCCTAAGTTATGTCAAAAGTTTTTGTGCTCTGGAGTTACTAAAAAAACAAAACAGTTGCTTAATAGCAATCTTTCTAATGTCATACCAATTATCCAGGTACTTCCTTGTTTTCCCCTTTAGTACTCTGCAGTTGAGCCCATTCTTGTTATATGAGAGTTCCATTATCCTGCAATACTTTAATCTTTGTCAGCCCCTCTAAATAATTCTTATTTCTTAACCATATCTTTTTCTTTTATTTCTACTCTATTTTTAAATTTCACTTTCATTTTATCCCACTCTTTAGTTATAACTTCTGGAGTACTTTCCGTCTTCCCTAATGTCTTCCCTAATAAGTCCAAAGTAATTACACTACCATTCCTTAAATTCCTCTCTTTTTAACAGGTAGGTGGGAAAGTGTTGGCATCTTATTACTCTGCATTTTTATCTTAGTAATTATTGGTGCATGATCTGAAATAGTCACTGGATGTGTATCAAAGTTCTCACTTAAATGCACATGTTCCAGTGAAATATAATTTCTGTGTAGTCTAGCCCATTTATTGTACCTTGGGGAATAATATGTAAATTCTCTATGCATTTTTGCTACTAAATTAATGTAATCCATACCAAATATTTTCATAAATTTTTTCATAAATCTACTCTCTATTGTTATATTTTCCCTTCTAGGCCCCCAGATATATCCTTATTGTTGCAAATCAAATTCCTATTCCCATCTATAAGTAATATTCCCTGCTGAAAGCTGATTACTTCTCCACACATTTTGTAAGCTCTATAATAGGCATTTTAGGTGGAATATAAATGCATGCCAACATAGGTTCATAGGTTCATAGGTTGGTACTAGGCTATTGGCCCTAGGGCCTATACAAGCCTAGCCATAACAATTCCTTGGCTATTTCTTCCCACAATATTTACTTCCCTGGACCCCTGTCTAGCAGGGCGACTGACATGATCCTCAGGGTGAATTTCCTATCTCCCAGCCAATCGTCAAGGTTCCTTTTGAAGAGGGCCAAAGAGGCACTCTGCTTGACATGTATTGGCAGCCTATTCCAGAGTCTGGAGAGTCTCTGGGTCAGGAACTTATCCCTCCAGCATGTTTTGTTCATTGCGATGACAAGGTTTAGATACCTGGAACATGTGGCTCTGAGGGATTGGGATTTCTTTAAGGGTAGCATGTCCAACAGCTCTGGGTTTGACATGGCCTTGTATGTTAAGCAGAGATCGCCTCTGAGTAGACAATATGCGACAGAGTATAGTTGGAGTTTTTTTAGATGGTCAGCATAGGGCATCTGCTTTAGGCCTTTCCAGTTGTTGCAGATGTCTTGAGAGGTACATACCAAATGGGGCATTGTATTCTATAATGGGTCTAATGAAGGATGAGTACAGTGGGACAATGACCTCTTTTTTTCTGGATAAAAAGCCCTTAGTGATGAGGTGTGCCACATAGAAGGATTTCCTGACTGTTGTGGCGATGTGGTTATCGAAGGTGAGACCACTCTCCACCTGTGCCCCTAAGTCCCTTATCACACTTTCAGTGTTTATTGTACTGCCAGCTATGTGGTAATTCACAGGTACATGTTTTTTCCCAAAGGGGATAACTATACATTTCTTGGCATTGAGCTTGATCCCATGGCTCTGGCACCAAGCATCTGTTTCTGTAAGGCCCTTTTATGGAATATCCACATCATTTGGGGATTCAATAATGGCTCCAGTTTGCAGTCATCTGCGAACTTTGTTAGCCAGAGTCCCTTAGTGTTGGCCTGTACTTCAGAGATGTAGATGCCAAACAAGAGCAGTCCCAGGACTGAACCCTGAGGTACTCCACTTGTCTCTTGTCTGGAGCTGGATTTAGAGTTGGCTACTTTTACAGTGTGGGTTCTGTCAGTAAGCCAGATGGCAACCCATCGAGTAATGTAGGGATTAATGCCCAGCTTAGTAAGTTTATCTATGATTCCAGAGTGGGGGATGGTGTCGAAGGCCTTGGTGAGGTCCATATAGGCTGTCTGAACCGTCTTACCCTCATCTACAGATCTGATGACTGATTCAAAGAAGTCAATCAGATTCAGGAGACAAGATCGGCCCTTCACGAACCCAAACTGGGTGTGTTCCAGTGTTTGAAGGTTGCCAATGTCTGTGTTTATAAGTTCCATGATAATACGTTCCATGGCCTTGCAGATCAGGCTCATCCCTTGCCATTAGCTCCTTACTACCACAAGTTTGCCATTACTGTATTTTTCCCCTCTTCTATCACTATTGGAGTTCCTCTAGCAATTAATATAAATACTCCTCTTTTCCTTTGTACCTGATATTCCATTGAATAAATATCTTGAAATCCTTGCTCAGTTCTTTCCAAATGTGCATCATGTAGCATTGTTATGTGCATGTTACAGTTCTTAATATAATTAAATATTATTTTTTTTGTCCATACCTGTGAGGCCATTCACATTCTAAGATAATATAGAAAGTGCCGCCATTAAGATAAAAAGCCATTATTCCCACCTATTATATTTAACAGCTTTTTAAAATGTCTTTTTCCAGTTTTTGTGATACATGTACCCACTAATGTTTGGCAGGTTAATTCTTCATACATTTTTCTTATCATCAGCATTGAAATCTATGTCATATTTCACAAGACTTTTTGTTTTAATGCCCCACCCAAAAAAAAGGCACACCCTAGAACACTTCCATAAGCTGTAACCTAATATTAACACAGAAAAGTATGTACATCTTCAAATAATGAAGTTTATCCCTCCTAATAGAAACATTTGTCCCAAATAGACAGCTGCTAACATTAACCAAATTGAGATTATCCGTGCTAAGATGCATGTTATTGCCTGTGCTTCTACTTACATGGGTCTATGTTTGGCTACCAAAAAGGATAAACCTTGAATGGCTAAATTTCAAATGGGGCACAGAGAAATGGAAAATTAGCAAAAAAAGAGAACATCGAAAATAAATGCATTGAATGGACATTGTTGGCCAACATTGCAAACACAACCAACTTATGTGAGGGGCTACACCCCCATCCCCTAACTATATATACCAAGTACGAGATCATACTACAGAGGGGAATAGAGCAAATATAAAAGGTTTCCCTTCACTTACCTAATGCATCTCATTACTTTCTGGTTGTTGGCCAACTATGGCAATTCAATGCATTTATTTTTGATGTTCTTGTTGTTTGCTAATTTTTCATTTCGCTGTGTCCCATTTGAAATTTAGCCATTCAAGATGTATCTTTTTCAGTAGCCAAACATAGACCCTACTTTCACTAACTGTTTATTCTTTTTTATCTTTATTCCCTTCCCAGAAGTGAAAAACAACTTACATGTAGAAAACTTTTAGTCTTGAAGAAACCAGTGTTTTAGTTTTTATTGCCCTACAGCTTGTCTCCATGGAAATGTAAGAGAAAAAAATGTAGTCCTCAGCTACAGGCTTCTTAAGAGAAGCTGAAACATTTATTGCTAAAGGGAAGCTTTTTAGTATATTCAGTGTTTTCTTTCCAAATTTTGAGATAGTGCCTCAGGCCAAGGACAACCATAACTCCTTCTTTAGTTATATCCAAGAAGGCGTTATGGTTGTCCTTGGCATGGGACACTATCTTTATCTCAAAATTTGCTTTGTTGGACTTAATTTATCCTCTTAGTTTGATGAGACAGTTTTGATCTTTTTGGCGCTACACTTTCCTAATTTCAGCTATGACTTTTTTCTTTTGTTTTTCTTTTGTTATACTGTTTAATTAATGTTAAGTTAATAAGCCATAATCTTGAGTTATTGAGGTGGGGATAGGGTGCAAAAGTACACAGATCGTAATATATGTTTTCTCTTACTTTTGCAAAAGTGAATGCCTGGAGTAAGACCCTTGGGTTAAACTGGGAGGTATAGCAAATCTTCTGGCTGATAAATTCAGCTCCAATTTTAACCCCCCCTCACACCCAGCTGCCCCCAGGGAAACACCGATCCTTCTAACTATTAGTAGAGAGCTGGTCTTTTATGGACTTTATATTGCTAAGATTACAGCTTTGTTGGACCCTGATAATATGTCATGATACCTCATAAATAGCCTGAAATATTACATGTCAGGGCCACTGCTGTCAGTATTCAACCATAACCACTACACTGGCTTTGTGCCATGTGAATGGAAGACTGCAACAGTCCTCCCACTGCACAAAGGTGGACAATCAATGGATCCCGGGAACTACAGACCTAGTATTTTGACTAGTTTCATATGCAAAGCCATGGAAAGAATTATCGTGGAAATGATTAACAATTACATAGGAAACCTACAGACACTGGACCCCAACCCAGTTTGGTTTTCTCAGAGACAGATTATGCCTACTGAACCTGGTGGACATCTTTGAGAAGGTCACCAAGGCAATCGATGAGGGCAAAATGGTGCATACTGCCTACTTTGACCTAGCTAAGGCATTTGATACAATACCTGACTCAGGCATTGTAAACAAACTCATAGAAATAAACCCCTGTGTAACTCACTGGATAGCCAAATGGCTCACAGACAGGACCCAAAAAGTTAGGATGGGAGAGACTAACTCCACAAAGAGGCTGGTCATCGGGGCTCTCTGATGGATCTGCACCTCTTTGGCATCTATATTTCAGAAGTCAAGGCCAATGTCAAGGGCCTATGGCTTACCAACTTTGCAGATGATTGCAAACTAGAAGCAATAATAGAAACCCCATCAAGATGCTGACATCTTACAAGATGCTTAACACAGACAAATGATTGATGTCAAAGTCACAGCTTAAAAATCAGTGAAAGAAATGAATAATAGTACTTTTGGGAAGTCAGACACCCTGGGAAACTACCTCATTGATAAAACACCCCTAAAAGTAGATACAGTACTCATGGATTTGGTGATTCATGTAGATAGCAACCTGGCTTTTGCCCATGTGTCTAAGGTTGTAAGAAAATCATTCTATGTCACTCACTTTATAAGTAAAGGCATTGCATCTTGGTCCAGGAAAATCATTGTTCCACTGTACTCAGCCATCACCAGATGCATGTGTGAAGGCTTCCAGCCTAGCCAGATAGAATTTTATAGATAATTCTATCATTTGTAAATATTAATGTAAGGCACAGGCTTGTTGTCTTAAATGGAAAAAATGCTGTTAGATGTGGAACTGCAAACAATGTAACAACAGTGCACTCTGCTGTCAGAAAGCTGATCAAATAAAGCATGTTGGGACCCTTTGATCTAAACACTGTGCCAAAATGTCTAAATGAAGACATTCTTTCTATTGTTTTAACCAAGAGTTAAATTGCTAGATTTAAACATGCACATGTATCTTTAATGCTCTGTTTCCTGACCAGCTGCAAGATAACAAAAGGAGATGTTAATAATGTAAATGTAGTTTCTGTTAGCCTGTAAACCCAGGGAAGTGTGAAGAATGATGTAATGTGAACCAGGAATGTGATTTTAAAAACAGAGAGAATCAGAGAGCATTAAGCATTTTTGTCTTGACCATCCAACTCACAGCACTGTCTTGCTCTATATGTAAGTTTATCTTAGACTTGTGTCTTCTCTTAGAAATAGCTAGAAACTAGAAAGACTAGACTAAGTGTTTTTCTGTGATGTTAGAACTGTACTACTGAATTATTTTAAATATTTCTCTGTGATCTCTGAACTCTTGACTAGCACTATGTAGTAAGAAGTATTGTCTTGTATTTTAGTATTTATTATTAAATATTTTAAAACCTTTCAACTGTGGCTGTTTTGTGTAGAGATAATTTAAGCTCTAGAGAACATTGCATGTATATAGTGATCCTGTACCAAGTCACCCTAATAAGCCTTGACTGTTTAGTTACACTTACTAGTTGGATAATAATATTGCACAGTAATATTTGGACACCCTTTTAAGGGCCTTTGGGTAGCTGATATTTATTAGCTGGGTGGTGGCAGTGATTTCTACCGTATAGTCTGGGTAAAAGGGGCACAGCTGGAGAACCTGTACCAGCCTTTCCCAGGAGTGTCTGTGTGGTTGTATAAACTCTTCTCAAAGTGTGTGTGTGTGTGTGTGTGTGTGTGTGTGTGTGTGTGTGTGTGTGTGTGTGTGTGTGTGTGTGTGTGTCAGCTACTTGGGCAGGGACATGGACTGTTTGGACAGAGAGAGTGCTGGAGGTTTTAGCTTGCGCACTAGGCTGAGATCTGGACCCTATAGTTTTGCCAGTGGGGAGTCTTACTGGGGACCTGGAGAGCAAGGGCGTGATCAGCCCTGGACTGACTGTGATCTCTGTGTGCTCTTAAGGGAAATTGCACTTTACTGTGTGTATCTGTTATCCTTTCCTCCTATATGAGACATCCTTCACTGGTGCCAGTGTTGAGGATTGAGACTCCTTGATTGCTGGGCCAGGGCACGGGCATCACAGCATGATAGAGTATAATGCTTCTTTGGTATGTACCAGGGATCATTAAGGATATCCACACCTCCAGGCTAGTTGCTCAGCATAATGCAGCCAAGGTTATCCAAGTGCAACTAACTCTGGGCAAAACTGCAATCCAAATTGTAGCTTGCTACAGATCACCCACCATGCCCTAGGATTCCCACTCCTCTTTTCTTGATGTACTGGAAAATATTAGGGTTCAACCAAACATCCTAATAATGGGCGATTTCAACTACCCCACCATTAACTGGGAAAACTACTCATGTACCAACTCCTTTGCTCAACGCTTTCTGGAATTCATAAACTCCAATGTCCTGGATCAACTTATCCACACCCCCACCAGGGGCAACAATATCCTAGATCTAGTCATTACCAACATGAGTGACCGGTGTTCCACACCTGAAGTCAACGCCTCATTGGTCCGAACCAACCATAAGCTAATTACCCTAGATATCCACATCCTGCCCTCAACCCCCATTAAGGAAACCATGGTAAAAAATTTCTCCAAAGCCAACTTCATGCTTCTTAAGACAGAAGTGGTGAACTTCATGACACCCATGCAGATGGACAATACAGTTACAACTACTGAATCCTACACAATTGCACTTTATAAGCACTTACATGAGTGCATGAATCGTGCTATCCCAAACAGAACCAAGATGGTATCCTCCAAAAAAAGGAAGCCAATCTGGTGGTCCCCTGCCATAAACAAACTGTACAACAAAAGGAAGAAACTGTTGCAAAAGAGAGTAAAATCCCATGAGTGGAGGAGCTCCCTGGTCAGCCTCAGTAAGAAGCTGTGATCCCTGATAAAATCCTCCAAAGCTAGTTACGAAAAAAAAATCGCCACTGATTCTAAAGGCAACCACAAAGCATTCTATAGCTATGTCAAGAATCTCAATGGCAACACTCAGATCTGCTCTGAGTTACAGCACAATGGCACTAAATATACAGACCGAACTGATATTGCCAACATTCTGGCAAATAGGTTCAGTGCTAACTTTACCCCCCTCTCATCCCCTAAAGAGCCCATCTCTATACCGGAAGAATGCAAAGTTCCTGTAATCATGGTTGCACAGGTAAAAACCACACTTTCCAAAGCCAAGAACACAGCATCCATGGGACCAGACAACATCCCAGGCTGCTTTCTACATGAAATACAGAACGAACTGGTACCCCACCTAAGTACCATGTTCAATCATAGCCTCACCTCAGGCTTTGTGCCTGCTGAATGGCTCACAGCGACGGTTATCCCACTCCACAAGGGGGGAGCCACCACGGACCCCGGGAACTACTGCCCCATTAGCCTGACGAGCCTGGTCTGCAAGGCCATGGAATGTATCATCATGGGACTTATAAACAAAGACATTGGTAATCTCCACACTCTGGACCCCACCCAGTTCAGGTTAGTAAAAGGCAGATCATGTCTCCTAAACCTGATAGACTTCTTTGAAGCAGTCACCAAAGCCGTAGATGTTCACACAGCCTATCTAGATCTTGCTAAGGCTTTCAACACCATCTCCCACTCTGGAATTATAGATAAACTCACTAAACTAGGTATAAATCCCTATGTCACAAGATGGGTTGCCAACTGGCTCACTGATAGAACCCACACTGTGAAAGTAGCAGACTCTAAATCCGACTTCAGACCAGTGACAAGTGGAGTACCACAGGGTTCAGTCCTGGGTCCTCTCCTGTTTGGTATCTACTTCTCTGAAGTACAGGCTAACACAGGAGGTCTTTGGCTAATGAAGTTCGCAGATGACTGCAAACTAGGAGCCAAAATCGAAACTCCTAATGATGTGGATATCCTACAAAAGGGCCTCACTGAGACAGATGCCTGATGTCAAAGCCATGGCCTCAATCTCAATGCCAAAAAGTGCATTGTCATCCCCTTTGGTAAAAACTCTGCACCCATGAACTACAACATAGGTGTTAGTATACTTAACACCAAAAGTGTGATAAGAGACCTTGGGACACAGGTGGACAGTAGTCTCTCCTTTGATAATCACATTGCCACAGTAGTCAGGAAAAGAAAAAAATTAGACCCATTGCTCAGTATTCTCTCTTTTCATTCATCTTTACAACCACATTATACAACAACACCTTTGGTATGGTGTCACAAAACAAACAAACACAACTGAAGGAAAGTCCACAGAAATAACAGGCCAAGAGCCTCAAACCTGCAAAACTCCAAGACCAGATCCATCTCGCAAAAACCTCCTGCTTTTCTGCATACATACAAAGCTAGGTCAAACCAGAGCCTGCACACAAAGCTATGTCAATAAAAGTTGCTGGACATGCTCCACTTAAAAATCCCAATCCCCAAAACCCACTCTAAACACTAACAACCCCTAAACACTGTGGCAGAGATAAACATGAACATGGTGAGGGATACTCTATCTATAACTACAGAATAATAAACCATTAAGCTCCTCTAGAAGAATCTTGATGATTTCTCTCAGAAGAATCTTGATGATTGAAATTCACTGATGGGGAACACCTCTGTGGGAACACAGGAAGTGGCACCTCTTGTGGCTCACACAGAAAGTGGCACAGGGTTGGGGCTTTTTGGCTGGGCTTGTATAGGCCCCAGGATAGCCTAGGGCCTACCTATGAATAAATGAACCAGAACCAATGAACACAACAAGAAAAAGAAACACAGCAGAAACACAAAACAGGGGGGAAACAAATAAACAAAAGAAAAACAACCTCAAATCCTTAATCCCAATCTCTGTTTATTTTGTATTTTTTAAGGATGACTATTAAGGATTGCTTTCATCTATGTCATTGCCTGCTTTGCCCATTTTGCATATCTGCAAAAAAAAACTAAACCAGAGACTAGATCTCTAACAATTTAAACTTAGATCTAAGAATTAAATAGGACATTTTAGAGGGACAGGTATGTTTTCTCTGACATAGGCTTCCCCAATAGGCTGAAGAAGGCATCCTCTCCCCCTATTCAAGAGCCACCCCTACAAGCATTCAAGTGCAACCTGGATGATTAAATTTGAATTCTCATGTCCTCTGATAGACAGAGGGGCAGCCATTAAATCATGCCTAACTAGCATATACCGCCTATAATAATACACCACTTATAATAATAACGATATACATTTTATTTTTGTGGGATATGAAAAAAAAAAGCCCAGTGGTCGTTGGCCTCATGGTCACTTGTGTGTGTGTGTGTGTGTGTGTGTGTGTGTGTGTGTGTATGTGTGTGTGTATAATATATGGTTAGAGTTGTCTTAATTGTAAGGTAATGTGTAGGTTGAGGTTATGGGAGGGGCAGAGATAGAGACAGGTTATGGTTAGCATGCATGATTAAGGTGGATAATGTGCTCCCCCCCGTCTCATCATAATCATTCATGTTAACCTTGCCCCTGACATTTCCCATACACATTAACTTAATTACCCAAGATACGTGGACACAGACAGACACACACACACACACACACACACACACACACACACACACACACACACACACACACACACACACACACACACACACACAAACACACACACATGCTCCATCAAAACAAAAGTGATACAATGTGTAGCCATTATCCTAGCTTAGCAGTGTGAACTGTTTTGGCCTCATCCATTGCTTTGGTGACCTTCTCATAGAAGTCCACCAATCTGATTTTGCATGACCCACCCTTGACAAAACCAAATTGTGTTGGGTGCAGTGTTTGGAGGTTTCCTATGTAATTACTTATCATTTCTATCACAATTATTTCCTTGGCTTTGCATATGAGACTGGTTAAAGTTATGGGTCTGTAGTTTCCAGGGTCTGCAGGTGACCCACCTTTGTGCAGAGTTGCTGTTCTCATTCATGAGGCATGAAACCTGTTTGGAGGCTACATTTAAATAACAGTTCCAGACATTGTGATCAGTCATGTTTCATGCTATTTAGAAATCATCCTGGGATATTGTCTGCGCCCACCAATGCAGTGTTCTTGGCCTTAGAGAGCACTGAGGGCATGTTCCCTAGTGATAGCAGGGGGAATTCCTGTGGGGTGACTGAGGGGGGCAAAGGGTAAGGTTAGAGCTGATTTTATCTGCCAGAAGGTTTGCTATATCTTCTGGCTCAGTACAGGTGGCTCAGTTAACAATGAGTTGAACTGTCCTCTGTTTTTCCTTTGCTTCTCCAATATTGAACCTTTTATTTCTCTTTTTTTGTGTTTGTTACCTCACACTTTTTTTGTTTCCATCAGCTCCCTCCCCTCACCTCCATTAATCAGTGGACACCTGTTTTTTTCATTGCTCAAAGGGCTCTAATGGGTCTTCTAACTCCTTATCTTACTTTCCGTATCTCAGCTTTCTGTATCTCTTTACCAGTATAGACTTCAGTTTACAGAGAGTTCACTTCAAATGGATCTTGGATGCCTTTCATGGTGGACACCACTGCATTCTTCTCTATTCAGGTGTTCTTAATTAATTAATTAACGCTGTACAGTGGTAGACAGCAAGGGGAATTAAAAAAGTTACATTTTGTTTCTTGTCCAGCTGCTTGCTATTTCTGGGGAAGAAATTCAACTTATGTTCCCATCAAGAACATTATAACCACATTTTTGTTCTGGCCCCATCTCTTAAGGGGTGAAGATTGCTCATTTGAGAGGGACTTAGTGACAAGCTTAAGTCTGTGGAGTCATGGATTTCTGATGAATTGTCAGATATACTGACCTTGCCATTGTGGTGTTAAAAGCTGACCAACTTCTAAGTTGCTCTAAATGATACCATCATAGCCACATAATAAATAATCTAAGTTATAAAGAGCTGTCATAAAACATTGGAAAAAAGTCAATGAAGAAAGGATGAATTTTATTTCTAAAACAAACAAGCAAAAACATTTTTTTGCAGGGAGCATGCTCATCTAACTACTCATGTGGGTGAGGGCTGCACCCACATACCCTCTCTACTCAAAATATACTGATCTAAGTGTTTCTTAATCTTGGGTGTATGGAATATTTATAGGAGCCAGAGACATCCATCCAATGGAATGTTTCCCTACCATGATTTTACAGTCTCAAACGTGGAAAGCTACAGTATGTAACAAGCACAGATTCGACTAAACAGAGTCAATGACTCTCATTCTGAACCAAATGTCATCAATGAAACCCATGTACTCCTGTGGCTGCAACCTTTGTTTTAACCTAGACTCAATGATCTGGCAATGAGGAAGCGAGTTGTGCTGTCTTAACAACTTCCTCCCAGTCTGAGCACCTGGGTACTATTGCTAGTTCTAAAGTTACTTGCTAGTCTGATATTCCACAAAGGATTGACTTGTTGTGATACAAATGGTTAAACAAATAAGAGAAGATGGATGGCGCAGTGCTGCAGTGGTAGCGTTGTCACCTCACAGCAAGAGGTTCTCCAGTTTAATTCTTGGCTGGGGTGCCTTCTGTGTGGCATCTGCTTGTCCTCCCTGCATTTGTGTGGGTTTTCTCTGGGTACTCCGGTTTCCTCCCATGTTACAAAGACATGTTTCTAGAACATTTCTCCCCGGGCCTCAGCTGAAACCGGGCTTCGTTCCAAGTCAGACTTTCCCAGTTAACAAAGAGAAAGAAACAGGAGAATCCTAAGTGAAAGACCAGCACTGGTAGAGCTGTTTGTAGAATCTAGGACTAAAGCTGCTGTGAAAAAGTGGTAATTAGTAGGGCATATAAAATATTGCACGATAAATATAAGAATCAATCAGAGAATGTTAGAAAAAATAAGCAATCGACAAAAGAAAGACTGGGAGGAATGTATGGCTCCCAAATATGCAACAATGACTAGCAGATATAAGATTTTTGCTTGAAAGTCTTTGCATAGGTATTTTTATACCCTAAGCAGACTCAATAGAAATTTTCCTCAGGCAGATTGCAAATGTTGGAGGTGTGGTAGGGAAAAAGAGGTAATTGAGAACATATTTTTGTTGGGGAGTGTAATAAGTTAGCAGAGTTTAAAAATTCCCTGCAGACTACTCTGTCAGAAATATTGGGCAAAAAAATTGGTGCAACTAAGAATATGATTTTTTTTTAGTTGTGATGCAGAATTGGAATTGCCTAGACATAGTAAGGCCTTACTTGTTTAATTCTGGTGGCTGCCCAAAAAATGCAATTAGTAAAAAATGGAAATAAAAGTCCAAACCATCCTTACTACAAGTAGTGACTATAGTAACAGAGATAAAAGAAATGGAGTGGGATCTTTAGAAAAGGGTAGGAGCAAATTACATAAAAAATGGGAGCTGTGGGGACACTACGTGCAGAATAATGTTTTGGAGGAGGAATGAAGTTTAAGGGAAGACAGGAATTGAATGAGCTATGTAATGTTCAGTTGACAAGGACTGTATAGTGATGTATAATGTTTGCAGCTGAAAATATGTCAGTATGGTTGGCTTTCATTTATATAAACGTATGATGGCCTGTGTCATAAGTGATAATGCAATAAAGATGCTTCTTGTTTAAAATAAAAAAATAGAAATAAGAAAAATTGGTTTAAATATTTTTAAATTAATTTAATTGAGTGTAGGTCTCAGAAAATATATACAGGATATGCAACTGCAATGAAGACAGTAATCCAACACACATTTACTTATCTGAGATACAATCATTCATTAAAGTGGCTATGGGTGTGCATGTGGGTATTGGGTTAGCTGGTCCCTCAATCAAGGCATGATAATCTATTCATCAGGATCTTATTTTATCTGAAATGATGTTCCTGTAAGGTAGGGGGTGCCCAGTTAACTTGTTATCGAAGAAGGCTTGAAAGGAATATTATGTCCTGTTGCCCTGACTGCACATTATCATTCATGCACAAAAGGAGACCACCTCGTTGTTGGTTGCAACATACTAATGGCAGAAGGACTGTATACTGAAAGGCATAATAATGTGGCGAGACTGTTGCACTGGAGATTGTGCAAACATTATGGTATTGAAGTGGCTGGAAAAACACTGGAATCATGATCCACAAAATATCATAGAAAATGATAAAGTCTACATCTCACAGGATCATCCATTACCAACAGTTCAAAAGATAGATGCTAGAAAACTGGATATAATGGTCCAAGAAAAGAAGACAAAAGTAGCATTGATTATTGAAATTGCCACACCCAGTGACTACAGTGTCCTGCATAGAGAGAGACACAAAGTCATAAAATATCAGGATTTGCAAGCAGAAATGAGGTGAATGTGGAAGAAAGATACCCAGATAGTTCCAATAGCAGTAGGAGCAATGGATCTTATAAAAAAGAGTCTACAATCATATTTAGATATGCAACCAATAGATGTAACTGTACGAATTGCAGAAGGAGTCATTACTGGGCACATTGTGGGTGCTGCAACGAGCACTTTTGGCTGACATCAAAGAGTGAAACAGTACTAATCACATGAACTTTAATCGTACTTTGACTTAGGAATGGAGTCCATTCCTGTCATGGTATTAGAAACTGAAAAGATTTGGAGAAATTAAAAAAGGAGAATACATTTTCATATCGTTATTATTTCTAACCATCTATGCCCAGTTTAGTTTTAACCATTTGGGTTGTGTTTGGATGGACAGTAACTTTTGCTGATTGTATAAATTTGCCATTATCTTTAACACTTCTATTTGAGTTGGGGATTCCTGTCTCTTCCATTTATAGGTTGTTGCTTTCCTACCAGCCAGTATAAAAATCCCCAGAAGTGCCTTATTATGTGGCCACCTACTTCCCATCTTGGGGGTCGTTAGGAATTATGTGGCTTCCCAAGACGACAGAGATTGCCTAAATTCTGTTAATTCAGGGCACCCCCAGAATATATGGGATCAAGATCCTGACAGGGCACCTTTATATCACCAGCAGGAGACATGACTTTATGGAAACATTTTATTTAGCTTGGCAGGGGTAAAACAATATTTCTGTAGGTATTTACAGCCAAATATCGTAAATTTTATGAGTTTTGTTACTTTCTCTGTAGTTGCATATATATATATATATATATATATATATATAGCTGGATACTGGCTGAAAACGATAGTCCTTGGAGAAATCACAGTTAAGTGCTGATACTGTTATGCTGATGTCCGTACCAAAAAACAAAAGTACGAAAATGTCCGGTCACAACAATGCTAATAAATAGAACTTCCTGTGGTCCTGTAACATAAATACATTTCTAAGACTAATAGCTATTAAATGTGTAAAAGTATATAAAATGTATAAGAAATAATAAAATAAAATAAATATTAGCGCTTAAATTGCGTACGTGCATGCATAAAATAATATAACTGGCACCCTGATGTAGGTCAGTATACTAAGAATGTAGATAGATAACCTCAAAAGAGTCAGGAGGACACTGCATCAGGGTCCATGACAACAGCCGCAACCTGGCAGTAGGATAAACAACACAGGCTGGTGGCAAGCAAAAATAATACATAAGTATGTAAGGACATCCCATAGTATATAGAGCCAACGCGAAACCGTGCATGTCGCAAAATAAATAAAATACAAAGAAAGGGTAATGTGCAAATGGGTGGAAGTGTTTGAGGTATGCAGTAAATTATATAATGTCTGTAAACGGATCAATGTATGTGGATGACAATGATTTGCACTAAAAACAATATACTATAAAAAGAACCAAGGGAATAAGCTCATATATGCGGACTGATGATGTGTGTAGAGAAGAGGAAGGTGAGGTAGGCAGAAAACAAGAAGGTAAGGAGGGGAGGAAGGAAGGGAAGAAGGGTGAAACATGTAGATCAGCAATGGCTGAGTCATGAGAAATACTGATGTGTACATGTGGATACATGTACAAGAACGAAGTATTGTGCAAGGATAGAAAAGATCAACTGCTGGTATAGTGAGTAAGATAAAGAAGAAATCAAGATAGAATTGTGGTATGCAGTAATGAACATAGCGAAGCTTTAATGGATATGCATGAAACTGTGGATCAGGATAGACAGTGTCAATTAGACCATTACTCAGATCCAGACCACTTCAGTGACCACCCCTTTTTATTCCATGCCACACACATTTGCACATGACTTATCCTTCTATCCTGATCCACAGTTTCATGCATATCCATTAAAGCTTCGCTATGTTCATTACTGCATACCACAATTCTATCTTGATTTCTTCTTTATCTTACTCACTATACCAGCAGTTGATCTTTTCTATCCTTGCACAATACTTCGTTCTTGTACATGTATCCACATGTACACATCAGTATTTCTCATGACTCAGCCATTGCTGATCTACATGTTTCACCCTTCTTCCCTTCCTTCCTCCCCTCCCCCCTCCTTACCTTCTTGTTTTCTGCCTACCTCACCTTCCTCTTCTCTACACACATCATCAGTCCGTACATATATGAGCTTATTCCCTTTGGTTCTTTTTATAGTATATTGTTTTTAGTGCAAATCATTGTCATCCACATACATTGATCCGTTTACAGACATTATATAATTTACTGCATACTCAAACACTTCCACCCATTTGCACATTACCCTTTTTCTCTGTATTTGTATTTTGCCGACATGCACGGCTGTTTCGGCGTTGCCGACATGCGCCGATGGATGTCCTTTACATACTTATGTACATTATTTGCGTTTGCCACCAGCCTGTGTTGTTTATCCTACTGCCAGGTTGCGGCTGTTGTCATGGACCCTGATGCAGTGTCCTCCTGGACTCTTTAGCTACGTATTTGAGGTTATCTATCTACATTCTTAGTATACTGACCTACATCAGGGTTGCCAGTTATATTGTATTATGCACAAGTTTGTACGCAATTTAAGCGCTATTTACATATTTATTTTATTATTTCTTATACATTTTATATACTTTTTACACATTTAATAGCTATTAGTCTTAGAAATGTATTTTCTATGTTACAGGACCACAGGAAGTTACGCTTCATTATGATATCGTGAGATGTGTATTCCTATTTAAGATTACCTGTATTTTAAATTTGCAACGTCTGAGGAAGCTATCGTTTGATGGTGCGTTGTTTTTCGTGCTATTAAACGCGTTTTTATCTACGTTTTGCATTTGGATCTTCTATTTATTAGCATTGTTGTGACTTTTGTTTTTTGGTACGGACATCAGCATAACAGTATCAGCACTTAACTGTGATTTCTCCAAGGACTATCGTTGATTTTTTCAGCCAGTATCCAGCTCTTTGTGGTAATCAGGGTTTGTTTTACACATTACTGCTACTGGAGGGGCTTGTTTGCTATTGGATATATATATATATATATATATATATATATATACATATATATGGTACCTGTCAAATCTTCGAATGCTCAAATTTTCGAACATTACATGGTCGAGACCAAACGTTCAAAATTTTGAGTGCTAGAAGATAGACTTTCAGTGGCACCGTATGGTGCAGATAGGGAGAATTTCTCAGAGTTGGTATATTTAAGTAGGGGGTGTGGGAGGTGCAGCCCCCCCACGTGGGGGGTGCAGGGGAGCTTGCTCCCCTGCCTACACTGTTAAAGTGTTTTTTTCTGTTTTTACTTTTTTTTTTTTTGATGTTCGAACATCCAAATGTCAAACATTTGGTCTCGACCATGTAATGTTCGACATTTTGGATGTTCAAACATTTAACATAGACCCTATATATATATATATATATATATATATATATATATATATATATATATATATAAAAATCTGGGGAGATCTATATACCTGATGTCCTTTGCTAGCTCTGCTCAAACTTTGTCTGTTGGTGTTGTGACTTACCTTACTAGCCTATGTATATCTATATCTATGCCTATATATATCTGTATATGTATATATATTTCTGTGTGTGTGTGTGTGTGTGTGTGTGTGTGTGTGTGTGTGTGTGTCTGTGCTTATGGGGATGTGTATGCTACTGCAGTACATGGCCGAGTAGGGAAAACACTATAATTTCAGGTCTGTCAATGCAGTGTTCCATGTGACCAATGAGATATTTCTCTGTGCTACTTTACCATGTCTCTGGAGTGGAGATTCTCTTCTTCATACTAATTAACAAACCCATGTTGGCCAATTAACATGGATGGAGAGAATATTTGTAAATCCCAGGAAATGTTTGCAGATATTTCCAACCTGCCAGTATATGATTGTGACTGTGACTGTCATAACAATGAACCATGGAAAAGATAGGCGAGCAAAATAATCAGTAATGCCATTGCATTAAATACTGCTACAAATGAAAGACTGGGAGACATATTGTTTCCTACTACAGAGTATAAGGTTTGCCAGCTGTAAGGCTGTGCCAGATCCTGATGGCAAATTTATAGTAAAAGAAAAATTAGGTACTCCCAAAATAAGAAAAGTGTAGCGATGTAGTCAAGTTGTGAACAACCCCCTCAGATCCTTTTCCTAATTTTGCAATCAGTTTCTTTCCCCAGATTATTCAGGTATTAATCAATAAACTGGGTGACCTACACTAGCAAACGTTGGGCATGCCCAGTAGTTCTTTGACATGATAAATGCTAACTCCATTTTCCAAATAGTTCATCGTCTGCTAGGCACCTTAAATTCCCTTTTTCTTGTCCTCACATATATGACTGTTTCTTATGCACCTTCATATGTAAAAAAAGCTTGAAGATGGCAAGTAATATAAAATAAATGAATGATAAAGTCATTGGAAACTGAGAAAAGTAAATGAAAATGACTTAATAATTTAGTGCTTTCATGTCACTGATACAAGACTTTATCAGAATGAAATAAACCACTTTAAAACTGTCAAATAATTGTAAAACAGTCACACAATACAAACAAATTCACCAGTCACCTGTTGCAGCTCTTTTTCCCATTTTAAAATACATTTCTTCTTGGTAACCCCATTTAAACCTAGGAATGTACTCCATCAAATCAAAGCTTTCATTCATATTCCTTCCTTTCTAAAAGATTATTGTAATAATTTCCCCTTTCATCACATGGTAGAACATTTATTACAAAAAAAAAAAAAACACTTGTGCCAAGCAATTGTTAGTAGGTTATTGAAAGTGTTACTTTAATTGTTTGTTTTTAATTGCATATAAATGCTCTTTAATCTTCGTTTGTAGTTTTCTAGTGGTCTTACTACATAGAAATAATTAGAGTGTAATCATGTTATAGCATGAATCAATTACAGTCGGCCTTTAACAACGACCATAACTTTTCTGTACATGTCTTAATAACAAACATACCCATGCGACTGGATTTGCGGGTGCCACTTTTGAAAGCAAAACATGTCAGTATTGTACCACAGGGTTCAGTGTCGGGTTATCGTCTGTTAGGTGTCTGTTTCACAAACCTTTAAGCCAACACTGCAGGGCTATGGCTCTGTTTGCTGACAACTGTAATTTGGATGTTGTTATTTAATTCCCCACTGACTCCCAATTATTCCAGTTTTGTTAGACTATGTTAAAAACTGGTGTAAGAACAATGGCCTCTAAATGTGAAAAAATGTAGCATAGTCAATTTTAGTAAACAAAACAGTTCCACATCATATCGCTTCCAGTCAGATGCTGTCATACGAAATCTAGAATATTCCTCAACTTTTGATCCTCATGCATCATGTGTCCATAGTAGTTCATTAAGCTTTCTTTCTGGCTTATCTAATTTCCAAAGTGTTGTCAAGCCTTAATTAACCTTTACTCATCTCTTCACTGACCCATTGTGAATATAATGCCCTTTTTGGCATGTATTTGAACAAACATATTATGATAGATGATGTCAGAGATTTCTAACTAAGAAGATAAATGACTTCATGGTCCTGAGTTATCAAGACAGACTGGAAAACATCTTTCTGTACTCAATCACTTATAGAATCCTTCATGGTGATATGTGTCTAGCCATGAAACTTCCAACCCTCCTTGACCCCCTGTTCCTTTGCAAAGCAAATGGTTGCTGAAATACCCAGTTAAAGAAACTAACCCTTCAGTAACAGATAAATAAAACATGCTAAAAAACTGACAAGTTTGACTTGGACTAGGGTAGTAAAAATAAATAAAATACATTGGAAGACAACACCTATGCTATTTCTTTAGTGCTTTCATATTTCTTTAACAGGAAAAAATGTATTCCATTACAGAATGTAAAAACAAATAAAAAAAAAAAACAATAAAGCAATAGTTTGGATGCTGTCTTTTGGTATAAATAAGACATATTAACATAGTAGGTTCATATCCCATTGTATACCACACCTCTCACATAAACTTCTACTGCATATCAAGCAAAGTTGCACCCCTCAAGGTAAACCTACATAACTGGATGTTTGCCTTCAATTCTCCTCTTGGAGAGCAAAATAAAATTTCATAATGGTACAGGGTATGTATTTACTGTGAACCATAGCTTGTACCATTATGAAATATATTTTTTCTCTCAATCATTGTAACCTAAACACAGGGTAGGGACCCATTCTGCAGAGTCTTATTGATGGTAGTAGCCACATCATAAACAAGGTTATAATAAGCTCTAGAAATTGCAAGAAAGACCTTGCCAAGATAGAGACCACTCTGTATAATACCTTGAACCACCTGTGGTGTAGTCCCATGAGATACATGCAGATGACTCCTTAATGACATGACAATTCTTCAGCTACACGGCTTCTGAATGCCCATGACTTTTTGTTTTTTACTTCAGCTTATACAGTGACATACCTGTCTTGCCAGCTTGAAATCTGCTGTCAGCTTGTATAACATTATCCTGTTGAGCTCATTCTTTCAGAGATCAGCAATGCTTGGTGACCACACCATCAGAAACAAAGAAAGTCATTTTTGCTTGAACACAGCTTAAAACAAAACTAATACGTATCTTTACACTGCTTCTGCATTTGGACTGGATTGTATACTGTTTGGTGTTTGACAGCATTATTGAATTGTATTTCTTGTTCAAAATGCATGTTTTGCCCTTTTTCTTTATCTGAAATTAGAACAGCTTTGCTTATACTGTAGAGAGATTGAGGGGACCTGAGACATTTCTTGGCCCAGGAGTACTTAGGCACCATGTTCAATCATAGTCTCACTTCAGGCTTTGTGCCCAATGAATGGCGCACAGCAACAGTTATCCCACTCCACTAAGGGGGAGCCATCACTGATCCTGGGAACTATTGCCTATTAGCCTGACGAGCCTGGTCTGCAAGGCCATGGAATGTATCATCATGGAACTTATAAACAAAGACATTGGTAACCTCCAAACTCTGGACCCCACCCAGTTCGGGTTTGTGAAAGGCAGACCATGCCTTCTGAACCTGATCGACTTCTTTGAGGCAGTCACTAAAGCTGTAGAAGAGAATAAGGTGGTTCACACAGCTTATCTTGACCTCGCCAAGGCTTTCAACACTATCCCCCATTCTGGAATTATAGCTAAACTCACTAAGCTAGGTATAAGTCCCAACACCACAAGATGGGTTGCCAGTTGGATCACTGACAGAACCCACACTGTAAAAGCTGCAGACTCCAAATCTGACTTCAAACCAGTGACAAGTGGAGTACCACAGGGTTCTGTCCTGGGATCTCTCCTGTTTGGTATCTACTTCTCTGACGTACAGGCTAACACAGAGGGCCTTGGGCTAACAAAGTTGGCAGATGACTGCAAACTAGGAGCCATAGTCGAGTCCCCGAATGATGTGGACATCCTAAAAAAGGGCCTCACTGAATCAGATGCCTGGTGTCAGAGGCATGGCCTCAAGCTCAATGCCAAAAAGTGCATTGTCATCCCCTTTGGTAAAAACTCTGTACCCATGAACTACCACATAAAGAGCAGTCTACTTAACCCAAATGTGTGATAATAGACCTTGGGACCCAGGTGGACAGTAGTCTCTCCTTTGATAATCACATCGCCACAGTAGTCAGGAAATCCTTCTATGTGGCACACCTCATCACAAAAGGGTTCTCATCCAGGAAAAAAGAGGTCATTGTTCCCCTCTACTCTGCACTCATTAGACCCATTATAGAGTACAATGCCCCTTTTGGAATGTACCTCACAAGACATCTGCAGCAGCTGGAAAGGTCACAGAAGTACCTCACTAAGAGGATTACTGGCTTCAAATAGATGCCCTACACTGACCTTCTCAAAAAACTCCAGCTTTACTCCGTAACATATCACTTACTCAGAGGTGATCTCTGCCTAACATACAAAGCTTTGTTAAACCCAGAGCTGTTGGACATGCTACACCTAAAGAAATCCCAATCCCTCCAAGCTACATGCTCTAGGGACCTAAACCTTGTCACCACAATAAACAGGAAATGCTGGAGGGATAGATTCCTGTCCCAGAGACTTCCCATACTCTGGAACAAGCTACCCATCTATGTCAAGCAAAGTTCCTCATTAGCACTCTTCAAGAAAAATCTTGATGAGTGGATGGGAAATAGGAAATACACCCCAGGGATCACTTCTGTGGCTCTGCTTGACAAGGGCACAGGAAATTAACTTTCTTGGGTGGCGTAAGCCAGGGAACCTTGTTAGCTAGGCTTACTTAGGCCCTTGGGCCGATAGCCTAGTACCTACCTATGAACCTATGAACCTGTGTTGCTTCTGATTGGCCAGGGGCCTCTTTTCTTTGTTTTATTGTCTTTGCTGTTCTATAATTTTCATGTTTGTTTGATGATTGGGTCATCCCCACAGAGCTCAGTAATACTCTTATGACCAGGTCACCAGAGGAAAAGTCATTTTTTTAATACAGAGTGAAACAAGACTAATAAGTACCTTTACAATGCTTCTACAGTTGCATTGTATACTGCTCGGTGTTTTGACTGCATTAATGAATTTAAGTAAGCAAAGGAGAGCAGTCAGTCAGGAATAAGTGAAATCAGTAGTAGGGTCAAGAACACTTCAAAATTCTTCTTTATTTTTTATTTATTTTTATTTTAAAATTAAATTTTTTGCAGCTAATACCAGCAAAAAGCTTAGAATTTAGTGAATGAACAATGCAGGAAAACAAACAATAAATAAAAGGAGGTGTGTACAAATGACATCACTACCTCACAAGTAGTTCTTATCATAAAACGCTTTAAAATACAAAATAAAAATGAAAATACTAAAATGTTACAGTTGAATTAAAATGGACACCATCAAATAGTAAAAAAGTAAGATAATAAAAATACAGCCATAAAAATGACTAGTAAAGTGAAAAGGAATAGGCCTAGTCACAGGGGCTGAACACATGCATATGTATGCAATGCATATGTATATTAATATTAGTACATGACAAACTGATTAAGAAAACTAAAGAACTCACTTATTTTATGTAACTTCTCATTTTCAGCACCACTGAGATGTTACAATTGTCATTGAGTGCATAGTTTGATTTGCCAATTCAATTCAAGAGAGTTCTGTAATAACAAACAAGCCCCCTCTAATGCTCATTTGGAATGTGATCATTTTCCCATAAAGCAAAATTTATGGTCAGGAAATTTGCTATATGTGTCTGCTAGAGCATTTTTTCTTGTATTAGTCCTCATGATTAGTATGCTGCGTCATTACATCGTGCTGCCCGTCTGTCTCTGTCTTGTCTAAATAAAGGACATGTATTGCAAAAGCAAAAGCGGCTCCATAAATGACTGATTTTTAGTACAATTAATGTGTTGTTGTATTATATTTTATTTTGTGTGTAAAGAAAAAAGTGTGTACTTTATTAAGTTGGCACCAATTACAGGAGCCACATCACCACAAGACACATACTTTTAATGAAATTTTTTGCTTTGCTAGATTGTAGAAGCTCTTTTAAATTCCTTCCTTTCCTGAACACTACTCTGGGAAGCGGTTTTATGGAGCACATGTCCTCCTGTTTTTTACATAGGCAAGACAGACCGTAAATTACGGCGGCGGCGTATTACGAGCATGTCTATGCCATGAGGACGCTTTATGGGAATTGATCACACATTTCAGACATAGAGGGGGGTCCCTTCTCTTTATTACTACTAACTCCAGAAATGATGGCAAATCAAAAAAAATGCATTCCAAGCCCCTGGCCTCATCTCAATTGTAACATTCAGTGGTGTGTGAAAAATGATGAAGTTACATAAAATAAGTGTAGTTTATTCAGAGCTGGTCTTATTCATTTTTCTAGTCATTTTTATCTTTTTATTTTTTTTTTATTCTTTTTACTTCATTTTCCATTTGTATTTTATTCATTTGTGTATTTTCATTTTTATTTATTATTTTTTTATTTTTAATTTTTTTTTTTTTTTTTTATTGAGTTTTAGTGATGTTTTTTGATAAGAACTACTTGTGTTTTAGTTTATTTTATTTTGTGTTTACTTTATTGTTTCCAAATTTATTTATAATTTTTCCTGCTTCTTGGCTTGTTGGTAGCTTTTCTGAGCGCTTATTTTTTAATAAATAAAGAATATAAATAAAAAAAAATTTTAAGAAAGGGCTGGAACCTGGGCCTACTTTCTTTCTGCTTTATTCCTGACTGCTTACTTTTTTTTTTGTATCTAGTTTTTTGTTTGCGTTTAGTGCATTAATGAATTGTATTTCTTGCTGAATTTGCACTTTTTACATTTTTTTTATGATCTGAAGTTAGAACAGCTTTGGTAGAAGTCTAGTGAGAGGAGAGAGGAGTTGATAGAAACGTGCTGTCTCTGACTCTCTAGAGGGCACTTTTCCTTGTTTTTGAATTTTCTTTGCTGCTGTATAGTTGTGTTTGCGTGATGCTGCTCACGGTGCAGCAGCAGCGCAGCAGTTAGATTAGCAGTGCCTTGTGTAGGTGGAGGATATTAATATTAAAAACTTCTCTAAAAACTTTCTCAGTACTTAGTTGCACAAAGAGCAACTAGTTTATGTAGCAAGGAGCTCCGCCCAATGAGTTTAGTCCCTGACAGTCGTGACTGTAGCCTATACTTTTACAGCACCCAAGCTAGCCAGCTGTAAACCATCTTGCACCGTCCTCTTATAGATTAAGTATGAGAGATCGGCAGCCATGGATATGCACTTTCCTGCTATCTCCGCAGCCAGTTTGACAGATAGTGGCATCCGGAGGCAATGTAAGAATTGTCTCATGTTTACAGATGATCTTTTAATTCCTAAAGAAACTGGCACAGCATGTAAGAGGTGTATTTATACAATGCCACTGGAGGCAAGTTTCTCACATACAAGCAGTTGTAATAGCAAATGGGTTATCATTAACACTCACACTACACCCACCACACATAATATGGGTCAGACACATTGACCATCAGTACATCTTACATGTACTCTTCTAAAGGCCTCTCAGATGTTACACTTACAGTAAGCATTCTCAGCAACCTCAAAATCACTCTACTAAAATAACACCCACCACAACACATACAGACAAATCTCATGGTGTGCCTTGTTTAGATGGAGGATATTAAAATTAAAAACTTCTCTAAGAAACTTTCTCAGTACTTAGTTGCACAAAGAGCAACTAGTTTATGTAGCAAAGAGCCCCTCCCAATAAGTTTAGTCTTTTAAGCCCATAAGGTAAGCCACCACACAAACCAAAATTTTGGTCGTACAAGACTCCATTGGGAGACACACAGAGTAAGTTGCCTATCAGAGGACAGGATCCGCTGGAGCACTCATGCACTAAAGTCATTTAACCACAAGTATCAGTTTGACTCATTTGAGATGTACCTCACAAGACACTTCCAACAGCTGGAAAGACCACAAAAACACCTCACCAAGAGGATTACTGGACTCAAACATATGTCCTATGCAGCCCGACTGAAAAAAACTCCAGCTGTACTCAGTGGCATATCGCTTACTCAGAGGTGATCTCTGCCTGACTTACAAAGCCATGTCCAACTCAGAATTGATGGACATGCTCCACCTAAAGAAATCCAAGTCACTGCGAGCCATGAGCTCTAGTGAGCTAAACCTCACCCCAACAATAAATAGAACATGCTGGAGGGATAGATTCCTGTCACAGAGACTCCCCATGCTTTGGAACAAAATTCCTAACTACATTAGGCAGAGCCCCTCACTAACACACTTCAAGAGAAACCTTGACGAGTGGATGGGTAACAGAAAATACACCCCTGGGATCACTTCATTGGCTCTGCTTGACAGAGGCACAGTTAATTAATCAATGGGGTGGCGAAAGCTGACACACTCAGGCTAGGCTTAAAAATGCCCTCGGGTAGATAGCCTAGTACCTACCTATGAACCTATGAACCTATCCGGTGGATAAACAACCTGAGATGTATCTTCTTAGCCTGTATGAAGTGAGACATGATGGAGATCTCAGACTATATGTTCCAGGCTTGTATGAGCCTAACATTGAGTAGCATTCTGCCTTCTCCAAGGATGATGCTACAATATGAATAAAAAATTATTGACGTTAATAAATTGCTTAATTTTTGGTGTCATTTGAAGGGGGTACAATATTTATCAGCATGGGAGGATATTGTCCCTGTCCCCTCTAGACATTTGAATAATGGCTAAAAACTTGTCCATCCCCATAGTGCCTTTTTTAACTATTGCCAACACCTGATAAACCTTCCAATATAGAAATCAACACACCAAGAAAATGTAATGGTGTTACTGCTCAATGCCAAAGTCTAAACAAGAAACTCTACTCCCTGCAACCTCTACTCAACCCGGAGAACTTAAAAACCTCTGTGTGGTTACTGAGACATGGTTTAAAGCTGTAGAAGCACCCCTGCAGTGCAGAGGTATTATGCCTTCTACACATTTAGCCCAGCTACTGCACAGAAAGGTACAAAAGGTAGAAGGGTCTCAATTTATATATATATATATGTGTGTGTGTGTGTGTGTGTGTGTGTGTGTGTGTGTGTGTGTGTGTGTGTGTGTGTGTGTTGTGTGTGTGTGTGTGTGTGGTGTGTGTGTGTGTGTGTGTGTGTGTGTGTGTGTGTGTGTGTGTGTGTGTGTGTGTGTGTGTGTGTGTGTGTGTGTGTGTGTGTGTGTGTATGTGTGTGTGTGTGTGTGTGTGTGTGTGTGTGTGTGTGTGTGTGTGTGTGTGTGTGTGTGTGTGTGTGAAATGTATATATGTATGTGTGTGTGTGTGTGTGTGTGTGTATGTGCGGTGTGTGTGTGTGTGTGTGTGTGTGTGTGTGTGTGTGTGTGTGTGTGGTGTGTGGAACACAAAAGAAAAGGTACAAAATGTGTTATAAGTGTGTTGTGTGTGTGTGTGTGTTTGTGTGTGTGTGTGTGTGTGTGTGTGTGTGTGTGTGTGTGCTGTGTGTGTGTGTACAAAAAAAAAAAGGTCTCAATTTATATATATATATATGTGTGTGTGTGTGTGTGTGTGTGTGTGTGTGTGTGTGTGTGTGTGTGTGCGTGTGTGTGTGTGTGTGTGTATATATATATATGTATGTATGTGGATTCACTTTATAAGCTCGAAATTCTGAAATCTTGAATTATAGAATCTCAAGCCCATAAAGTAGAAAATCCAAATACCCTAAACCACACAATCATGAAGCCCTAAATCCCAAAACTGCAAATCCCTGAAATTCCAACTTTCAACACTTTCAAATGCCATTACAACACATACGCATACAACTAAATAAGCACACACACACACCTACCCTTATAATATACAGGGGGGCAAGTCCCCCTGCACACCCCCCCTACTTAAATATTCTAACTTCAAGGTCGCACTACATACACACAGACACAAAACACCACCACACAAACTACATTCCTCTCGCACACACACACATCACAGTAATAACACATACTAACACACACTACAGCCCCTACCTAACAACCTTAAACATAAACACTTACCTGAATCCATGAACACAGTGCAACACCAGAACCACTAATTTAAAATCTCCTGCATTCGAGATTTTGAATTTCACACTTCTGGGGTTGCGATCTTCCGATCCTTCCACTTTATGAACTCGAGATACTGAAATTCGAGATTTCAGTATTTCGAGCTTATAAAGTGTTCTTATACATACATATATATATATATATATATATATATATATATATATATATATATATATATATATATATATTTATATATATGTACACATATAAAAAATTAAAAAAACACCTCAAGGCTGGTCAAATAGTATGATGCACTTAAGTTTCTCCTGATCCAAATTATCACAGGTTAAGTTTCATACTGTATGCTTGCACAGGTCCCCCAGTATGACCTAGGGAACCCATTACACATACTTAAATATGTTACAGACATCCGCTTTCATCCCAACATCATACTCATAGGGGACTTTAACTATCTCACTATACATGATCCCAAACATGCAAGTCCAGAGATTCCAGATCTTTGTAAATACAAGCACCCTGTACCAGCTAGTTCATACACCCACTATGGGTAGTATCATTATGGACCTGGTCCTCAGAAACATGGGAGAATATTCAAGCCAGGAAAATCATGGCCTGTGATCTAAGCATCCAACCAAATTCTGATGTTTCAGTAATATTAGTGATGTTATCACATACATATGAATAACTTGTAAAACTGAAAATTTAAAATTATGTCTAGACCCAACACAATTAATGTTTTTGGTTAAAGCATTCGAAAGTTTCATCTTAATATCATAAAGGTGCTCACCAGTTCACCTTTTCAACATTCTGTTTGTCTTACATAAAATCATTGGCATATAGCCACATAAACATCATTAGATGCATTACAGTCTGCATAGTCGTCTAGGTTTTATAAAACCCTTCAAAATGGAAGAACAGCAGTTACAAGTATAACAAGAAAAAATGTACCCTCTTGTTAATTTTCACTCTTGTACTGATATATTCATTTTTATTATCCAAAAACTCCAAGGAAAGGGTGCCACAGAACCAGGAACCAATAAAACCACAACAGGCACCCAAAGAGGCAGAAGGTAATAATAAAACACGAGCCTGTAGGTGTAAGCAGCAGCAGGTTTAATCACATAAATGCCACACAATACAAAGCATTTTCATCCACCAGACTTCCTCAGATGTAAAAATGAAAATATGTAGGCTGTGCCTGCTTATATACCCCTCCCAATCCAATTAGTAGTTAAAACAATTGTTTAATTGACACCAATTAAATCCTGTAACTAAAATATTCGTGACAACCTACTGACTTGCCACAAATACAGATGAAAGTAGATAAAAACATGCACATTTTTTAAAAGAACTTTAAAATAAATATATAAATACTGAAACCATCACAATGTGTTGGACAGATAAATAAACTTGAATCAAAAACCAACAAAAGGAACTTGCAAAACAATATATATACTTATTTTATAGTTTTGCAGCTCTCATTTTTAAAATAGGGGCAATGGATATGTATTCATTCAGCCCTGAGAATCTATTGGCTTCCAATAACAACTGCCAAAATATTTCTCTCACCTCTATCCTATTTTCCCACGGGTCCCCCCTCACATCACATTGCACCTTCTCTACAACAAAGAAGCCCCATTTTGCTTGGGGACATGTCAGTGTATGTTTAAACAAGGCATTTTTAATATCTTCGACTCTAATAGCATATAAATGCTCATAAATCCTCCTTTTGAGTTTACGAGTAGTTTTTCCAATGTAAAATGCACCACAGGTTTTACATAGGGCTAAATAAATCAAGCCTTCACTATTACAGTTGGAAAAACTACTACTCTGAATCTGATGGTCTCTTGACAGGATGTATACAGAATCCTGTCTAAGTATATATGGGCATTGGGCACATGCCCCACATTTGTAGGTTCCCAATTTCTTACATGAAACAATAGAACCATTATGCTCCAGCAAATCCTTGAGGTTCCTGCCTTTTTATATGTAAATCCTAGGGTGTTGGTAAACAAACGTCCAACTCTGAATAACACCTAAACCTGCTCCAGTGTTGAGTAATAATGTTTTTAACCCTAGAGGTATTCTGATTATAAATCATAACATAGTTACCCCAAGGTTTCTTGATTTCATCCCTGGTAACATCACCCTGGTTGTTGTGTGGTACCCTGCACATTTATTGGTACTATCACACTTGTATCTCCTGTTCCCAAAATAGGGCAAACCTATCCTTTCTCCCATTCTTTACTTCCTCCAAAACCTCATCAATTAAATAGTTAGGATACTTCCTAGATATAAACATTTCTTTGACTCTCTGACTTTCGTCTTCGAAGTCCGAGTCCAAAGAGGTCATCCTACAACTACGTGCAAATTGTCCCTTGATAATACTTCTCTTCTGTTTAAACGGATGGGAACTAGTGAAATATAGGTACGAGTTAGAAAAGGTTTCCTTTCTATATACATTAGATGTAAACTGCTGCCCTAGGACGTCTTTTTAATAGTGACGTCCAGAAAGTTCATATAGTCATGTGTAATATGGGAAGTAAATTTCAAAAAATTGGTGGTATGGTTTAGATAGTCTATGAATTCTGTTAACTTATCCATACTACCTTTCCTAAAAATGCAAATATCATCCAGGTAATGTTTGTAATATACCCAGTATTGTGCATATTCAGACTGGAACACAAACTTCTCTTCCCAAACCATGAGCACAATGTTGGCATAAGTAGGGGCACAACTTGCCCCCATGGCCACTCCCTGGATCTGTTTAAACAACTCACCCTCAAAAAATATAAAGTTGTGTTTCAATACCAAATCCATCAACTCTGTATAAACCAAAAAAGTATTGTGGTCAAGTTTTCCATGTTGGTGAATGGCATCCTGGAACCATTCTGACCCTGTAGAATGTGGAATCACATTAAATAAATCCTGAATATCAAGGGTTAAAATATTAAGGAATCTGAATACATGTTGCTATTAATGCTTCTCAAAAATTCCCAGGAATCCTTAAGTATACCATTGGCCCTAACCCAAATATTTTTTAATTTTATATCCAAAAATTTGGCCAACGGATGGGTTTTAGAGCCATTGGCTGCCACAATGGGTCTCAGGGGTGGATCCTCCACACTTTTATGTACCTTGGGTATCCCGAAAATAGCAGGGATATGGGGTCTGTCCACATTGAGATACTTAAAAGTGTCCTGGTTTATAAAATTGTCATTCAGCATGTCCTGTAAAACCAAATCAATCTTACGGTATGCTAAGTTAATCTCATTCTTGGATACCCTAACATACCTGTTGGTATCATTAAGCATATCCATCATCTTACTGGAATACAGAATACTGTCCATGAAGACCACCCCTCCACCTTTGTCGGGTTGCATCACCCTCAGGTATCTATTTTTCTGAATGGATTTGAGAAGTACCTTTTCTTCTCTAGTCATGTTAAATTTACCATGCCATCCACCCCTATATACATTCCTGATTTCTTCTTCGACCTCCCTTTCATTGGTCCAATATGTTGGCTAGTCCCCCTTCCTGGCTACCACTCTTATTTATCTCGTGCCGTTTGGGGGACCCCTGTAAAAATACCGCACAGGGGATTTGTGCCTTAACCTATCTGATCTCCTAAGTTCAGGGAATTCAGTATTGTTTGAATCCTGATGTTCCCCCATCCCTGAATCACTGTAGATCACTCTATGGTCCATAGAGTCCCAGGCATTGTGTCCCCCTGGTGAAAACGAAGAGGAATAAGTACTGTGTTGTGGTCCAGATTTATCAAAGAATTATTTTTTCGACCAAATTTGTCATTCTTAGGGTACGGGTATGCTTTTTTCTGTCTGTAATCCCTCAAATCCCTATCTATTTTGCCACACTTCCTTTTAAAAATAACATGACATTTTTCTTCCACCTGTTGCTTAATAATAAAATATTTTCTCTTCTCATTTTCAACAGAAAACATAAGATCATTGGTCACTACTTCATTAATGATAAGATCATTGGTCACTACTTCATTAATGTATTCTATCTCCTGATATACTTGCCCCATAATCCTTTCATTTTCTCTAATCAGGGCTTTCATGACTTCAAAACCACTACGGTCAAAAATACTCAACAATTCTTCCTGAAAGGCGGAGCCTTCCACTACATTGTTCGGAAACTTATAAAAACACAATCCTTTGGGTACTATACCCCTTTTAATACAGTCATGCAAGTAACAATTGTCAATACCCAGAGTTTTATGTTTGTAAATTAAATCAGTGAGTTTTTTAATATTGGCTCTATAAGACACTTCACTGTCTTTCTCAACATCCCGGTCATTAAATATAAAGTTATTATCAGTACCTTGGTGACTGGAAAAAGACTTGTAACTAACAAGCCATGAGGCCAAAGAGGAAGAGTCCGTCCACTCGTGCACTCCATTGTCACCATTAGCCATACTATCAGTCATTTCCACAGGAGCATGTCCCTGAACACCACGTTCCCCTAAAAGGGAGGACTGTCCATTCGGACCTTGGTTCTGGGAATTCATTGCCAAATGATTGTAACAAAATTTAGTTGCAGCTCCCTTTTGTAATGCAGCCTCACCTCTAGTGCCCCTCAACGGCAAACTGGAAGAAGTTGCAGTTACTTCCTCTACAGGCACATCAGCCTCACTGATTTAATTTACAAACATAAAACTCTGGGTATTGACAATTGTTACTTGCATGACTGTATTAAAAGGGGTATAGTACCCAAAGGATTGCGTTTTTATAAGTTTCCGAACAATGTAGTGGAAGGCTCCCCCTTTCAGGAAGAATTGTTGAGTATTTTTGACCGTAGTGGTTTTGAAGTCATGAAAGCCCTGATTAAAGAAAATGAAAGGATTATGGGGCAAGTATATCAGGAGATAGAATACATTAATGAAGTAGTGACCAATGATCTTATGTTTTCTGTTGAAAATGAGAAGAGAAAATATTTTATTATTAAGCAACAGGTGGAAGAAAAATGTCATGTTATTTTTAAAAGGAAGTGTGGCAAAATAGATAGGGATTTGAGGGATTACAGACAGAAAAAAGCATACCTGTACCCTAAGAATGGCAAATCTGGTCGAAAAAATAATTATTTTGATAAATCTGGACCATAACACAGTACTTATTCCTCTTCTTTTCCACCAGGGGGACACAATGCCTGGGACTCTATGGACTATAGAGTGATCTACAGTGATTCAGGGATGGGGGAACATCAGGATTCAAACAATACTGAATTCCCTGAACTTAGGAGATCAGACAGGTTAAGGCACAAATCCCCTGTGCGGTATTTTTACAGGGGTCCCCCAAACGGCACGAGATAAATAAGAGTGGTAGCCAGGAAGGGGGACTAGCCAACATATTGGACCAATGGAGTACAGGGAATATTACTGTGGATGGACCATGTCACACCCTACATGACTTTAGAATTTACAATTACAGTAGTGAGGAGATTGACAGGAAACATTTTCTTTTATTTTCAAAAGGTTTTAAATTCATCCCTCTACAGGGGGTAATTTAGTGGACAGCTTAAAAGACTTGAGGATTTTTCTACGGAAAAAGAATTTAGATATTATGTTTCAGGGGCAACAGGATGGTGGTACTAATAGTGGTATTAGAAGACCTAGTACCTATAATCCCCCTATACACCCCCAGCTAAAAAATTTTGAAAGGGAGGTCGAAGAAGAAATCAGGAATGTATATAGGGGTGGATGGCATGGTAAATTTAACATGACTAGAGAAGAAAAGGTACTTCTCAAATCCATTCAAAAAAATAGATACCTGAGGGTGATGCAACCCGACAAAGGTGGAGGGGTGGTCTTCATGGACAGTATTTTGTATTCCAGTAAGATGATGGATATGCTTAATGATACCAACAGGTATGTTAGGGTATCCAAGAATGAGATTAACTTAGCATACCGTAAGATTGATTTGGTTTTACAGGACATGCTGAATGACAATTTTATAAACCAGGACACTTTTAAGTATCTCAGTGTGGACAGACCCCGTATCCCTGCTATTTTCGGGATACCCAAGGTACATAAAAGTGTGAAGGATCCACCCCTGAGACCCATTGTGGCAGCCAATGGCTCTAAAACCCATCCGTTGGCCAAATGTTTGGATATAAAATTAAAAGATATTTGGGTTAGGGCCAATGGTATACTTAAGGATTCCTGGGAATTTTTGAGAAGCATTAATAGCAACATGTATTCAGATTCCTTAATATTTGTAACTCTTGATATTCAGGATTTATTTAATGTGATTGCACATTCTACAGGGTCAGAATGGTTCCAGGATGCCGTTCACCGACATGGAAAACTTGACCACAATAATTTTTTGGTTTATACAGAGTTGATGGATTTGGTATTGAAACACAACTTTATATTTTTTGAGGGTGAGTTGTTTAAACAGATCCAGGGAGTGGCCATGGGGGCAAGTTGTGCCCCTACTTATGCCAACATTGTGCTCATGGTTTGGGAAGAGAAGTTTGTGTTCCAGTCTGAATATGCACAATATTGGGTATATTACAAACGTTACCTGGATGATATTTGCATTTTTTGGAAAGGTAGTATGGATAAGTTAACAGAATTCATAGACTATCTAAACCATACCACTAATTTTTTGAAATTTACTTCCCATATTACACATGACTATATGAACTTTCTGGACGTCACTATTAAAAAAGACGTCCTAGGGCAGCAGTTTACATCTAATGTATATAGAAAGGAAACCTTTTCTAACTCGTACCTATATTTCACTAGTTCCCATCCATTTAAACAGAAGAGAAGTATTATCAAGGGACAATTTGCACGTAGTTGTAGGATGACCTCTTTGGACTCGGACTTCGAAGACGAAAGTCAGAGAGTCAAAGAAATGTTTATATCTAGGAAGTATCCTAACTATTTAATTGATGAGGTTTTGGAGGAAGTAAAGAATGGGAGAAAGGATAGGTTTGCCCCTATTTTGGGAACAGGAGATACAAGTGTGATAGTACCAATAAATGTGCAGGGTACCACACAGCAACCAGGGGTGATGTTACCAGGAATGAAATCAAGAAACCTTGGGGGTAACTATGTGAAGTTTTATAATCAGAATACCTCTAGGGTTAAAAACATTATTACTCAACACTGGAGCAGGTTTAGGTGTTATTCAGAGTTGGATGTTTTGTTTACCAACACCCTAGGATTTACATATAAAAAAGGCAGGAACCTCAAGGATTTGCTGGAGCATAATGGTTCTATTGTTTCATGTAAGAAATTGGGAACCTACAAATGTGGGGCATGTGCCCAATGCCCATATATACTTAGACAGGATTCTGTATACATCCTGTCAAGAGACCATCAGATTCAGAGTAGTAGTTTTTCCAACTGTAATAGTGAAGGCTTGATTTATTTAGCCCTATGTAAAACCTGTGGTGCATTTTACATTGGAAAAACTACTCGTAAACTCAAAAGGAGGATTTATGAGCATTTATATGCTATTTGAGTCGAAGATATTAAAAATGCCTTGTTTAAACATACACTGACATGTCCCCAAGCAAAATGGGGCTTCTTTGTTGTAGAGAAGGTGCAATGTGATGTGAGGGGGGCCCGTGGGAAAATAGGATAGAGGTGAGAGAAATATTTTGTCAGTTGTTACTGGAAGCCAATAGATTCCCAGGGCTGAATGAATACATATCCATTGCCCCTATTTTAAAAATGAGAGCTGCAAAACTATAAAATAAGTATATATATTGTTTTGCAAGTTCCTTTTGTTGGTTTTTGATTCAAGTTTATTTATCTGTCCAACACATTGTGATGGTTTCAGTATTTATATATTTATTTTAAAGTTCTTTTAAAAAATGTGCATATTTTTATCTACTTTCATCTGTATTTGTGGCAAGTTGGTAGGTTGTCACAAATATTTTAGTTACAGGATTTAATTGATGTCAATTAAACAATTGTTTTAACTACTAATTGGCTTGGGAGGGGTATATAAGCAGGCACAGCCTTCATTTTTTCATTTTTACATCTGAGGAAGTCTGGTGGACGAAAACGCTTTGTATTGTGTGGCGTTTATGTGATTAAACCTGCTGCTGCTTACACCTACAGGCTCGTGTTTTATTATTACCTTCTGCCTCTTTGGGTGCCTGTTGTGGTTTTATTCATTTTTATTATGTAGCCATTTTTTTCAATTGAGAATTCTTAAAAGTAGAAGATGGTGGCAACCCAACAAGTTGTTTAATATCATCATTAACCATCAAAATTGGCCAATTGCATTTAATTATTTCAGAAATGCAACTAATATTACTGAAATAAGTTAAACGCATACATACATATGTAGGCTTATTTCAACTAGATTTATCAGAAACCCAATCTATATTATTGTTTAAGCCAAATAATGGAGTGGCATTGATTTTTCTCTGTGTTCACACTTCAAATAATGTTTCTTCAACTTAATCATTATTGTATCCTCTATTAATAAAATCAGATTTTAACTGATAAAACACTTGATCATAATCATCACTAGTAAGTCTAGATGCCCTTAAAAAACAATATGTCATTAGTTTTGCTCCTTATTGAAATTTCAGCACTCAAATTGCAGAGTAAAGACAAGCCAAAAAAAAGACCAAAAACCCAGGAAAAGAATCTCAAAGATCGCTATTCTCCTTTAAACTTCTTTTTGCGGGGGCTTTCTTGCACTCCCTAATATAGAGAACAAGCCCCTCACCCCCCCAAACCTATATATACCAACTCTGAGATTGCTATACTTTGGAGATAAATGAATATTCTAAGAAATGGCAATCTCAGACTTAGTGTATGCAAATCTGTTTTTTGGGTATTTGGTCTGTGTTTCAGGACTCGCTCAAGTGGGTTCCACATTTCAAAGTTACCCACCAGTTGTATAACCAACTGGCTCTCAGATAGGACACAAGAAGTTAGGATAAGGGCATCTACCTCCAAAAAGAGACCAGTTAGTAGTGGAGTCACTCAGGACGATGTGCTGGGTTCGCTCTTTTTTGGCATCTACTTCTCTGAAGTCAAGGCCAATATCAGAGGTCTTTGGGTGATCACATTTGCAGACGACTGCAAACTAGGGGCAGTCACTGAATTGCCCAAAGACCAAGAAGGCCTAACATAGGTTAATAACTTGTGACAGACCTATGGTATAAAACTCAATGCCAAAAAATGCATAATAATATCATTTGGGAAAATGGCTACCCCTGGAAACTACCAGATTGATAATACACCCCTAAGAGAAGACCCAGTAGTCAGGTACTTGGGAATGTATGTAGACAGCAACCTGGCCTTTGACTATCATATGTCTACAGTAGTATGGAAATCACTTCATCAGACTCTCAGATTTTCAGGCTGATGGTCTGAATTTTTTCACAAAAGCACTTTGTTTTTATCATTTTTATAATTAAAAGTTTCTTTAGTAATCTTCATCAATGTGGAATGGAACTAATTTTATTTTAATTTTTAGTGGTGTTTTTTAGTTCCAACCTGAGGTTTCAGATGTTTTATTTTATTTCATTTATTAATTTAAAATTATAATTAGAAACTATATATTTGGGGGAACATTTGTAAAGATGCTTTGCTGAGTAGTGTCATACAAGACCCATTCACACCCTTCGATTTTCCCCTTGCATTGCATGCCTACCTGTTACCACATCATGCAGGTAATCTTACAATTTTACGTTTGTTTTCCTGTTTAAAATCTACACAGCTGTCAAACCATGAATATCACCCAAGCAATTTCATTTAAACCATTTTTTAATTTCTTTTAATTTTTTGAGAAATTGTTTTTCTAGTCTTCAGTTCTTATCATTTCTTGCTCATAAAATATATCTATTATTTCCTCATCATTAATGTAATATTTAATTTGTATACTGGTGCAAGTTTAGCTGTGCATTCAGAAATGATTAATATTTCATCTGTAAAGTTTAGTTTATATGCTTTATTGAGCATCTTCTTAATTCATGACATACATTCTTTAACCTGTATTTTCCAATGTGCATTTAAGATCACCAGGTTGGGTGTCGGGCTGGCAACTTGGCACCATAAAAAATCTACTGCCAATCATTAGCGGACTGGAGTTCTGCTGTGGCGACCCCTAACCGGGAAAAGCCGAAAAGACAAACAAACATTTAAGATCACCATACAATGTTTTCCAAACATGTAAGGAACTGGAATCAGTCACATTACTGGTTTTCATATTGATTGCTGAGTGATAGCGGATGTTATAGTTCCTTGTCAGTGATGACTGTATGTCTATATATCTATATGTACTAAAAGCTTTACCGTGTCAACACATTTTTGCTTTTAGGGTGTGGTTAAATCTTTCCAAAATACAAGCCTTGACTTGATTGGCTGTTGTAAAATGCTGTATGTTTTGCTTTTTCAAAGGTGCCTGCACAACAACATTAAAAATGTAGATCCCTAATCTGATTACAGTTTGTTTTTTGGTTTGTGCACTCAGTGAGAATTTTATGTGCTGTGCTAAAATAACCCCTCAAATTGGGTAATCGTAGTCCACTTTGTTCTATTGGAAGAATCAGCTTATCCCACTTGACCCTTGACATCTTCCCCTCCCAGATAAAATCTTTCACCTCTTTCTCAAATGCTATCCCCAGCTTCTCCTCTGGTTAATAACAATATGTCTAACCCATTGATTGTGAACCTTTTGTGCCAGGAGCTTTTGACACGCCAAACCCAAAATAATTCAGTGCACTTTACATGAGCAATGAATGCAAAACCAGTGTCTTTGCTAACTCAGGTGTCGGTGATCGCTGATATGTCAGACAAAACATTGTGGCATGTGTCATCTTTGACAAGTGTGTCATAGGTTCGCCATCACTACCCTAACCTGTGTGTAAGATTAAAGTGACTAAAAACATTCTAATTGCTTGTATCTTACTACCCATATCCATATAACAAAGCCTCCTTTTTCTCAGTTTTTGTATTATCTTCTGTTTAGTCTCTTCCCACATATCCTTAGCTGCTGCAACAGAGTCACTTCTAATCCATACTCCCAAATACTTCATTTTATCATGTCTCCATAAATATGGATATTGTTGGAGTAATTCATGTTTGGGCACATAATTTGCCACTATCGCCTTTGTTTTAGCTTCATTCATTTTATATCCTGAAAAGATCTGAAAGTGTCTTAAAATGTTCCACAAAACTGTAATGTCCTTTTCTGGTTTTGTCATGAATAAAATAATATCATCTGCAAATAGAGCCAGCTTTTCTTGACTGCCATACCAGTTATATCCTTGAATTTCTGAGACCCTTATTTTCTTTGCCAGTGGTTCTAAATATAATGCAAACAACAAAGTGGAAAGAGGACACCCCTGCCTGGTTCCTCTACTCAAGCAAAAATTATCAGAGAGGACCTCACCCACTTTAATTTTCGCCTCCAATCCCACATGTATACTCCTAATCAGTCTTATAATTGTATCATGGAAAGCAAATACTTTCATTGCCCTGCTCATGAAGTCCCAGCATTCTCTGTCAAATGCTTTCTCTGCATCAAGACCCACCAACAACAGTGGTATTTTCTTACATTCAGCTTCCCTCTAGATCATCAATGTTCTGTAATGTTGTCAAATGCTTGCCCCCCCCCTCCACAAAACCACACCGATCCTATCTATCAGTGTTGGTATCACTTTTGCCATTCTTTTAGCCATTATAGATATAAACACTTTATAATCATGGTTTAGTATTGAAATGGGCCTGTATGAAGCTGGATCCAATGGATATTTACCTTATTTAGATATTACAGCTACCATCACTTTCTTTCAGGATGCTGGTACTTCTTCTCCTCTTTCAATACTGTTAAACAAAACCTTCCAGATCTTTATCAGTTTTCCCCTCCTAGCTTCCAAACTTCCACAGGAATACCATGTATTCCTGGGACTTTCCTGTAGATTGTTTATACATAATCATTTTTATCTTATCTCCTCCTATCCTGTTAGTAATTGAGCCTCATCTACCTGTAACCTTGGCATATTTAATTCTTCCATAAACATTTACATTTGTACCTTTTCTTGATTTCTGTATTTCTCTGCTTTATACAAACTTTCATAAAATTTACGAAATATTTCTAACACTTCTACAGAATCTCTTATCTTCCTTGTTAAAGACTCCCTAAGCTTGGTAACAGCCCTTTCCACTTTCTGTTCCCTGAGTCTTTGTGCTAAAAAATTTTGTGCTCTAGAATTATTATCAAAAAACACTTGCTTAACATCAGTCTTTCTAAACTCATGCATATTATCGAGGTAATCCCTTATTTTCTGTTTCGCGTTCTGTAGTTGCTCCTTTTCTTGCTCTGAGAGACTCCCCCCATGTTGCAATAATTTAACATTTGTTAATCCCTCTAAATAATTCTTATTACCTCTTAATAATATCTCCCTTTCCTTTATTTCCACCCTAGCTTTAAACTCCATTGTAATTTTATCCCACTACCTAGCTAAATTTTCAGTAATACCTCCTGAATTATTTCCAAAACCCATTCCTGAAATTTCCCTCTTTTCAGCAGATAAGTGGAAAAGTGCCAGTGTATCATTTTTATTTAATTACCCTGCATTTTTATTTTAGTCATTATCGGTGCATGATCTGAAATAGTTATTGGGTACATTTCAAGACCTTCAACTAAATGCACATGTTCCTGTGAGATATAAATTCTAGCTAGGCTAGCCCAGTTTTTGTATCTCCATGAGTAATATGTAAATTCACTCTGAATTGCTAGTACTGAATTCACATCTTCAATACCAAAGATTTTCATAACTTTCTTCAAAAATTTGCCCTCCTTTGTTATATTTTACCTTCTAGGCCCCCAACACATCTTCACTGTACAAACCAAATTCCAGTCCCACCTATAAGTAATATTCATTGCTGAAAGATGATTGTTTCTCCCAGAATTTTCTTAAGCAACTTATAGCAGTTTTAGGTGGAATGTAAATGCATGCCAGCGTAATCCTCTATGCTTGCCAATAGCCCCTTAGTATTTATTTATTTATTTATTTTACATTTATTGACCGAGATGGTCCGACTGGATACATGTCCATTTTCAGCGGAGGCTCGGGGAGAAAAGCTGCAACATAGGAACATTTACAATTTGTTACATATAGTAAAGCATATGAGAGGAAAAATCAATTTACATACTGCTACAAAACATCCTAGCTATAGCAACCACAAAATACGAAAGTTCTCATACAGATTTTTCAAACATGCTAGCTTAAAAATAAGACAATTTTAGATTTTGAGTTTAGTTTCTATTCATTGTTCTTGTTTGGGGTTACAGGTCCCTTCCCTAAGTTGTCCATTTAGAAAAGATTTAAGGGCTTCTATTTATAGTCAGAAATAAGTCAAGGAAATATAGAGTTAGATCATTTGAGAATAAAAGGTTAAAGTTTTTGAACTTGGATAATCCAGAGGAAAAGTATGACCTTGGTTTAACAAAAAGGAGCTAATCTGGGTTAGAGCACTGGCAAAGCCAATGTGACTGAAAATGGAGTTTTAGACTCTTCTTGTATTGGACTAAGGAGGTAGTAAGAGTAATGTTGGAGGGGACAGAGTTCCATATTTTCCAATCACCCCCTGAGTTATAGGATTTGATTGTTTGGACAAGTAGCCTGTTTGATGAGCGAAGACAGCCTAGATTGGTGTAAGGAATTATTATATTTTTCATTGCAGGGGTGTTATCGGGTTGTTTGAGAATTTTAAATGCTTCTGTGAGTTGGTTCAGCTGGAGAAGGTTTGGTAGTTTTATCCAGCCAAGGGTTTTTAGGTTAAGGCAGTGGTGTGTTCTATAGGGCATGCCAGTTGCAAATCTGGCAATATGATTATAACAACATGAGAGTTTGTTAAGGTCAGATTTGTTAAGGTTAGTAAGCACGGAAGAGGCATATAGAAGGGTAGAGAGAAGATGTGAGTGGGCAATGGCCGCTTTGGCCATTGGAGTTAGTAAGAATTTTATCCTGTACAGTGACCCATGTTTCTTGTTAACGGATTTAATGGTTTGGTTGATATGCATATCGAATCTAAGTTTATTGTCAATGGTAACTTCTAAGAGTTTTGTATAGGAGTCTGGGGAGATGATAATGCCATTGTTAGATTGTATGGTAAACGATGTAGGAGAAGATTTATGGGTTGGGTAGAAGAGTAGTAGCTTGGTTTTGTTTGGGTTTAAGATCAGGTGATGATCTGATAGCCAGTTTTCCACTGTAGTAAAAGTGAGCTGGGTTGTAGATAGTAGGTTAACTGGAGAGGTGTTGGAACATACTAGTGTAGAGTCATCTGCATATTGAATGCAGGTGGCATCTGTGATGACTGTATGGAGGTCATTAGTAAAGACAGGAAAGAGAAGAGGTCCTAATATGGAGCCTTGAGGAACTCCTATGGTATTTTGTAACAGGTAAGAGAGCTTATTCTGCCACAACACTGCTTGTTGCCTACCAGAGAGGTAGGCATGAAACCAGTGGAGAGCTTGGTTGTCTAAGTACAAGGTTTTCAGAGTGTGGAGAAGTAGCTGGTGGTTAACCATGTCGAAGGCTTTGGACAGGTCCAGAAAGAGAGCTGAAGATATTTTTTTGTTATTCCAGTTATGGTTAATTATATTGGTAAAAGAGAGGAGGGCAGTGGATGTACTGTGGTGGGGTCTAAATCCATGTTGTGAGTTGGTCAGTAGTTTATTCTGGATGAGATAGTATAGAAGTTGTTTGTGCACACACTTCTCCATGATTTTGGCAGGTGGTGACAATATGGCTATTGGCCTATAGTTTGATAGTTCTGTGGATGAGCTACCTTTATAGAGTGGTATTACATAGGATATTTTCCAAATTGAGGGGATTGTGGTCTCTGTTATGGTTCAATTAATTAGGATCAAGATGGGGTATGCTATGACATCTGCAGCTTTTTGCAGATATTTGGCTGGGAGAAGATCTGCAGAAAGGGTAGTTGGCTTTAGCTTCTTCAGTAAGGATCGGATAAAGGATGTGGAGACAGGCTGGAGGTTAAAGGAGAGTAGTGTCTTGGGTATAGAATCTGTTATTGAGGAGCAGGTAGTAGATAGTTGGCTAAGGACTGAATAGTTTCGGTAAAGAAACTATTAAAGGTACTTGCTACTTCTTCTGGGCTTTTATTACATAATGTTGCTGGGGTAGGAGTGGAGGATTTACCTGGATGAAGAAGATCATTTATACACGCCCAAAACTTTTGAGGGTTGTTTTGATGTTTCTGTAGATGGCAGTAATAGTTTTTTTTGTGAAGTGTGATGGCTTTTTTAGTCTTATTTCTTAGCTGCTGGAATTGAATACGATCTAGGGGTGTCGTGGTAGTACACCATTTGGCCCGTGCTTTGTTTCTAAGTGTAATTATAGATTTGGAGTCTTTTGTTAGCCAAGGTGCTATTTGTGTTTTAATTTTGATTGACCGTTTTGGAGCATGAGAATCAAGTATGGTAAGAAATGTGGCGCTAAAATATGTTACTGCCTCATCTAGGGGAAGGTACTTTAGAACTGACCAGTTACAGGATTTGAGTTCTGTTTGGAATTTTGTGGGTTCAAAATTTTTCTTGTTTCTGACAGACCTGTAAATGGGCAATCGAGAGCTGTAGTACTTAGTACTACTACTACTATAGCTTCCATTATCGCCTTTTTTTCCATCTTCTATCACTATTGGAGCTCCTCTTGCAATTAATATAGGTACTCCTCTGTTCCTTTGACGCTGATATTCTGCTGAATAACCATCCTGAAAACCTTTCTTTATCAAATTCACATGCTCAGTTCTTTCCAAATGTGTTTCCTGTAGCATAACTATTTGCACTCTACATTTTTTAATATAGCTCACTACTCTCTTTTTTTTACTTATTTGTAAGACCATGTAAATGAATTGGTTCATAGGTGTTTACTATGCTAACGACCACAAGGGCCATTTTAAGCCTAACCATGTATTCCAAATCTCTGACAAGTTCTGATACCATTGATAAGTGTAAGCAGGTGTTTGTGAGATGAAACATTTACAAGTAGGGGCCTTGGAGATAAACCATGTACAGGATGCCATTGTCCATTAGAAACATAGCTACCAAACTAGGGATGATTTTTTTGTTCCCCATCCAGTTGTTCAAGTTGCACTTGAATTTGGTTAGGGAGGAACTCTGCTTCACGGGTAGTCTCTGGGATACATACCTGTCTCTCCAGCAGGTCCTATTTATATCACAGGCAAGGTTTATGTCTTTAGGATGGGTAATTCTGGTGCTGTTTGTTTTGTGGGTATGCAGGAGGTCCATCAGAGTGGGGTCTGACAATGCCATGTATGCCAGACATAGATCTCCCCTCAAAAGCATGTAGGAAACAGAATACAGGGATAGGGCCTTGAGGCAGTCTGCATAGGACATATTACCTGCGCCCTGTATTCTTTTAGTGAGAAACCTCTGTGGAAATTTCAACTGTTGGATATGCCTGGTTAGGTACATACCAAAGGGAGCACTGTACTCAAAGATAGGTTTGATGAATACCTAATACAATGGTACAATGATTTACTTAGACTTAGATGCCATACCTTTGTTTATAAGTTGCTCAACATCGAATGATTTCCTTACAACTGTAGACATGTGATGGTCAAAGGCTAGATTGCTATCTATGTGTGTCACTAAGTCCCTGACTACTGGGTCAACTCTAAGGGGTGTGTAGTCAATATGATAGTTACCAGGGGTGAATAACTTCCCAAAGGACACTATTCTGCATTTCTTGGCATTTAGTTTTAGTCCATGGCTCTGACACCAGTTGTTTGTCTGTGTCAGCCCCTCCTGGAGAACATTTGTGTCAGTGTGAGATTCAGTGATAGTTCCTAATTTGCAATCATCTGCACATTTAGTCAGCCAGAGACCACTGACATTGACCTTGACTTCTGAGATGTAAATGCCAAAAAGGAGTGGTCCAAGGACAAATCCCTGAGGGACTCTACTTGTCATTGGCATCTTTGCAGAGGTGGATTCCCCAGTTCTAACCTCCTGGGTCCAGTCTGTGAGCCAGCTGGCTGTCCACCGCGTGAGATACGAGTTTGTACCTAACATCCTGAGTTTGTCAACAATGCAGAGTGGGGTAGCGTGTCAAATGTCTTGGTCAATTCAAGGTAGGCAGTGCGAACCATTTTTCCCTCATCCATTGCTTTGGTTACCTTCTAAAAGAAGTCAACCAGGTTGAGTAGGCATGATCTGCCCTTGGCAAAACCAAACTGGATTGGGTCCAGTGTCTGGAGGTTTACTATATCTCTATTGACCATTTCCATGATTAATTTTTTTCATGGCTTTACATATAAGACTAGTGAGACGTAAGGGTCTGCAGTTTTCAGGTTCTGTAGATGGCCCACCTTTGTGCAGAGGGATGACTATTGCTGTCCTCCATTCATGAGGCATGAAGCCTGTTTGGAGGCTACAGTTAAATAGTAATTTCAGAGGTCCTGATAGGTCATGTTTCATGCTATTTAGAAGGCATTCTAGGATATTGTCTGAGCCCATTGATGCTGTGTTCTTGGTCTTAGTGAGAGCTTTAAGGACCTGTTCCCTAGTTATAGTAGGGAGAGTTATGATTGATGGTATTTCCTGAGGGATGGTTGAGGGGAGAGAAAGGGGTAAAGTTGGAGCTGAATTTATCAGTCAGGAGGTTTGCTATATCTTCTGACTCAGTATAGGTGGCTCCATTTACAATGAGCTCTGCACACACTTGTGTATTGCCTTTGAGGTTGTGGACATAACTAAAGAATGCTTTGTACTTGTCCTTGGCCAGGAAGGCCAGACTTAACTCAAATTTAGCTTTGGTAGATGCTATTTGTCATCTGAGTTGTTTGTTTAGTTTGATGAGAGTGCTTCTATCCTGCTGGGTGCCGCACCTCCTAATTTTTGTCACAATATTCTTCCTTCTGTTATACAGCCTGTGGCTTTTGTGATTCCACCAGGGTGGCTTGTTTTTTTGGGTTAGTTCTGTACTTCTTCCCATTGGGAACAGCTGCATCTATGCAACTATTAACATGCTTGTACATGGTTTCTGTGAACAGTTCTGCATAGGCAGCAGTGCTGAATGTTCCAGGTTAAGCTGGGAGTCCAGGTTTTATTTTTACTTCCAAGGACACCATTGTGTTGTCTGACCTTACCATGGAAGACAATACAATAGAGGGTGTGCAGCACTCTCCCATATTAGTGAGTACCAGATCCAGTATGGTTGCACCCCTGATTGTTATATTGACTATCTGGTCCAGGGAGTGTGTGTTTACAAAATCCAGGAATCTTTGTGCCTCTACGTTTGGTGTCATATAGGATTCTCAGTTAACAGTGAGGCAATTAAATTGACCCATGAATATGGTATTGAGTTGGATGGTTAGTATTTCTAATAAGTTTAAATGCATGGTATGGGTTTCCTGGGTCATAGAGGGGGACCTATAGCTTGCAAGGAAGTGGTACTGGATTTTGCCAATGCTGACTTGAACATGGAGCAGCTCAAGTGCATTGTCCTGTTTGATCAATCTTGAAGTATATTGAAAGACATTACAGAAAACATCATTTGTATATAGTTATTCTCACCACCTTTTATGTATAACTGCCTGCTTTTTTGTTAAACATCTAATTTCAACGTTTATGTTACATGCATATACTGTTTGGCAGGTTGATCTTTTATGCAGTTGTTTCTTATCATATCCATATCAGCCTATGTCACAACTTACAGAATGTTTTCTTTTATTGAAAGCACTCAAAAAAAAAACCTCTCCCAATACCCCTGCCAAAACCTATTAATGTAATAACAACAAACAAAACTATGTACATCTTCAAATATTGAAGTTTTGCTTCCTAGTAAGAACAAAATTCTGAACTGATAGTCACACGTACAGGCTAGAGTTAACCAAAAAGAAAGGTTAGTTATGCTAAGATGCATGGTACAGCCTGTGCTTTCAGTAAGTGCTATCTGTTTTTTTTTAATATCTTTATAGCTCTCCCAGCTGAGAAAACACTTGAATGCTTTCAGTAAATACTTTCTCCAAGCCATTTCTCTTTATCAGATTGTCTTCTAGTGACATGCAAACCAGACACAAACCTGCTAAGGATACTTTGTTTACCAGAAAAAAAGCCTTATAATATTTAATATTCTTTTCCATTTACATGCTTTGTAATAATCTTGTTGCAGGAGAAAGCCTAGGGTCTTAACCCAGTCATTTCCCTATGCAAGCACTGGAAAATGTACACTGATTTTTCTTTTGTCATGCTTTCTTAACCAGACCCTCCCCCCTTTTTACATTGTTGTGCCTACATTTCTTAAAAATGAAATAAGAAAAAGAGAGAAGGGAGAAAAAAAACACCTCTCTATGTAGTATCCTGTTACATTTAAGAAAGACTGAGAAAACTGTACTTCAAGTGTTAATTGGTTTTATCTGACCTTTATAGCTCTCCCAGCTGGGAAAACCCCTGAATGCTTTCAGAGAACATTATGTCCTAGCCAATTTCTCTTTTCATTTTCGTTTTTTTTTCCTCAGCCAATCACTCTCCACCAGACTGTAATCAGTTTCTCTTTATCAGATTGTCTCCATGGAGACATGACCAGGCAGACAGTTTCTCTTTATCAGATTGTCACCATGGAAACACGAAGACCAGCTGCAGGATTGTTACCGAGTATACATGTATTTGCTAGAAAAAAAGCATCATAATATTCAGTGTTATTTTTCATTTACTTGCTCTCTCTTAAAATGTGTTACTAAAGCAATCTAAGGTCTTTAATTCAGTCATTTCCCCAATGCAAAAATAAGAAAAAAGAACATTAAATTTTCTTTTATCAGGCTTTTAACCAGGCTTTTTTTATTTTTATTTTTACATTGGAATGCTACATTTCTTAAAACTGAACAACAAGAAAGAGAGAAGGGAGAAAGAAAAGAAAAAAAAGAACAGCTGCACCTGTTTACAATCCCCATTACATGTAAAAATAACTGATTTTCTTTACTTTATAGCATGTAAAGAAAACCACATACCACAAAATTAGCACTATTTAAGAAAAAAAAATCTTTACTCACAGTTAACTTTCTCCCTTCTCTTCCCCTCCCCAAAGTACTTTTCTGAACATTAATGATATGAAGTAGGGCATATGCTTTAGTGTCCCCCACAAGTCCAACAAATTCTGAAAAAGCCCAATATTTCCAGATTTTCTTGTTCTGTCATATTTCACAACTATAATTATTGCATTGTATTCCCATGTTAAGTAACTGATTTTATTACTGCTCCTCTCCAAAATCCTCTCTCTGCTTCATTTCCAATGTACTTTTGATTCTTCTAGTCAACTCGTGTGCCACCTTCCTCCTCTCCAACATTTTACATTGAAAATTTTGAAAAGGTTTCACAGGTACAGTCCTTCTGTAGTCTTTATTACCAGAAGAACAAAAAGCAGAATCTCCTTCTGTTTCACATCTTACTTTTTGTTGGACAAACTTTTGCATTTCCTTCTTAGCATGTACTTCATCAAAAATGATTTTGTCCCTTCAGGGAAGAATGCCTTGAAGATAGCTGGGTACAGCAGTTTGAGTCTCACACCTGCATCTCTACATTCCCTGAATACTGGAATAAATTTGCTCTTCATCCTCCACAAACACTCTGCTGTTTCCCACTTTTACTACTTTGTCCTTTTGCCACAGTTTTGTCAGAATCAGCTCCTTCTGCTGGTAGGATTGCATCTTTACTATTAAAGGTCTAGGTTGCTTTCTTATAGTCAGGTTTGGAGCATACACACAATGTGCCCTTTCAAATAACAACTCCTGCTGTGAAATACCAGTCCAGTTGCTTATTTGTGCTTTCATAAAATTAATGCAATTTGTTCCTTCCAGCTTCGCTGTTGTAGGCGAAAATCTCTGGTTTTCCCTACGTGCTCTGTCTTCTAATTGCTAATTCTATTTTTTTTTAAACATCTCTTTTTTAGAAGTATCATATTTAGCCAGCCTTTTCTTCATTTCAACCTCTTATTTTTGCAGCCTTATCATCTCATCTGGCTATCTGTTTAAAGCTTCTTCCATTTTTTCCAGCCTTTTGCTGTTTGTGTTGATATACTCCATCAGCGTTTTATTTATTTTAACCAGGTCTATATGCAGTTGTCATATGTCTTCCTGTAGGTTATTGGAAGTCATATCTGAAGGTTGCATTGCTTTTTGCTGAACAGTTGCAGAACTTTCCTCAGTCAGTGTTTTTTCCT